>NW_018362987.1:0-300000 GCF_002078875.1 Numida meleagris
TCCTCCTCAGATTGGTGCCGCTGTTTTTTGTGTTAGATCCGCCTACGAGTCCCCTGCCTTTCCCCTCTTCCCTTTGTTTCCCCAGGGTGCGGGTCCGCGCCTTCCCTGCCGTTTTAGCCGCCGGACCGCTCGGGGCCGACCCCTACCCGCTGACAATTTTTTTTTTCCCCCATGCTCTTTCCTCATTTTTTTTTTCTTTCGGGCCTGTCCCCCTTGTCACGGACGCAGACCCTTAGATAATACCGTGACAAGTGTATTCAGAGAGCTCTCACCATTGGATAAGCCTGGTAAGAAAAGCTGCACATGAGTTAGGGAAGTAAAGTAGTTTATTTTACCTAAGCCTGTTACAGAAAAATTTCTAATGAGGGACATGTAGTTTATGACTGTCATGAGAAGTTCTGGTTTACTAGTGAGGCTGACTTCTGTATGCCTGTGGACTTTTCCTACTCCCAGCAATCCAAGGCCTGTCCAAAGCTATATCTCACTTAGTAGGTCTTGCCTCAGCGCAGATCCCTCTCAGAAACACAGAGAGAGCACTGCCTACAAACCAGCATTGCCAGGGACTTAAATAAATCCAGACCTGTGGAACAGATCCATCATAGAATCACCAAGGTTGGAAAAGACCTCCAAGATCATCTAGTCCAACCATCCACTTACCACAAATATTTCCCCACTAAACCATATCTTCTAGTACAACATCTAATTTGCTCTAAACTTCTGATAATCAGATGGCATTTGGTGGAAAAAATTGCTGATGTCAGCCTTGAATTGTTCTTGAGTCTTCAGTGCTACTTTTAGTAGTGCTTTAGAACTTCATTACCTACTTCTGGCTGTTTGATACTATCTAAGGCTATGCTAAAAGTCACAGAAGGAAGGTGTAGTGGACAAGCAGCAGATGCTGAATTAGCAGAATTAAAATACTGGTAAGGTTAAATCATCTCCATAGGAAACAACTTGCACTGAGTGTGTGTGGCGTGTGGTTAACAGACCTTAATGATCTGTTGCTTCTTTGAGAGTTAAACAAACACATCTGGAAGTCCAGGAGTCAGAGCGAAACTCTTCAGTGCAGAATTCAGGAGTTCTTTCTACACTATTACAATAAGCATGTCTGTGTTAGTCACTGAGAGGTCAGGTGCTCTACATAGCCTTCTGTCCTATGGTTCCGCTTAAGAGTAGAAGGAGGTGTCAGCAGACAGATACATTTCAGAGCATGCTGAAATGCTCACAAAGGAAAGGGCAGAGATAAAGGTGATAACGATTCCGGAGGTGAGAGTGATGGATTTTATCTGTTGGAATGGGTGCAAACAGAGGAGCATTTCCTCTGTTCAGCAACTGTACACCCACAGCAGTGCAGTGCTTTGTTCAGCTGACCCATCCTGCACACCCTGACATGTGTCTCTAAAAATGTGAGAAAAGATTTGGAGAGAACCAAAGCAACATGAGCTCCAAAAAGTCAACATGTATGCTGTTTGCATTTAAACATGAAGACTGGTGTCTCATCCAAATGATTTCAAAGAGGCACCTCCTATCTTTGAAGTAATAATTGCTCGCCATATTTGGCAGTTGTTCACTCCTGGCTTAACTGGGTTTAGATTTTTTTTATCCCATAAAAACTGTCACTACACCACATACACAGCAAAGAGAAAATACGTGTGCAAATAGGACATAAGACTTAGGGGCAGAAATCTCCTTCCAGGCAGTAAGATTCCTGCATGGAGCAAAGCTTATTTCACACTGTAGGGATTTTGCAAGGAACTTGAGGAAGATTCGGTACTCTATTAAGGATTTATAAAAGTGTGCATCAAATCATAAGACACTCTACATCTGAGAAGATTTCCAACATCTCTTTGTTCTGGTGACTCCTACAAATGTGCTATATGCATCAATTTATCAATATATTGCAGCAAATCCCAAAAACACACACACGCACACACAAAAATTGCTGTCTTCCCTTAGTGAAGTACGATTTGATACACAGAATGGAAAGAGTTGTTGCATTCAATGTAAGATAATAAGTAGCAACTAGTATGTTTTAGTCAAGTATCCATAGACTGCTGTGGGCCGATGTAATTTTCAGCATGATATTATGCATTGAAATATTTAATCCAGGTAGTTTCAATATAGTAACTCACATAGTATGAAATATCTGCCTTTGGGAAGTTCAGAATACACATAGTAATGCATTAAAGCCTTTGCCTTCAATGAATACTCAGTGTTCTAGTGCTTCAAGTATTTCTGTCCATGTTATATATGCCTGTGTGTATAATGTACATTTTCTGCTTTTTTTTTTTGCTCCTCAGCCTGTTCGTATCTATACCCAGTACATAATGAATTATATTGTGAACTGGCAAGATGTGATTTTCTATGATGAGAGTTAATAATACATACATATAATACAAATATACGTACATATAATACAATATATCTCTTTCTTTTTTTCCTCAAATATTTTACATTGGCACTAGAGAATCGCGTTGCCTACAGGGACTGTGGGTATTCTTTCACTCATTCGTTACTTAAGTCCATCTCTTCTGTGTTTCAGCATTCATGGCTATACTGGTTTGATCTGGCCTATTTCACACATTTCATGTTTCCTTTGTGGTGTAATGGAGCATTATGCACACAAAGATAATAGAGCTCAGTTTATATTCTCTTCTCCATGTCCTCTGGCCAACAAATTTGCTCTCCCCATATACCATCAGTATCTGTTTTTTGTTTGTTTTTTTTTTAATTTTCTTTTCTTTTTCTCTCTAAACAGTTTGTCACAGAAAGTACTGATGTAAAACAGGACTGACAAGTGTACGGAGCTGTCAGGATCTGAAAGCTTGCAGGTGTCTGTCTGCCTCTTACTGCTGGGATTGGACTCCAAAGCCTGTGGAAGGTAATAAGGGTTAAGAGAGCTATTTCTGATTCAGATCACAGACAAAATCACCAAGACTTTTCCATTCTCCTTTCTTAGTGTGCTGTTGCCTGCTCAGTGAGTGATTCAATATGTTCTATCTACCAAAGACTGGGAGAAAGAGAAACGGATGGAGTTCGGGTTCACAGAATCACAGAATCATAGAGGTTGGAAAGGACCTCTGGAGATAATTGAGTCCAACCCCTTGCTAAAGCAGGTTCCCTACATTAGGTTACAGAGGAAAGCGTCCAGGTGAGATTTGAATATCAGCAGAGAAGAAGACTCCGCAACATCTCTGGGCAGATTCTTCTAGTGCTCTGTCACACTCACAGTAAATAATTTTTTCCTAATGTTCAGATGTAGCTTCCAGTGTTCATGTATTTGTGCCCTTAGCCCCTTGCTCTGTTGTTGGGCACTGCTGAAAAGAGCCTGGTCCCATCTACTTGACTCAGGATTTGAACCTCAGAATGGAGGAATGTGAGGGTTGATGATAAAATCTTAAAAGGAGATCAAAGGTGGTAAACTGTAAAGCAACTCAAATTTCATTTAATGAGGATGTTTTCATTTCAATCCTAAATTGAACAAGTTAGTAGATCCTGCAAAAAATTCATAGAAGCACAAAGTATTTCCTTTATATTCTCAGTTTCTAATGTATTTTACCTTTGGATACTTGTGCATTACTTGTTTTATTGGGAAGGGTGTCTTTGTAAAATTTTTTTGTTGTAATGAACATTATTCTAGAAAATATTAGTTCAGAAGCAATGATTTAACATGAAGCCAATAAAAGATTTAAATGGAAATGTTAACAATTATATGGTCTAAGGACTGACCAGTGTTGCAGTGTGGAAGTAGTAGCCCAGGAAATGGTGACCACCTTTGCTCTTTTCCCTTCTGTTTGTGTAGAAAACAAAGTTAGATTTTATGAAAATTAGGCTGATTCATTTGCTTTTTCTCCTGAGTATCACATTGGCTATGCCATACATGTTTATAATACATATTGCAGTGGTGGTTTTGTGTTGGTTTTCTTTTTAAAGTGTCTTTTAATTTCTCTTTCTTGAACATAGAACTTCTATTTGTAATAGTACTGGCTTAGTGATCTTAATCTGTACAAACATTAAGCAAAATGTAAAACTTAGTCTAGAATGTGAGTAGCCATAAAAATGATGCACTCAGTGTTTGAAAGCTGTTTCAGTTGTGAAATCCTTAGTCCAGTACAAATTTGCATTCATTGTTTCGCATTTGCAGTGGGATCTTGGCTTACATAGTTTGGATAATATCTATCTATGATCAGCATTTATCTGTTAAGAAGAAGTAGGGCATTCATCTGTATAACAGTGAGACGAAGCTTTCTGCTTAAATGGTAGACTAAGATTAGAGAGAAACTACAAAGAAATAAAAAAAATACTCTAATTTGACATACTAATGATTATTTAGAAGTACAACATTCTTTGTGAGGATGCAAAAATCATAGAAGAGTATAATAGAAGTGAATTAACTTTCACATACCTTTCAAATTGGACGTGTCATCAGAAGTGAGAGAGCAGTTGTTACAGAGGAGGAAGACTGGAAGAATTCAGCACAGAAATGAGCTTTGTAAGATAACTTCCAAGTCTCGGATAAAGTCTTAGATCCAGTGCTGATAGGAGGCAGCATTGTGCATAGTCTGATACAGCTTGAATTCATGTTTTTGTCTGCCTGTGGAAGTACATCATGACCTTCAAAATTTGAAAATCTTACTTTGGAATAATCTGAGAAGCAAGAAACCTGGATTTAGAGCCAGTACTTAAGGATTTGTAGAATTCTGAAACTGCTTACAGGGGCAGAAATTTCTGTGTTTGCCCACACGCTGTTTTCTTTTCCTCATGGTGTTTTTATTAAGGCATTCTATTTCAAGTGGGGGCTGAAAGATGAAGGCAGAGGATAAGGTGAGGAGCATCCCTGCTGGCTAGTTGCATGGTACATACTACAGGAGAGGAACAGCTTTTCCGTGTTTGCATTCAGCTCTAGTGCTGAGCACAGGACTAAGGAAGCTTGTAACTGCAGACATGATTCTTTCATTTCTCAAGTATTAAACTCTCCCATGATAGTTGTTTTCTGTCAGATGAACTGAAAAGTCTGAATTTCAAGCTGTTATGACAGTTTTAATAGTGCTGTGTTGTTAAATATAGCCCTGTTGTTCAGCATTCAGTCCAGAGACACGAACATATCAGAAACTACTGGGTGTTGAAGAAGTTTTCTTCTACTGAAAATGAATCAAGAAGATCATAATTATAGTAAAATAGATATTTTCTTATTCCTTTTTTTCTTGTTTGATGTTATCAACTTTACTCTAGCACTCAAAGGTCACAGAACCTAAATAGCAGTGGACAAGCATGGCCCATAGAAGTAGTGGAGTCTCGATCCCTAGAGACTGAATTACTCCCCAGAAGTCCCTTTTAGCCATAATTATTGCAGTATTCTATCTACTAATGTGGATTAGAAAAACCCAAGTGGTATTAGCCAGTCACTGCAACTGAAACAAAACCAGGTGATTTGCACTGCTTCATGAGCTTTTCCTTGAGCTAATACAGACCTCCTGCATTTTGAATGATTTATTGGGTGTAAAATTGAAATGTGCTACTTGTTGCTAGAGTGCTACTCAAATATCAGTAAGATAATACTTAAAAATGGTTACCTTTTCCTGGAGCTTAAGTAATATTTAAATTCCTCTGTAGAGTTAGACATACTGCTAACTACTTTTGCCTCAGAAAGGCTGAATGTTTCAATGAGTTGAAATTTATTGAGGCACGTCTCTCAGTAACAGTTTGGTATTTCTAGTTCTAGTGCTGGAAGAGAAGTGAAATGTATGTACTGGTATGTATTTAAGAAAGAACACCAAACCTAAATCTTTGGAGAAAAAGCTGCTGTGACACATTAGAAACCCTTTTGCTAGCTGAAGTTAGATGAAATGGGCACTTTCTAGTTCACTAACATCTAAGGGAGAGCTATCTATGGAAGAGGTAAGGTCGTGGCTGGAGGAAGGTGTCTCGTCAAGGAGAGAGTTATACCTGAGAGAGAAGGTGTGTCTCCAACAATAGTTTACAGCTAGCTGCAGCCTGAAGAGCAGATACAGTCAACAGGAGGACTGTAGATACAATAATAATAGAGAAATAATAGAACAGTAATAGCGCTAGTAATAGTAATAGAGGAGAATAGGAGAGAATGAGAATGCCCAAACTGGGGTGGATGATCGTGATGTGGTCTAATAAAAATGAGAAAAGTGCATTGCCTCAACATGACTCTGGCTTACATGTATTCCTATGTTTCCACTGGGCCTTCTAGTGGAGGAGCATAAATGATCAGTGGATGAAGTTGGTCCAGTACAAGACCTGCCTATTTGTGGCTCTTTTGGGAAGGTGTGGCAAACCTTGCCCATGTCCTGTTTCTCCAACAGGGAGGAGAATCTGGAGCTGGCCTGACTCACTTAACCAACTGGTGGTTGGTTACGTGTGGTGAGCAGAGGATGGGCCCGTTAGTGCCTGGTTAACCTACCCCAGTTTGTATTGCTTCTCCAGTCACTCCTGTTGCCCTGTGGAAGTGCAAGAAAGATTTCTAAATCACTGAACAAAGTCATGTAACTGAAATCTTTCAATTAAAAAAGCACTGATACACTCAAAAATTAGTACTGATAAAGTTGTAACTTCTAAACAGAAGTTTCAGTAGAGAGCTTTATCCAGTTTTTAAAGTCCTTCAGTTTTCGCAGCCTACACATTCAGCAGAATATTCAGCCTGGAAGAACTTTGTTAACACAGAAGACCATGTTTGAGAAGGCAAAAAAAATAGGTGTTTTTGTGGATGAGGAAGGAGACAACAGGAGATGGTATTTCATTATAACAGGAGTCACACATAAGACTGGAACTAGAGTGAAACTACCCATAGCAGCAAGAGCAAGATTTTGTTGAGAACTCTGTCTGGTGCAGATCTATTGATTCCTGTATTACAGATGCTTGGTTGGTTAGTTTTTGTTTTGATTCCTCAATTTCTCAACGGCATAGTTTTCAACTCAAGATTTCTTTGAAGCTAGCTATTAGAAGCAGTATTTTTGAGTGATCCTCTGTGTCAGAGTTCACTTGTTTCCCAAAAAATTTTGTCAACATAATTGTATGCTTTGTTTTTTGTGAGCAGCTATGCTCTATCTGTTCATCCTGGTGACTAATGGCAGAATTTAGATGTAATTCTCTGCCGATTATGATCATATATCATAATTCTATCTTGTAAAAGCTATTCTTTGGTAAAGGGGAATGTAGTATCATTTGTATTTATGGTCTTGTTCAAAGGAGTGATGAGAGGTTAATTGGAAGGTTAATTAGGAAATGTTTAATCTAAAGGCAACAAGTCTAATCTCTACTTTCAGATTCATGAGAGTGCACTTCTCACTCAGCTCTTCCAATAAAAGCAATGCTCCTTAGAGATAAAGATCTCTGACACAGCAGGCAATTCCATTTATTTCAAGGTGATATAAGTTCACAGCAGTACTCACCTGGAAAGGCAGCAGGGAAATTCTAGCTGAGCATTTGCTGCTCTGGTTGTGCTGTACGAGCCACGCTAATTCTTCTTGCATGTTATCATGGAAAATCAAAATTTTGAAAGGAAATGTAGGAATCAAATGAAGCTTGCTGACAAAACAACTAGAGACAAGTGTGAGACGCATTCTGCCTTTTTGGTGACCACAACAAAGTTGTCAAGGTCAATAACAATGTCACCATCTGGCGCTCTACATTTTTTAATCAATAAGCATGAGAAAGATGAATTGCTTTTAAGATTAATAGCCAATCATCACTGTAAATGTAACAGCCAAAGCCTGGGAAAAATTAAATAAATTCTATTAAGTTGACCTTCGTACAGCCCAGCCTTGCCTTGAGCACCTGTGGATGTTTCTGCAATAAGGAATTAAATAGTGTAATGGTACTTTTAGGGCAGAGCAATAAATAATCTTCTAAATAGGCAGTGAAAATATAGGGCTTGCTCTAGCTGAGTAGCTGCTGCTGTGCTCTCTTCTGCAGGACTGACGGTCTTCAAGCAGTGTAACAGAGGTGAGCCCTGAAAGCCTCTTTCTAAGCTTTCTTCTGGTGCTCTTACTGCATCGAGACAGGAGTAACCAGGTACGTTTTTTCCACTCATCATTTTGCTACCTCTTCTGTTTCTTCTTCCCATCTCAGTCTCTTTTCTTCCCAGTGCTTTATGGGCTCTTATGTACAGCAACAGTGAGGGAAGGAAAGATAAATAAGTTCTAGAAATGCCTGAAAGGAATGAGAAGAAAGCATAAATGGCATAGATGTAAGAGAGAAAAAAAAAAAAAAAAAAAGAAAGAAAAAAAGGGCATGGCAGTGAGAGAACGTGCACATAGGATGTAAATCAGAGAATGGGCCAATGATCTTTGTGTTCAACCACAGCACTGTTTCTGTGATGTTATGGCTTAATATCTTAAGCTCTGGGAGCACTCACTGGGTATTTCAGGATGGATGGTTGCAGCTATTCATGTTTCTTGCTTTGTTTATGATCTTAATTCTGTTGTTTTATTTGTTTGTTGAATTACATAATTGTAGTATTAAAAAAAAAAAAAAAAAAAAGCATTTAGATTCTAAATCACAGAAATCCAAGGTGTTGTAGAGAATGAGAAATAAGTAGACACCTGTATGCTGAGAAGAGTAAAGCCTGCAAAGCAGGAGGAGCAGAAAGATGGTATTTTAGTTCAAGCATGTGAGTCTACTGCTGAAACCTAAAACCAGGCAGCAGGGTGAGAAGACAAAAAGATTGTACTCTGGGCTCTTAAGTCTTCAGATGGATTCTCTAGAAGTACACTTAAAGGCAAATAGAGCACTCCAGGAAGTCAGCTGTTGCAGGCATTAAGAAGAGGGCTGTTTTTGAAATGCAACTTATATCTTTAACAACAGTGTATTAATTCTCTTTTGTCTTTTTTGTTTCATGAAAAAAAGTGAAGATAACTGACTATGGGCACATTGTTTACAGGGTGTGCTTCCATCGTATTCTTGACAACTCCCCTTATCTGTTTGCATCGTGTAGTTTTAAGTTCATTTGAAATATTCTCGCTATATGCTACAATATTAAAGATTTATCATCTCTACCATTGTATTTAAGTATTCTAATATCAGTGTTCATTTTTGCTTTTATTCAGGTCAACATTGATGTTTTTGTTGTCAATTCTCAATAACCTTTTGTATTTGTCATGACTCTAACAGATATGTATATACTTCTAATTTGCATCTATTCTTAAAAATTTGACAAGATACAACTTTTCAAAGCTTGTTTCTGACTGGGATCAGAAATGAGTACATTACATCTAGGATTGCTGTATGACAGCTCTTGGTTGATAATTATCTTTATTGATGTTCATGATGTGAAAACATAGTAAGCCTCTGGCCTGTAGGTGTATGGAGTGCTATGGGAAGATCTATGGGTCAAAAATATGTCTGTGTTCATTACAGCACTAAGGCTGATATTTGTCTCATCTAATTAATCAGCAATTCACTTGTGAGGATGGAGGTGGTGAGCCATGTTGACATGTGCTGTGTCTCCGTGTAAGACTTCTCCTGGGGCTTAGGAAGTGGAAAAAATAACCACCTTGGGCAAAGGTGGACAAAAAGTCAGAAGATGAGCAGAATCAGGTGGGGAGCTGGCCACAACAAACAGTGGTTGTGAGTGCCACGTTTAATCACTGCCATCACTAACAGAGTGCAGCTCAGCATCACTGCTTCAATAGGAAAACACTTGGGTGTAAAATGTGACCCGGGGGGAAGGAGTCACCATGGGGAGGTTAGTAGGAGTGTACTGGGCAGCCAAAGCAGGTTGAAGCCCCCTCCTAGAGGCTGACTATGGCCCTAGTAAATGAGATGTTGGTTATCCCCTGGCTATGTGATAGGGCATTCAACATTTTTGCTTGAAACTTACTCCCAGTACTCAGTACTTAAGTCTAAGTTTGTTTTTATTTTGAAGATGAGAGTTTTGAAAAGCACTCGATTTTGAATATCCATGTGTCTCTGTCTCCACTTATCTCACAGCCAAGATGTTTTGGTGTACTGAAATTCCCAAATGAATTTTTTTTTCCTGTAAATTTAACTTCAGGTGTATGTTTTGTATATCAGCAGTAATGAAAAATGACCACACACTCAGAAATCATTTTGGTAACTCTGATAATAGTAAAACAAGAAATTTCAAGGATCATCGGCCTTTCTGAACATTCATTTTGTTAAAAGACATAGCAGTGAATAATCATCATTATAATAGTAATTTTGTTTCAGCAACCCTTAAACTCCCACTGTGCCACAGTTTTGCCAGTCTCTGTGCTGAGTTGATGGAAGGAGAACAGTGATTCTATTTACTAAGTTTCAGAATAATTGAAGAAGGTCTTTTAAGATAAAAACTTTGCTTTGATATAGGAATTTCAAACATGAGTGGAAGCTTCAAAGGAGGCACTGGAAATATGATGGCAGCGGGATTGAGTTCTTAGTGGTGGGTAGCTCTTGACTTCAAATTATTTCCTGTAAAGACACCGGTTCCTTCTTTTCACACCAACAATATGTCAAAACAAGAAACTTAATTAATTCAGTTCTCTTGGATGCCATATGTAGCTGTCTTTTTCATGATTTAGTGTATAAACAAGAGAATGCTTCTTTGCCATTAAATTTTATTAAGTATTTCTCTGATACTACTTTTCTAGAATCTAGAACTATGGAGACTTCTGTTTTAAAAATACATACACTAATGTGAATTGCCTTTGGTTTTGTGTAATTTATAGACTGAGCTTTGGAAAGTTGCTCTGTAAAGGCAGAAGATGTTAAGAGGAAACTATGAAAATGAAGCATTCTTGCATTGCTATAGAAGCACAGATTTTTGACTGATATATTGTCCTATGAACACCTCTCCTTTAAACTGCTTTTGATGTATAAGTTAATGTAGTCATAGAACAGCAGTTGCCAAGTAAGAGGTTTTTTTTTTTTAAGTCACCTCCGTGTCAGACCTCACGACTCACAAGAGAATGGTAGAAATTCCAGACTCCCCACCATTACTAGTCTAGTGTTTTGCTGTCAATGTGGTTAAAAATACTACTCTACATACTCAAAATACTACAAAATTTCCACTAACAATTCCCTTCCTCTCTTTGATGTTAGCTAGTTCTTGTCCTGTGCTTCTGTTTGTGGAAAAGAGATTATTCATTTTTGCTGTTTCCTGTTTTTACCTTGATATGAATGTGGCTAGTATTCTTGCATGTGCTTTTTCTTCTGTACTGTAAACAACTCCAGTACTTTCAAACTTTCCACATAAGTCCTAATGTCTATATTTTTGGTCTTTCTCTTTGGTTTAATTTGACTCTGCTCAATTGCTTCAGACTTTTGGACATGCAGGTTGTAAAGCCAGATACAGCATGCTTGCTGAGGATTCATCAATCCTAAATACAGTAGAAGGATTAGCTAACAAGTAGTGTAAGTTACATTCATTTGAATATATTTTACCTTTTGGAAAAGGAGTGAAGCTTTTGACTCCTTTTCACTTCATTAAGACTAGTGACAGATTCATTTCTGAAAATCCGTTTCTTTGCCAGTTGTTCCTTGGTGCCTGCTTTATCAGATGATTGGTCTTTCTCAGGTATATTATTTCTCAGTTTCTTTTCAATCTACCTTTCAAAGTGCTCCTCAACATTTTGAATCCTAATCCCATTCCTTTAAATCTGATGGTCTTTCTGGTTATTAAAGCTGTGCTTACTTAGTTTTCATTATGACATGAATCATTGATAACTGACTGTAAGTATGGCTGCTCTGCCAGTGATGCCCTGCAATTGACTCATCCAGCTCATGTTTCTCAGAATTGTTGAGAAGAATTTTGTTATGCATATTTTTATTAATTTTGGTCTTCTGAATCTAATGCGTCCCAAATACACCAATGCTGTAGACAAGTTATTTTAAATGACTTATATGTACTTAGCCATTTATATGTAACATTACATATATTTATGGGAAACAAACTGTAATAAGGACTCTAATAGACATTCTAGTCTCTGCTACAGAGAAGTGTTTAACATGAGCATTTTAGTACAGTAGGTTAAGAACTAGGAGAGTCTCTTACTCAATTAAACATGAACTGCCTGACCACACATGAATATTGGGTATGGTCACATTTTTTACTGCTAATTTGCATGGATAGATTGAAAAATACTGGCATGCACTAATATTTTTAGTATTTTACACAGAGCTTTTCCACTGTTAATATCAGTTTCAGGGCTTTTTTACTACTTCACCAAGGAGTAGTGGGATTAATTAATAAACTCTGCTCCTTTGCATTACAGTTCAGCCTTATTAGATGATGAGATTAACTCAAATCAAGTAGCCACCAACCGTTGTCTTTTGACAAGGGTACCAAAAAAAAAATTTCATGTTTAGGAAGAGAAGGGATAGTATGTCATGATATTTTTTTGCTGGTGACTAGAAAATGGTGATGACAATGGAAAAAATAGCAGGAATGTGAGCACAAAGGAATATGGCTGGAGGGAGAGGCTGCTGGATGTATGCACCATTAAAGTATCTGGCGTTAGGAAACCAGGGGTGGGAGATGAAAAGTTTCCAGAAGGTTGATAGACAACAGCATCAGTAATAAAACATAAGTATATTCCTTTAGAAAAGCACACTTTCTTCTCCTTCAAAGATATTTCCTTTTCTTGAATGTAAGTCTGTATGCACTACTCTGCACTCTAATCCAAAATTTGTGCTTTTTAGCTTGTGCCTTTCTTGTTTTAGTAGATGCCACAACAGATTAAACGTGCATTCAAACAGACTGTTTACTTTTTACCACTTTTTTTTTGTTACTTTAATGGGGTTTATTTATCAATTCCTGGACCTCGTTCTTTCTCCATTCTTTCTTTACCCTCCCTCCACTGCGTTGGGTTTGTTTCAAGGAAGAGAGCTCTCAAATTATTGATTGTCAAGTGTTCCAGTTATAACAATAAATTATATCAATTTATTGTGAGAACTTGAACCATTTTTAAAAGCTTCTTCTGAAGCTTGTCTGTAGTAGCTAAGCTAATTTGGTAAGTACTTCCTGATGGTTTGGTGGTTTCTTTTAGGGGAAAGGTTATCAGAACTCTGCTCCAGGCTAATGTCAGATGAAAGCTGAATGAATTCCTTATAGCATTTCCCAGTGTCTGCAGTACTGTAAAGTGAATGGTCTTGTGATAGTTAATGGCGAAATGCTGAGCTGTAGTGATGTTACAGCAGCAATATCTGTCACAGACCTCTAACCATTACAGTTCACTTCTTTGAGTAAGGGTAATAGTAAATGCCTTACGTTTTGCAGAAGAGTTCTCAGGCAGGAAATTTAACAGCATCTTTTGCTAGCCAGGTATATTTTAAAAGATTTTTGTGCTTTGGTTAGGGAAACCTGCAAGAGTGACTCTACAGTGTGTAGATAATGTGTCATTATAAGCACTTGGTCCCTACTGTTAAATCTCAGTGGATGTTGCCATTTACATACAATGAACGTACTTTTTGCTTCCAGGGATTCGCTGGCATAGTAGGGCCTCAGATCACTGCTGTGACACTGGTTGAAACATTCATCCAAAATAGAAAGTACCAACATTTTAGTATTGAAATTCTCCTTTGAAACAGCAGGAGAGCATAATTAATGCCAGTCAAAAGTTTTATGGAAAAAAAATATTGTCTCACAAGCTTGGCATAATTTTTCATGTGATTATGAGTTTAGATGATAAAAGTAATCGCGCTGACACAACAAATTTAGGCTGTTATGAAGCATATGGCTGAATGATGCATGACATCCCATTAAGAGATTTGTTCTTAATGCCGCATACTATTTGTATTCATGTTTTGTGAATAAAGAATGAAGGTGTTGCTGATAAATATGCAGATGACCGAAATTGGTGGACTTCCAGATAATTTTGTGAAGCCAATTCTGGTTCATGTAGTTACATCTAGGTGATAGTATGTCTGTATACCTGAGAAGTTAGATTACTTTGGGGATCCGGTTGTTTTACAGAAGGGTGCTAACAAAATAGATGAGAAACTGCAAGACTGACCTATGCCATGCAGTAAAAGAGAAGGAACTTTCTTTCAAAATATGAAAACAGTGAGTCACAGGCTGTGTTAAGTGACTGAAAATCCAGGAAAAACCTAATGGTAGCTGCAAAAAATACCACAACAGCAAGTCTTTCTGTCTAGAAATTGAAGTCTTGAAACAAGCGCAGTATTACAGTGGTGAGGAAAATTAAATATCGCAGTGATTTATCTAGAGGTAGATTGTCCGAGGATGCTACTGACCTTTCAGAACAGACAGGAAAATGATGCAGGGTAGCTGATTCTGGGTGGAAGAAGAACCAGATGGTGTGCCAACAGCAGTCCAAATCCTGCAACTCTACAATGCCACAGATTCTCCATCACCTGAAGAGTTTTTAATGGCACTTTTTAATAGAAAATGTACCTAATCTGCTGTCATATAATGTTTCAGATCAGAGCACTTTTAGCGAAATGATCAATAAGATGGACATTGAGGGAAAAATTTCAAACATATTTATGTCGTGCTGAAAAAGCCCAAAAACTTTCCTTACATATTTTGTACTGACTGTCTTTCATTGGACATCTTATGCTATCAGCAGAATTTTAAAATGACAATAGCACATTGCTGTCCTGGAGCTGTATGTCAGCAGTAGGAAGGTCATATATAGCTTGAAGAGATTTGGGACAAACTTCTAAATGAATTGAAAAATTGATATTTTCTAGCTGTGAATTCCTATTACCTGCAGATCTGTCATCTCTGTATTTCTTGTAATTAAAAATTGAAAGCATCATTCTAAATTCCTAAAGAAATCCTTAATGAAGTATATTAAGCTGAATGGCCATTTCCCATGGGAAGTTCAGGTGGTTCTTAGTTGATTTTTCGATTTTTCCAGTTTAATGGTTTGGTGTATTTTCTGGGAGGTTTGCTGCTTTTAAGCCAGGGTTTATTTGTTTGCATGTCTCTAAATAGGAGGGGAGATTAATACTCCAGCTGAACTTGGTGAGGGTGGGGGGTTCGTCTCCAAACATGGCTAAGGACTTAGGGTTGAAAAGAGATCCAGTGTGGGCAGAGAGCTTTGAAGTCTTTTTTGCATGGTTCTGCCACCATCTCACAGAGCAGACTGAGTTTTTTTCAAGTTTGTGCAAATGTACTGTTGGGAAATGTAGAGTCATAATTAACAGGTTTTGTCTGTCCTGTGGTTTCTACTCTGAAAACAACAAAACCACGATGTAGATCATATTGTCTTTGTGATTATTTCAGCCTTCTAAGTGCTATGGTTTAGAAACTGTCCCTTTGTACATGTCTAACACAGCTGGATGCCATCTCAGTGAGATCCTCTGGATACTAAAACACAGCAGGCAACAATCACTACACAGAAATAATTTTAAAATCTGTTTACTTTGATACAGAACGTGATGCATGTGGTTTGTGACAGGAGTATTTTGTTTGCCACAGGTGTGACAGCACAATACCTCTGAACTTCTTTCTGCATCGGAGCTGGAATGGAGAGGAGATAGAAAGGGTTTTCCTATCCCACTTACTTGTTCTGAATTGCTAAACCTACTGTAGATTTCAAAACTCAGTTTCTTTTTTCCTATTACGCTGTAATTGCATTCTGTCAAAGCCATCTCTGTTACTACCATGGTAGTGGCTGGAATGTAGCTTCCTTACATTGTTTTGGGTTCTAATATGATTTCCCTCAGTCTGACTGGCATCTTCTGTATTGAATCCTCCATGACAGCTTTGCTGTTCAGAACACCACCTTGCTTCTATTTTGTCCTTGGCAGCGTCTATCCTACTGGCAGTCGTGCTCAAGGGAAGTTATGAAAAAAACTGAAGGAGGCTGTTGTGAGAACACATTTTGTCTGCTGACTGAGGTGAAATGGCAGTGAAGAAAGAATTGACCGCCTTGTCTGCATGAGGATTGTGTCCTTCATTGCTGTTTTGCTGACAGCCTGCAAGAAGGGTGTTGGGACTGATGCTGAGAATGCCTCATCTTTTTGTCTAGATAATGTATTTCTCTAGCCGGGAACAAATGTCACTTCACAAAAGTATGAGAAAAAAAGGCATACTACTGCAGCTGTAATTCATATGCTCGAAATTCTGCTTCACTCATAAAAACAGAATTTTCTTCCTTTTCCATTCATTCCATTCCATGAGCAAGAAATTGAGTGCTTCCTTACTTAGAGGATCAAAAGGGCTCTCAGCATCTCCGAAACAAATCTTGACAATTTCAGAACTGTTGCCTGAATACAAGGGCATTCAGAATTCAAGGAGTATCTTTTAATTTTTGCTCTTTCACTCCTGGGGAGCATGTGGGAAAGGTGACGATGGAGTATTGCTGGAAGCGACCAGAGGGCAGGCAAGCCAGAAGAACAGGCAAACAGAAAGAACCTTGTTGGGCCTGGGAGCTTTGTTCAATCCTTCCTACAAAGATTTAGAGCCCTTAAAAAGGATGGGGTGATGAGCAGGAAAGATCAAATGTTGAATGAAGAGGTTTCAGGAATGGAGGGAGGAGGAGATAAACTTAGAAAGAAAGAAGGAGCAGCATTGAGGATCCTAAGGAAAGAACGCAGTGCTAGGAATAGAATGGGAAAAGGGAATGAGAAGAAAAGAATTCTTCAGTTAGTACAGGAAACAAGAGACACAGACACACATACAAAATATATTAGAAGAACAAAGCAAAGACTGGAACAAGCAGAGAGAAATCTCAAGTCACCTGCAGATTTTCTGTTGGTGAACTCAAATGCAAGTGAAGTGATTGCTGTGTGTTCTTAAACAGATGTGTGCTGTGGAGGAAAGAAAGCCATTTCCAGCAATTCTATTACATTAATGTTGTTGTCTACTCTTCCCTGACATTTTTATGAGAGAACATCATCTGCTTCTCTAGAATCAAGAGCCAATTCTCAAAGCTCTTTTTCCATCTCAGACCCATATTTTGGTCCCCATATGCTTACTCTCCCTTCAATAAACTAAATGAATGAGTAGTACACAGAAGTATGCTACATCCAAAGAGTTTATTAATTGAAATGAGAAAGTTTATAGTACTAAAGCTACTTGCAAATCTAGGATAAATGTAGTGAATAGTTTAGAGGAAAAGAAAGTGATAGGATGAGACAGGTGAATGAGGATTTTTTTTAAGACTTCATTTGTATTTTGAGATTGACTTTACATTAGAACAAGGATAAACACGAAAAGGTGAGGAATGTAAAGGCGAAATATTTGGTTCTAAGATAATATTGTAAATGCATCTGAGCAGATTTAATTTCGGATTTTGGATTGGCTATCGTCTAAATACAAATATAGAAATTCTGTCTTCTTTCAACATTTTTCCCTAAGCTGTTTTTAAAGTTAGTGCTTCTCCAGATCAAATCTTCCATTTTGGAAGCCAGGCATCCTTTTTTAATCTTCCTTTGGCTTAATGTTTGGTTATTTTCTGCTTGTCCCCACCTTACCGAACCATCCAGGATGGCTCCACCCAGTGGTTCATTCACTGATGATACTTGCTGTTCCACTAGTGTTTGTACCAAGCTCAAACTTTGTCACTATTCTGTTTTTCACGCACAAGTCACCGATAATAAGATAGACACAACATCCAGGCTGTTTGAAAACTTACGGTGATTTCTGTTGATAATATCCTGATGATGGTCAGAAATATCTTATTGATGTGGGTGATAACTAATGTTCTAATGAGTCTAGTCAATCTCAGTGCTTGTCATTGCCCATTTAGGGTGAGACTCTGTTCTGTATTGCACTAGAAATCTTTAAAGTTCTGTCTAGACATTTTGGACTATTTTCTATCAATTTTTTTCATTATTTGCTTAAGGAAAAAAAAGTCATCATTAGAAAGGGCCATTTTTGGCATTTCTTGTTCGCATGCAATTAAATAAACTTCATGGATAACTGCTTGCTGAATATTTCTAACAGTTTACTGTCTCAACACTTGCACAGTAGTGAAAAATATTAACTGTGAAGCTTCTCACCTGTCCTTTTCTCTCTTATTCCTCATCCAGTTTGTTTATACTGTCCTCTCAGAATATTAACGTTACTGCAAAGAATAAGGTGAAAATAACTCATAGTTTATGAAATCTGCTTACAGGATTTGTTCCCATTTTCTCACAGGTTATTCTGAATTATAATGACAACAGTTGACATTCCGGATTAGTGATGCTGGGGGAAGTTTGGGTACTTTTGAACACAAGGGGAGTTGTTCCTTTGACCTTTCACCATTAGGATTTCACTCAACTAATTAAATTGAAATATAAAATAGATATTAAGTCATCAGTAATCACTTATAGGATTATTTCTATTGGAGTCTTATGTGCCTAGAATCTTTCCTCAGTGCTAAAATCTTGGGCAAACAACTTGCTTGATGCCAGTGGTATTTTTCACTGCACTGTCTTGCTTTGTGCTCTAGAATCTGTGCTAGTATGTTCTTTCATTTACTAAGAGAATACATATCCCATAGAAGTGCCTTTCATAGGTATGCACATCCAAATTAGCAAGATGCTTTAATTTTTCAGGTTTCAGTAAGCCATTAAAGGTGTTTGTCTATCGTGTGAATCGAATTCTTGGAAGCAGGAGTTGCTGATGTGCTACTTTAAAAATATTTAAAGTTTTACAAAGATGTTGTAAGAGATACTGCTGGAAATAAGAAGAAATTCTTTCTGAAGTTATCTTGAGCCATAATTGACAGTGAGCTTGCTTCAGCAGCTTTCTTTTTGTGTTTTAGAGTTCAAAAAGATATTGTGTCATTTCTTCAGCAGGTATTGCAAGCAAGTAAAGAGTTTGTTTTAATATTTTGTGTAGTTAAGCAAATACATTTTGAACAACTAGCTTCCGTTAACAAACCAATGCGAATATCAAACAGGCATCCTATTGCCAGTACTTCCAACTATTAAAAATATGTATAACCTGAATTCTTAAGATACCAATTTTATTATACATGAAGCTTCTTGATGTAAGGTAAGCTTGGAAGATTTGATGTTGAGCTGGTAATTTGAGAAAGGTGTGATTTACTTGTGCTAATACTGAATACAAAATGGCATTTGGTAATTTGTTATTACAGCTGTGCACATCATTGTTGCGGTACTTCATCTCACCCCAAGTCATAACTTAGCCTGCAATGATTAAAATGAACCTTCGAGTGGCATCTTGGTTTGGCTGTTGGCTAGTCACACAAAGCAATCACCGAACCATGTGACAAGCCACAGCTTACACAATGTCATCAGGCAAAATTGCACTATCGTGTCATAATGTCATGGACTGATGAACTATAATATAGTCACTTTGCTGGGTTGGCCCTACATTTCATGTTTGAAATGTAGTCACTGTTAGTTTCAGATTTTTTGTTTATTTGTAAAAATGACATATTAAAAGGAGTGTTCACTTAGTATACTATATATAAAGCAATGTCCAGACCAGTCTACCAAGTGAAAAACAACTCTACACAACCCCCTAAAAAAGAAGGATTTAAGGGAGAGCTACTTCCAAGATTAAAGTATGTTCAACTTAACTTGAAATAAGCAAAAATGAGATGATGACTTATCACTTGGGAGGAAAGGGACAGGAGATAATCATTTTCGTGACAATTTACTGAGACTTTGCAGATGAAATGTCTTAGTCCTAGTACAGTCATGTTGAAGTCATGTTGGGAAAAATAACGGGTGAGGTAGAGATAGTGCTTAGTATGTTAATATATAGTATAAGCAAAATGTACTGACAACATTAGCAAATAAATCAAGCAGATGAAGAATTCAAGTTTCTCAGTCTGCTCTTTAATTATTTACAGTTTACACTCTCAAAACTGGAAAACACATTGACATCTCAACTTCTCTTTTTGAACTAACTGTCATACCTGGCATGGTATAAAATTTATAGAAAGGAACAGAGTGATCTGGAAAAGTCAGTTGTGCTTTGATGACAACAACAACTGTGTATGCTAAGATGTAAAAACCATTCTGAATCTGACTTAGTAAAAGGTTGAAATCACCAGGCCTTCATTAGAATTTTCTGCTTTTTGTCCATTGGAGCAGAGGATAAACATGATGAACATTACCTGTGAAGCATCGAGCCTTCTGATTTTTCTATCTCCAAACAGAAGTGAACTGCATAAAGCTGCAGAGATCTCTGTTAGTCATTTTTTTTTCATTTAGGGTTTTTTTTTTTTTTTTTTTTTTTTTTCAACAGAAAAGGATGAATGCACAGAAAGACTAGTTGCATTAATAAATTGATTGTGAGGGGGGAAAAAGTTATTTAGACAGCCTTTTTTTTCCTTCTTTTTAAATCAGTCCCCTTAGAAACTCCCATGTTTACACTAACTAGATCTCTTCTGCAGTCAGAATTAGTGCTTCTGCCATGGGACTTGGTTTCCCAATGGCATGAAGAAATGAAGAGAATCAATAGCAGCTGAAATTTTGATTGTAAGTGAAAGCTGAGGGAACGTTTTGGAACGGGTTGTAATGTATTACAAACATTTTGATTGTGTTTATTGAGGAAGTGGGAGAGAGGATTCCAGGAGTGGAGAAATTCTCCAAATACTTGTTTCATCTCCTTCATTTGAGCTTTTCCTTCTCCACCCCACAAGTCAGTCCCAAAGAGGCCCTTCCCAGGTCTTTTTGTCTGGAGCTTCCTTGCAGATTAAAAAGTCTCAGTGCAGAGAATTGCAGTTAATTAAGTTCTTTTCCAATTAATATAGCCTTATTCAGTCCCTTTAAACTGTCCCTGCCACAGTATGGGATGGTTGCAATGCTCTCAGAGGTGCCAGCAGCATCCCCTTCCATTGGCCTCCCTCATCTGTCCTCTGCAGCTCACGCCATCTTGTCTTCACCTCAAGAGTAGTGCCACAGCCAGCTTCCCTCACTCCCAGCCCTGCTGCCCAGACCTGGCTTAATGCAGGCAGAGATTTATTTTGAAATCTGCTCTTCCCTGCTCCATTTCCCCCAGCAGGGACCCCTTCCTTTCTGTGGTGAAGCAGATAGATGTCTGCATGCAGGAGCAGCTGCGTAACCAGGGGGAAGCATGTGGGCATTGTCACCTCGTTTGTGTCAGTACAGAGCTTGTGCCTTGTCCCACCTCTCTCACCTGAGCCTGAAGGGGGCTTTGTTTTTATTGCCTGGATTTTGGCACATGGAAAGCATGAATCAGGTTAGTTCTGTGCTAACTGTCATTTTTAAAAGAGGCTTTCTTGTATTTAATGAGCTAGAGCCACAAAGCATATCTGGAATGGCAGGAAACGTTAACAGATATCAAAGTATCTCCCTTTAATATCTTGATGTTGCATTCATTAAAGATTGTATAAATCGCTGACCTCAGGAACAAAACAAATCTGACATTCAGTCCATTTTCATATAACATTTGGCTCTTTCTGCCATAATGTCACATCTACATTGATTTTAGTATTGACTAACTGAAAAGCAGAACGATCTGAGTTGCGTCATCATAAAACGGGCTATGTGTTGATAATAGAACTAGATATACTTTCAGAAATAAAATGTATGCTGTGAAAAAGTATATTTTTGGACACTTACTTGTGCTTATGTGCATTAATGACTTTGTAATGGTCACAGACCGTGCAAGTAAGTGAGAAAAAGTAGATAACTAAATGACTACCTCAGCAGGAAAAAGTCACAGGCCCAGGTGAACAGAACTTAATCCATTAATCAGGGCAAACTGGGCATTTTGAAAGGAAAGCACAACAACAAGAGGAGCAATAGTATGGGAAGGGAGAGAACAGCAACTGAAATCCTCTCGGAAAGCAGAAAGAGGGCTGAGGAGTAGATGACCCCATGGTGTGGGCTGAATTTTGTTTTTCCTCTTTATTCTGAATTGCTGTAGTTAGTACCTTTCATTAAGACTTACAGCTCTTGCTGTTGCAAGTATCTGGGTAGGAGGAAACCGAAGTGTTTGAGATTTCTGAACATGTGATTAGAGAGTCTTGTTTGTCAAGCCACAGAGGGTAAGAGTTCAAGGGAGGATAAAATAAAAGATGAAACCAGATGAACTGTTGCATTGGACTGCAGGAAGGATAGTAAAAAATAAGAGTGCAGCGGAGGTTACTGAAACCTCTTGTAACAGAAAATTGACTGCAGTTGAGATGTAAATAGTGGTGATCAATGTTAACTGAAAGAGAAACAATTCCTGTAACACAATGTTGAGAAGTGGTTGTTGAGAAGTGGTTGTTGAGAATGGCAGTATTTTTGAAAAGTTACTTTAGAAATGGGCAAATTAGCATCTGATAACATGAGATTAGTAGAAGGGAGTGAACTTTTTGGACAGTTTGTCAACTGGTGACAAAAATGCTCTAGTTAGGCATGGTATTCAGCTTTACACTGAAGTCTGCACCTTAAGTATTAAGAATACTATGTGTATAATGAAACATAGCTTCTTTCAAAATGTTAAGAGTGTTGTGGGGATGTGAATCATCGGGACGAGCTGAATAGTTCTGCTGACATTCCAACTTTGACTAGTACTGGGGGCAGCAGCAGCAGCAGAGACAAGGGTGTGCCCAGAAGGTGTATGAGTAATGATCCCAATCCCTAATTGCTCTATATCAGGCCTAGAGGTAGAAACATCCCCATGATAAAAACCTGTAGAGCCTTAACTTAGCTCTGTTGCTTGCCTCTGAAACATGGAGCAGGTGGGGAGGGCAGGCAATGGGGTGTGGGCAGTGAGCATGCATGCTTTTTGTAGAGACAGATGGACAAGGGAATGCTCACTGCCTTTTCTCAAAAGATTACAAGGAAGAGGAAACTGTGACATAGGGGTTATCAGAGGTGGCAATGGACAAGTTGTTTAAACCTCAGTGCATTAACACAACATGCAAAGGGTAAAGATGTTGTGTGTCTGCCTGACTCTGGCACAAATTTGGATGGCTTGTTCAGACCCAGTAATACAGACCTTACCTGTCCTCCCACACATGCACAGGAGGTTTTGCCTCCTGAGCACTGCCACATGCTGACCTGCAGATCTGATCTGGAGATTGTGTCAGCTGCAGACATGGGGATACACAGTGAGCCAAAGGCATTGCTTGGGCAGAGCTATGCCTCCTCCATGACCATTCTAAGTCCACCATGCTAAAAACAGTGCAGATGAAGACTCTGAGGGTTCTTTGTTCTGCTTCACTTTTTGGCAAGCAATAACTTAACTTTCTTGAAAGTTATCATAAGTCTGGGCTGATTTACAAGTAGATTTTTCAAAAGGCTGTAAATTCTGGTGGTTTTATTGAGGCACACAAACCAGGTCTCAGAGATTACAAGCGGAGGTATCTAGCAAGACATGTTTTTCTCTTATTGACTTTGTCAAGAGAATGCGTTTGTTTTATGATATTTTCCATTCCTTTTCCATCTTCGTCACAGGAATGGGTTGAATATTTCATCTTCAGTAGATTGTCTTGGAATGCATTTTTACAATTTCCCTCAGCACTTCCAGTTTAACTGGACATTACCCCTCTTCCTCCTCATCTGGGTGAGATTGTAAATGGGGAAGCTGGAACATTCCTGAAAGGGTGAGTCCTTCAAAATGTAGAATACTGAAAAGGTCAAAGCAATCCTATACAGCCCTGTATAGACTCGGCACATTGAGCAGTTATTAACATTCTGATGCTTTCCTCTACAGCAAGACCTGAAACAAGGAATGAAAACAATCTCTTCTAATGGCAAATGCAGAAAGTGGGTTGGAGAAAGGAAATAAATACTCAACCTGTTCCTGTAATTCTTTTAAGATTTTCATCATTTTGCGCTTAATCTTAGCTGACGAAGTCTTATTTACTACTAATGTCTAAGTTCTGTTCTCAACTTACTGGTTGAATTATGCTTTCAGAGCCCATGATCAAAAATCAAACTGCATATTGAACTATTTTTTCAAATTTATTACTGAACCAGAAAAAAAAGCCCCACAAATACTTACATTCTTTAATGCCCGGTAGTTTATCTTCTGTCTCATCTCCAAAAACCACTGGGAATTGCTTTGAGTGGGGTTTCTTTTGATTCATTTAATCTTCAGAAATTTAATAAACTTTATTTAAAAATTTCAAGGTGAAAATAGTTTTTCAGACAAGAAGCTTGAAACTGACAAATGAAAATGTTTTGCTTATTTCTTACTTTTCTTTTTTTTTCCTTCTTTTTTTTTTTTTGGAAGATTTGCCCAGCAGGGTCTGTGATGATAAGAGAAGGGGAAATGGTTTCAGACTTAAAGTAGGTAGATTTAGGTTGGTTGTAAGGAAGAAGACTTTTAGGGTGGTGAGGCACTAGAACAGGTTGCTCAGAGATGTGGTGGATGCCCCATCCCTGGAGACACCTAAGGTCAGGCTGGACAGGGCTATAAGCTCCTGATGGAGCTGTGGGTGTCTCTGTTCATTGCAGAGGAGTTGGGCCAGATGGCCTTTAAAGGTCCTTCCCAACTCTAAATATTCTATGATTCTATTTGCAGATACTTTTGATCCACCTAAATCTCATTTTTGGGGATTTGAAACACTTGGTCTAGGTGTTAGGGGCATTGCTGCTAGTACAGCTGAGGCAGGTGTGTTGCTGTGCTGATGTTGTGCATGTACATCGGCATCCTCCCAGGGAACAATGAAAGGCAGCACTTTGCACTCTGATGCACAGAGTTAGGTAACATGAGCGCTGTGTTCAGAGCTGTGCTTCTGGTGTGGACTACATTCAGAGAGATTACAGAGAGAGATAAAAAAACCCAGGGCTGTTGGCAGTCTCCTGCAGGAATGTGATATGCGCTGATCTCCCATACATGCTGAGCAGTGCTCTTGGAGTAGTGCTGTTGTAACAGGCTGACAGCTGTCTCTGCATGAGAGTTAACACACAGATACTTGTTACTCTTGTCATCACTCTTTATTAATGGGATGATCGAAGTCCGGGGGTCCTTGATGAGGCGGTGCCTGCAGAAGGGGAGCAAATGTCAAGGTTTTTAAGCAAGCTTTTAGCAACAGAAGTGTTAATTTTCACTTGAGTGTTTTGCAGAGCTGTTGTTAGGTGCATTATGGCTAATTTGCAGCTATCTCTTCTCTTGTGCTTATTTTAAAGCTCACATGAGACTGGGCTTTATATTAGTGTTTGCAAATGACAGCTTGTGAAGTAGGAGAGGAGTATGAGTTGCTGTCTAGGTTAAATAGGAAGCATTATTTATAAATAGGAAGTAAGAAAACTGACAGCTAACGCTGCATGAAGAAGCCTGAGAAAGGTAATTTTAATATTGTATCATTAGACTAACCCATTCCAACAGAATAAAATATTGCAGGAAAAACTTGTCAGGAGGTGCTACTTTTCCTGTAGAAGTAACAGGCTTTGAAATTCCACGGCTGGAGATACTGTGCTTCCTCTTAGGACCTTAGCTATTAAAATGCAGCCCAGGGTAGGACTTACATCCCTACATTTAGGCTTACTGCGTTGTGCAAACATGTAGTTCGGAGCCATAGGCTTGTTTTCACCGTGTGTGAATGTGAGTAGAGCCTCTTGCTCATAACTGATCAGTGCTCAGAAGAGAAATAACTCTAATTGGGAAAATAGACTACTGGAATTGATTTTTCCTTCTGCCCGCATAACAAAATACTTATTGTCAGATCTCAAAGTGATAGCTGCATTAGGAATGTCTGTAAAGAGAGCTAAAATAAAGTTATTGATCTGAGGCTCATAACAGACTCTCTTAAACATGCAGCATCTATTCATTTAACAGAGAGTATAGTATTTTAAGCTCACCAAAATTTGAATTAGATCAGACATTCAGTACACATCTTTTTAATTGGTTTTCTTGATTTATGATCTAGTAGAGATCATCGTTTAATAACGAGAGCTGTCCTAAAACACTGCCATTAAATTAACTTTTAGGTCCTTACTAAAATTTGTCAGATTTAGACATTGCTTTATAACAGTGTGAGACATTGATTAAATGTTATAACAGCAAAAAAGAGTTTCATTAGCTGTAATTGCAAGCTTTTCTTCTTGCATTGGATAGTTCTATGCTGTTGTTAATTTATTTCAGTATTAAAGTCAAGTAAAATTTTTTAGTGAAGAGTCTTCAGTAGTTTTGTGACAATATTAAGATTTTATAAACAACTTTATTGATTGATCCTGTCTGCTTGATATCTGCAGTTTCCCGCTATCCAGCCTTGATTCCAGGCCAGCAGCAAATCGGGGCCAGTTTAAGCATAGTCACTACTAAAAATATTCATGCTTATTCTTTGCCACATACCTCTCCTCATCCTTAATCTTTATACATATGTGCCGTAATTTTGAATTTTGATTCCAAAAGCTCCCAGTTTATTTATTTTTACAGCACCTTCTGTTGCATTCTTGTGCAGTTATTAATGGGAAGTCCAAATCAAACTTCTTAGCTGCTGGGGTGCTGAGCCTTGAACTGTAAAGCAGATTGAGTAACTGCTGCTGGAAGAAAGAGCTTGTAAGGGAAATTCCCTCCAACCAGCTGATCAGTGCCAATGCTCAAGGGAGTGTAATATTGCAGGTGATTCAAGTGTCATTTACCCTTACATCTATTTCGTGATGAGCTCACATGTGCTATAGATTCAAACAAACTACTCTTCAACAATGTATGTAATATCGGTGATATTAAACTAAAAGGTTTGTATCAAAGAAAAGTGAGGTATTTTCTGCATCATCTTAGGTCTGGATGGCAAGCTGGTCACCCTGATCCAGGAAGCACCAAATATGAAGAATGTCTTCAACTAAAAAAGGTGGAAAAAAATTGCATACTGGTGGACAAGAAGGCAATGTTGAAGTGTTCTTTAATAGGGAAGCGGAATGAAAATGTGCTCTGAGACAAGACGGCAGGAAGTAGCCAAGCTGAAATGGTTACAGGAAAGAAAAACTGTGTAGATTGAAGCTACAAATTGACAAAAAAAAAAAAAAAAAAAAAAAAAAGCAGACTGGGAAGGAAAAGAACAGATGTCTCATTTGCCATTCAAGACGTTCAGTTCCTTGGCTTTTAATCACTACTTTTCATATTCTCAAACACTATCTCATTGCATGTACCATCAAAAATTATCAACTCCTAAGGTAGCACTGGATGAAGTTGATGGCCAAAAAATACAATGAAATGCAATGGATTATACCAATACAACATTAAGATTATGCATACCAGAACAGGGCAAGTCCTAGGATCTGTTTGTATTGTCAGAGTCTCCAACTCAGGGTAGTTTCAGTAGGCGAAGCAGTCTTAATGCCCAAACTACAAGCTACTAATAGGACCTGTTCCTAAATAGTCCTGTGCTCAAGGCAAATGAGCTGCTGTGATGTATGTGGTTTTATATTGCAAATGTGTCTTTTTTTCTTTTTTTCCCTAGTCCCAAATAACATTCCCTTTCTAAAATTAATTAAGCCCAGTGACTTTGCTTCACTTATGTTATTAACGTATTTGTTAAAGCAGTACATTTTGTGACCTTCTTCTGTTAGGCACATTTCACAGCCCACTGGCTGTTGTTGAAGAGGTCTTTCCAATTGATGCCAACTGAAACTGTCAGTGCAATGTATCAAGTGTGTTACGAGAACAGAAGATGTTCCTATAAGAGATGGGATCATTACAACAGATATAAAACTGTTGCACTTCAAAAATGCCATCTGAAACCCTAATTCATTTGATAACTAAAGGTTTGATTACAGGCAACTGTTTATTTTGTGTAGTAGTATCTAAACTTGGTTAACTGTGTTGCTCTTATGTCATCAAAAAACATCTGGAATCTCTTTCCCTTTTGGTTAATGCTGTGGGGAAGGAGTTTAGAACTCTTTAGCAGAGCTTGTGCGTATTAAGTTTATTGACATCATGAATTTTACATTTGTGAATATCACAGTGAGACTTCAGTTCTTCAACTTCGCTTTTGAAAGGTTAAGATGCCCAAATCTCTTTGCTAGTTATCATTAACTGGCTAGTAAGACAGTTGCCATTGAATGTATGCAGATTGCTCATCTATTTTCATGGGTTTTGTGCTATGTCTGTAACTGCTTCTGATCTTTTCAGATCTAGTCCAAAGAGAAAGCTTTTGCTTGGTTGGCTCATTAGTCATAATATTTTGATGAGACCGAAACTAGATCAACAGAAACAAGATTTTTGAGCTTGTGTTTTATGTCATGGGAACAGTTGAGAAGCCATATTAAAATTGTGATGCAGAAGGCTACTTTCAGTTTTGGAGACAACTAGTCAGTTTTATCTAGCTTGTTTATACCCCCCCCCCAAAAAAAAAAAAAAATACAAAACTCTGTGTCATCCTCTCATCTTGTGATAAATGTAGGTTTAACTAGAGTGCCTTGGCCGTGACAAGGTGGTTGTTCTGCAGAGGGTTGGAGCTAGATAATCTTTAAGGTCCCTTCTAACCTAAGCCGTTGTGTGATTCCCCTACTGACTTGGTGCACTGAGGAGAAGTTATGTCTCTGATCAGAACTCTTTTCCAGTATGACAGTTGTGGGTTAGGATTCAGTATGTCTGGTATGGCAGTGCACATGCTTTTAGCCATATCTGTACACTGTCATGGATTTTGCAGTAATAATTATGATTTTTAAAATCTGACTGTATCTTTTTATTTGCTCACTAACATAGTTCTCTTTAAATTTTAAGCATCACCTTAATCTTCAGCAAGAGATTCATGGCCAATTTTCAAGGTTGCCTGTGTGTTTCTGACTGCGTGCAGCTTGGTGATCCTTGAAAGCCTTCTAGCACAGACTTACTCTTCTTAAAATGCCCTGGGATCAAATTTTAAGACAAATAGAACTTCAGTCTGAGATGTTGCATATCATCTCACATTTGATACATTTTCTGTACATTTTCAGTGAATTAGAGGATGTGAGCTTTGTCATTCAGGGGTGCAGCTGAAAATTTTACCAATTGCTGCTGAGATTGAAGAACAGAAATGCTGAAGTCTTGACATTTACAAGCTAAAAATGATTTACACCATTAACAAAAGTTTTTAACAGTGCAAAAATTGTTTGGCAGCAGTATACAAGCTAACCTCTGCCCCTTAATG
This sequence comes from Numida meleagris, assembly GCF_002078875.1. Classification (NCBI taxonomy): domain Eukaryota; kingdom Metazoa; phylum Chordata; class Aves; order Galliformes; family Numididae; genus Numida; species Numida meleagris. Next base: position 28,938 of record NW_018362987.1, read on the forward strand.
TTATTACCTTCCAGGAGCTGCCAGTCCTAAATGATTAAACAATAAATCATAACACGCTGAGACAACGGTAATCATTGGGGCCGTCCGACAAAGACCAACTCCTTGCCTGTTCTTGTATTTCCTGGAACTAGTTTGCTCTTTTAGAATGGTTTACCATCAAGGGCAGTTGGATGAGGGGTCTTGTGCTATTCCTAGCAAAGTATTATTTTACCCCTTGTTCAAGTAGTTTTGTTTCTTTTTTTGAAAAAAAAAGATGGTGGTGGTGGTTGGTTTTGAGTTGGATTTTGGATGTTCTTATTTCCACATTATTAGAATTGTAACCTTGAATTACCGTATCTGATGTAGATAGCACAGTTATGGACAGCTTGTACTGAAAGATGGAAAATGTTAAGAATTCAGAAACATACTTCCCATTTACATAAATCAACTTTCCATACTAATAATGTTACACTTCTGATAACTTTCCTGTAATACAAGCACTTGATTACTGCCTCCAGGAGAAATGAGCTGGAGTTTCTGCTCATGTATGATTTTGTGGATGTGCAGTCAAAAATATAGAACTCTGTGACAATGGGCATTGAAAATTCCTTTAGGCACTAGAATGTTAGGATGCTTGTAGTTTTCACAGGAAGGTATTTATCTGTATTAGATGTAAAAAAATCTAGATAACCTTTGCTGGTTTTGTTCAAGGTATCCAGAATTTGACTTTATTTCTCCATGTGCTAAATCTTGCACATTCTTAAGGAAGATGCTGTCTCTGAAGCTGTATGTTGGTAGTGGAGTATGTGGGTAGGTGGCAGGTAAAAGGAACGTGCATTCAAATGATTTTAAAAAGCCCTCTTTCTGTGCCACTGTTGCTAAGTTTGTATGTTGAAGTACTCTTCATTGAAGCACTGAATGTTTAACATCACAAGTAAACTACCAAACATCCACCTGTGTGAGATGATACAATCCCAGCTGCTAAAATAGTTTGTAATTTCTTAAAACAGTTTTTACTGCCAAAAACCTGTTTGAAATAATTTTTTTTAATACTGATTTACATTATGCTAATAAAAATCAGTTTTATCTAATTCCATTGCTTGTGAAACAAATTACAAACTTGGAATCAAATAAATAGATGTATACATAGCAGATGTTCTTAAAATAATTAATTTATGCTGGAAGTGGTTTACTATGGATGCAACAAAATACTTCAGTGAACTCTTTTGGTTTTATGCTGTCCTACAATTAGTATTTACTTTTTTCGTGGGAATGGTACATGTGTATACTCCTTTCGAATTGAAGTTATAGAATCATAGAATCATTGCAGCTGGAAAAGACCACCAAGGTCATCTAGTCCAGCCCCAGCCCACCCCCACCTGCCCACTGCCCACGTCTGTCAGTGCCACATCTCCACGGCTCTGGAACACCTCCAGGGGTGGTGACTCCCCCACCTACAGGGCAGCCTGTTTCTGTGCATCACTACTCTTTTGGAGAAGAAATGTTTCCTAATACCCAACCTGAATCCCCTCTGGTGCAACCTGAGGCCATCACCTCTCATCCTATCGCTGTTACCTGGGAGCAGAGGCTGAACCCTCGCTTCGCCATCACTTCCTTTCACGAGCAGTAGAGAGCGATGAGGCCTCCCCTGAGCCTCCTCTTCTCCACTCTGACCCATTCCAGCTCCCTCAGCCACTCCCCAAAGAGACCTGTGCTCCAGACCCCTCACAGCTTTGCTACCCTTCTCTGGACATGGTCCAGAGCCTCCATGTCTTTCTTGTAGTGAGGGGCCCAAAGCCCAGTGCTTCCAGAGCTCCTGTTTCTCAAGGCAAATTGAACAAATTTGCTTCAGTAGCAAAAAAAAAGTACAAACACAGGATCTTAGTAAAGTGATACATGGAATAGTACAACATTCTTTTCCTCTGAAAATGTTTATCATAGAAGTGTAAATTCTATAAAAGTAAGGGTAGAGGGAACTAACAATTAATATGAATTCTATAAACACACTTTCTGTCATATTTTTATATAGTCTAAGAATTGAATCAGAAATAAAGCAAATCTACTCATTTGTCTAGTATATCAACACTAATTAATTTTGTGAGGTTTTGCAGTTGGTGAGTGACAGAGATCTTCCCTATGGTGTGGAGTAGTCCAGGTTCCATTACACAGATTAAGAGGGAGCCTGTTTCCTTAGCTGGAATGATTTTGTATCTGTGACAACTGAGACAGGTTGCAGTAATGCTAATTCACAGAGTCTCTGGTCTTTGGAATAGGAATGTTGTTAGTTTTTCCTACTTTTATTCTATAGTTAGATCTTAAGGCTAATGAAGCCTTTATATTAAAGGCGAGATCTTAATTTCTACTAATATAGTGTATTCTTCTGAAGTGTAAAGTGAAGAGCAATGCATGTGGTACTAATACCATTGCACTGGCTCTAGGAGGCATCCTGCACTGCAGTCCTGGATGGCAGTTACAAATGCACTGTTAAGCAGGGTGAGGGAAAAAGCTCTTCCCACTGTTCTGCTCAAAAAATGACTGTTCAGTGCATGGGAAAGATGTGATGAAGATGGCAATAATAATGTTAAGACAATAGCGACAACTGACAAGGTCTTTGATGAGCAGAAAATTCTTCAAGAGCAAAGTCAGTCTTTCACGAGAGCTACTTCCTTAGTAGGCAAAATCCTGCTTACTGCATTTGTTGGTATGCCCACAAATCTGGTGCAATTGCTTTGCCTCTCTTCAAAGTGCAATGGAATAGTTTTCCCCTGCCCCTTCCAACCTCCCAGTAACACCCTCAACCAAAAAAAAAAAAAAAAAGAAGAAGTTAAAACAATTATTTGACTCTCTTTTGCACATTGATGCACCTTCAGTAGACCCACAGAGACTGTCCAGTTTGGCCTATTGTCTATAGTGGTACTGTAAGGGATCGTAAGCTGAATGCTGGGATAATCAGAATTTCCCTAAACAGAGAGGCTTCAACTGTTTTACATCATGATGAGCGATTAATTTCTACGTTGATCTGTAGTTTAGCAAGAGTGGGACCAAGGCTTAAACATTGCCCTGGATTCTGCATCTTATTTTTTAGGTAGATTTCCTGCCTACGAGTCATCTGGTCATCTGAATTCTTTTTCATTTGACCAAAACTAAAACTGAGTTATGTGATAACGGTATTCAATTTTGTATGCAGAAAATGTGATGGAGATGGGGTTGTTTTAAAATGCATCATTTTACTCACAATGCACAGCTTTTCTAATACAAATGACCCAAAGAGTGTTAGAAGACTTACTAGTCCATATTTCTGTAAGATCACTATTTCACTGAGGAGAGCAAAGATCATTTTTCAAGCAAATATCAGCAAAATATCTAGCAAATATCATCAGAGCTTTCATTTGATTGATGCAATATTTGAATTTTGTGTCTTTTTTCACATCTGATATCAGAGAGCAAAATGGGTTTTATATATTAGAACGGTATCAGATGTTGTGTGTTAGGAAAGCCCACTAGGGAAATAACATTTTTATTTTTTTTTTGACAAAAGCCTGGTTAAAATGAACTTTCTAAAAATTATAAAAACATATGAATGATGTCTGGGTGACAGAAAAAATATGTAAAGAACTCCATAAAACTTGGTATATTTTAAAAACACATTCAAACTAAAGCTTGCCAGAAAACTGTGCTTATAGAAAACATACACATCACGCTACATTTGAAATAAAAAATTTCAGTAAGACAAAAAAAAAAAAAGAATACGTCTGAAATGCTACATATCTGCAAAACTGTGGATTAAATGAAAGAAACTTAACATGGATGATATTTTTTTCCATTCGGCCCCACTTTTCCTGCCGCAATTGATTTGGTTCAGGTACTTAGTACCCAGTTCAGCTATCCATGGAGCTAAAGTAGAAAATGTCGGAGGAGTAGCCGGCTATCCAGCGGGCATTCACATGGTGGATGTTGCCAAGGAAACCACTCCCTTGGTAGCCATGCAGTGAGCTCGTCTGCCTCTTCAAGCTCACGCAGAAGTGTCAGTCTATCAGTTGGAGGAAGGAAAGCAAAACAGCTGTAGGGAAAGCTTACTAGGAAGAACTCGTTTAAATGGCTAGATACCACAAATGTCAAAGTTAGGATGTTCTTCTTGAGGGTCCCCCCAGTGGGAAGCCAGTATGTGCTGGGAAGGGCTCTCTCAGCTGCACACTAGAGGCTTTGGATGGAGTTACACTAATGTTCTCCTCCATGGACACAGATTTCAATTATATGGATGTGATTCAGCCTCTGTGGCAAAGTGGAAATCACAAGGCTGTAGCTGTTTCAAGAGCTACTTTCAAGAGCTTACTCTTTTGAAGGGCAATAGACATACACTACATACAAGCAGACTTCCAAGGTGCAACTGTCCCTTAAAATGTGTTTTAGTGGATGGTACAACCTGCTTATCCATGAAGTTTAGGGAAAGGGACTTTTTTTCCATCACAGTGTGCAGTTAGGACCAATGTGTTGCCAGTGAGGTCTTCTTGAGATCCCTTCCAAACCTGCAATTCTGTCTGTGTGAAAACTCTCAGAAAGAAATTGAAACTGCTACGTATGGGACTACCAGATAAATTTTAACTTGCTTCTGATCTAGTACCTGTGCCACTGAGGGACATCTGTTCCTCTGGAGGTTTCAAGTGCCTATTGGGTGTCCTTCACTATGGGTGAAGTGTCATAAGAGATAGGAATCTGAAAGGCATCCTCTAAGCATTGTTTAAACTTAAGGAGTTTTGAAGCTGAGATCTGTTACTTGGTTAAGTACTTCAGTAGCAATTTCCATTAAGAATATAAATAGAGGTGAATTTATCACTTGTGAGCACATTTCTTCGTCTCTGAAAGCATCTGCCTAACAGCTGGTCCGAGGCCAAGTTCTTAGTTCTCCAGTATCAAAGGAGCTGTTAATATTTCATATTTTGTAGAGTTGACTCAGATGATTAATATCTTATGTTTTTTGTATTGTATGGATCACTAAATGCCTGTTTGTTGCAAATTTTCTAGAAAGCAGGTCAGAAGCAGTAAGAGAGCTCTTGTTTCAGACTCAAAGCTTTATTTTTGACCTGATTATCACACCAAATTGCTCAGTGGAAGACTTCCTGTACCCATCTATCAAACCCTCTTGCCCTAGAAATCATCACAAAAGGAAAAAAAAAAGGAGATCCATTAAGGGCTTCACTGCCAACATCCTTTGAGAGGGTGGTGATTTAGGATTACCAGGATTCTTGGGATAGTAATTCAGAGGCCAAAATGGTTTCCCATAAGTTATTTCTCTTTTTCATATGCTTTCACTTATTCACTTGCACATATTGCATATAGAAGATGGGAAAATGATTCATATGTCTGTGCTGTACTAGAGTTATTCAAGGTAAGTAATTGAAGAATATTAACTTCCTTATTTTGGTTGAATTCTAGTTTTGATAGTTGTGCTGCACTCTTAAAAATCTCTAGGCAATTCCAAATGATTCATCTGTCTCTCCCTTCTCGATACCTTCTGCGTGTCATTGGTGTGTATTGGAAACTGTAGCTATCATTCTCCCGTGAGGGGCTAAAAATGATTCCTGTAAGCCATGTACTTAGCAAATCCATCAGTAAAATGCATTTGAAGAGCTCATGAATATGTTGAGGGTACCCTATAAATGGAAGATGGTTAATTCAGTGATAGTTTAGTTACACATTTTCTTTAGATGCCCTTCCTTGGAAATTACCCATTGCAATATGAAGGGAAAAAAGTCTGAATTGGTGTCTGTTACTTTGATATATTCGTAGAAAAACAGATAATTGTGTGGATTATCATAATTTTCTCACAGCATGCCATTTCTTGAATCATGCTAATACTCTGATGATTGATATTCAGCATATATGGGAGGGCCCCAGTAGTGAATACAATTGTTTTATTTTCCTGTCTGTTTTTGAATATTGCATTTTTTTCAGAATAGCATTGTGTTATAGCCTTACTGTTTTTAAATACTGGTACACTATGGTGAATATCTTGAATAATTACTTTAGAAATATAATTTGAGGAAACCAATTTATGAATTAAAAAACCATGATGTTTATAGCCTATTGAAACTTGCAAAATTTGTTTCACACTAGTTAAATACAAATTACATTTTGAAATGATGGCAATTCACCGATATACCTATTTATACGGACAAATGTTAAAATGGACTAAGTAATTGTCTTTCAGACCTTGAGTCTCTATCTTCTTAAAAAAGGAAAGGAAAACGGAAAGGCCAATGCAAATAAAATATACTTCCTGTTTTTCTTGTCCTCACTTTTTTTTTCCATTTTTCTCTCTATTCCTGTTATGAACTCTGCTTCTTGGTTTTATTTTCTGTTGCACATAGGCATTTCCTATGAATGTGAAGTGTTAATCAGTGTCATGCTTTTCACTTGTAAATAAAATTGCCCCTTCAATCAAGTTGTCCATTCAGCATACTGTTCATTAGACAATGTGCAAATAATTCAGCAAGAGTTGATCTAAAACTTGCCCACCTTGACATTCATTTTGTTTTGTTCTCATCAATTAATGCATTTGCAGATAAACTACTCCTGCAAGCCATCGCTGGTTTATATCAAGACTAAATGTGAAGAAACTTGCCCGGCAGATACCCAGGGAAAAGGGAGCTTCCTTTGCAGGACTGGCATTTCGTGTCTTTCTTCTCTTTGTTAGACACCTCTGTACCACCAATAACCATTGCAGAGCTCAGAATCCTCAGTGGCCTTAACAGATCATACTTACATGAAAGTCAGTATGTTGAAATAAAAGAAGCTCAGCACTCCAGTTTCTGCATTATAAGCAGCTTCAGCTCACCTTGAATTAGTCATGCTGAAATCATCCACAAGGTTACTTGCCTATACAATGTGCAGAAATTAGCCTGAATTTTTAAGTAGGCATTTATTAATTCAGTTTCATATTAGTAACAGATGTAATTCACTCCTAAGGGTTGGTGATGCTGCATGTGTTATTTAAGAAAACTCCTTAATTGTCTGTAGTTGCCTGTATAGTTATTCAGCAGCAGCAAAGATGTGACAGAACAGCTCAGCATGTATCCCATTTCTGTTCTAAATGAAAACTATTTGCGTGTATTATCTCTAGGCTGTATTATTTCCAATGCTGCTTTTTAATACCTAAGTAGATGCAGGTGACAACCTGTCTGAATGCCCAAGAGACATGTTAGACTGTTCTTTTGTATCTGTTAATAGACTCACAGAATCATAGACCCGTTAAGGTTGGAAAAGACCCCTAGGATCGTCGAGTCCAACCATCCACCTACTAGCACTACTTGCTTAATGGGGCTGATGATTGTGCTGGCTAGTTTGAAAATAGCGATTTTATTCAGAAATGTTATGTTTCTTTTCTTAAAGGAAAAGGAATATTTCCTCTTGTTTTCCCTTCAGTGAAGTTTCTACACTGAATGAGAACCACTCCTAATCTCCCTCCTGCCAAATGCAGAAATTGATGGAAGAATTTGAATCCAGAAGCAAAAGGAGATCACAAAATGTCATTGAGTTAATGAAAAGAGAAGGGCTACTGTAATCTTGTCTGTAATAAGCCTGAGCACTGAAGTAGCAGTCTTCTGTGCTGACATTTGAATGATGACAGCATTTTCTGAAATGGGGATCTTTCTGCCTTCTTAGGACAGCTATCAAACTGTCAGATCTCAAGGATTCCTTTCCATTTTTTAAAGAGAACTTCTGTATTTGTTTGCATAGCTCTAAACTTAGTGACTACTCCTTTATCCTTTCTTTCTACAGTGAGTGCGCAGTACTGGTTGGAGAACACCAAGAGGACTTAGTGAACAGCTGTGATGAATAAATAGGTCTGCTAGAAAAGATAGGAACAAAAGGAAAGTTTATGGTCTTTGGAAGAGGGGGCAAACAACTTATGATGATTACAAGTACCTAGTGAAGCTGTGCAGGGAGAAAATTAGAAAAGCCAAAGCCCAGCTAGAACTGAACTTGGCCACTAAGGTGAAGAACAGTAATAAATATTTCTATAAATACATCAACAGTAAAAGGAGGGCTAGGGAGACTCTCCATCCCTTGTTGGATGCTGAAGGCAACACAGTGACCAAGGATCAGGATAAGGCTGAGGTACTTAATGCCTTCTTTGCCTCAGTCTTTAATAATAAGACTAGTTGTGCCTTGGACATACAGCCCCTTGAGCTGGTAGATGGGATGGGGAACAGAATAGGCCATGCACAATCCACAATGAGATGGTTTTGGACCTGCTCCGCAAGCTGGACACTCACAAGTCCGTGGGGCCAGATGGATTGCACCCTAGAGTGCTGAGGGAGTTGGCGGATGTGGTTGCCAGGCTGCTCTCCATCATCTTTCGACAGTTCTGGCTAACTCTGAATGTCCCGGTTGACTGGAGACTAGCAAATGTGATTCCCATCTTCAAGAAGGGCCAGAAAGATGATCCTGGTAACTACAGACCTATCAGTCTCACCTTGGTGCCAGGGAAGGTTATGGAACGGATAATCTCAGGATACAGTTAAAGGTCAACCAGGGGATCAAGCCCAGTCAACATGCGTTTATGAATGATAGATCCTGTTTGACAAACCTGATTTCATTCTATGACAAGGTGACCCGCTTAGTGGATGAAGGCAAGGCTGTCGATGTGGTCTACCTGGACTTCAGTTAGGCCTTTGACACTGTCCCCCACAGCATCCTTGTGGAGAAGCTGGCTGCCCATGGTTTGGATGGGCATATGCTCAGCTGGGTGAAACACTGGCTGGATGGCCAGGCCCAGAGATCTGTGGTCAGTGGAGTTAAATCCAGTTGGCGGCCAGTCATGAGCGGTGTCCCCCAGGGCTCAGTGCTGGGGCCTCTTCTATTCAACATCTTTATCAATGATCTTGATGAGGGCATTGAGTGCACCCTCAGTAAGTTTGCAGACGACACCAAGTTGGGAGGGCGTGTTGATCTTCCAGAGGGTAGAAAGGCACTGCAGAGGGAACTGGGTAGACTGGATGGATGGGCCAAGGTAAATAAACCATATGAGTTTCAACAGGGCCAAGTGTCGGGTCCTGCACTTTGGTCACAACAACCCCAGGCAACCCTACAGGCTTGGGGAGGAGTGGCTGGAAAGCTGCCTGACGGAAAGGGACCTTGGTGTGCTGATGGGCAGTTGGCTGAATATGAGCCAGCAGTGTGCCCAGGTGGCCAAGAAGGCCAATGGCATCCTGGCTTGAATCAGGAATGGTGTGGTGAGCAGGACTAGGGAAGTCATCCTGCCCCTGTACTCGACATTGGTGAGGCCTCACTTTGAGTACTGTGTTCAGTTTTGGGTGCCCCAGTACAGAAAGGACATTGAGGTGCTGGAGCAGGTCCAAAGAAGGGCAACAAGGCTGGTGAAGGGCTTGGAGAATATGCCCTACAAGGAGCGACTAAAGGAACTGGGGCTGTTTAGTGTGGGGAAGAGGAGACTGAGGGGAGACCTCACTGCTCTCTTCCAATACCTGAAAGGTGATTGCAGTGAGAGCGGGGCTGGTCTCTTCTCAGTGGTGACAGGTGACAGGACAAGGGGAAATGGCCTCAAGTTACACCAGGGGAGGTTTAGGTTGGATATCAGGAAAAACTTCTTTACAGAAAGGGTTGTTAAGCACTGGAATAGGCTCCCTAGGGAGGTGGTTGAGTCACCTTCCCCTGAATGTGTTTAAAAACTGTTTGGATGTGGTGTATGGGGACATGATTTAGCGGTGGATTGTTAGAGCAGTATGGTTAGGTTGCGGCTGGACTTGATGATCCTGAAGGTCCTTTCCAACCTGAGCAATTCTATGATTCTATGATATCTGTTAGGGTTACAGAAGAAGTTAGTGAAATTATTACAAAGAAATTGATTTAGTTACTTACAGGTTAGGTTCAGTGAGTCAGCTGAGTTCTTTTGCTAACATTCAGTCCCACTTCACCCACTGAGGTTCTATAATGATAATAGATGAGAGCATTTGGACCAGGATACTTATCAGTCCAGTGAGTGTCACTTGGTGTATTGGAATCTAATCATTCAGCTGGCACTCTGGGTTACACAGTAAGCAAAAACGTGTTTCACTCCATATTCAGAATCCTCGGTAAAAATGTATTATTGAAATATGTTAGTTTTCAGACCAAGAAGAATGTGAATGGCTTTTAAAAGCCTTTTTTTGGCCAAATGGGGAGAGAGTTAATCAGAGCAGTGAACAGTGGGCTGGAATATTGAGAAGTATTGTCTCCTGTCCGGATGTCTCTCAGCTGCTATACAAACAAAGGATTTATTTTTTTTAAACTAAGATATTTCAAAAGGTCTCAAGCTGGAAATCAATCAGTAATTGTACCTCAGCAGACTGACTGTGTCAGGCAAAGGCTCAGGCATGCTATAAACAAGAGTTGATCTATAGCTATTTGCAATCAGTTGCCGGAGGAGCAAGACATCTAAGAGTCAGATGGTCCAAACCCATGATGGACAGCTTTAAAATTGAGTAAAAAGGACTTTGCAATTTGCAATGTATTTTCTGCCCTAGTTTTTTTTGTTTGTTTGTTTGTTTGTTTGTTTTGCTGGTTTGTTTGGTTTGGCTTTTTGTTTGTTTGTTTTCCCTGTGTCTATGGAATTTTGAGAACAGCTTATTATTTTATCCCATTTTATATATTAATCTTCACTCAAAATTTTGTACGCATGGTTTTAGTGGATAGTAAGTGCCTCTATTTATTTACCACTCTTAATAATTTAGATTTTGATTGACATACCTGATTGAGCTTACAGATGCTGTCAGGGAACAAAATGTTAAATTCTTCCCGAGAAGAGCAAGACAACTGAACTCATCCCCATTTATAAACTAATATGCCCAGCTCTGTGTGTGCTAAAAAAAAAAGACAAATTACTGGTGGAAACATCTTCAAACTAGAAAAGTAATCAGTAATTAAATCAGGAAAGGCCACTTTGTTGGAGTACTAGGGGGAGGAAGGACATTTTGTTATGTAAGTCTTTGTGAAAACACCCTGTTACTGGCTCCTCTTGCTGAATTTTCTGCTCTTCATATGGAATAATGCTAACTTTCCATTTTCTGTGTAGCATTATTAGGAAACATTTCTGGAAGAGTAGTCAGGTGCTGGAATGAGCTGCCCAGGGGGGTAGTGGAGTCACCATCCCTGGAGGTGTCCAAGAAATGTGTAGATGCTGTACTGAGGGATATTGTTTAGTGAGAAAATATTGCTGATAGGTGGATGCTTGGAGTGGATGATCTTGGAGATCTTTTCCAACCTTGGTGATTCTGTCGGTATCCACCATCTCTCTGGGCAACTGTTCCAGTGATTCACTCCCCTTATTGTAAAATACTTTTTTCTTATTTAATCTAATTCTCCCCTCTTTTAATTTGAAACCATTTCTCCTTGTCCTATCAGGCAGACCATGCTAAAGACTCTTTTCCCTTCTTTTTATATCCCCCCCCTTATACAGAGCCCTCTCAACCTCAGTCAGTCCGTGGTTCCATCTTTCTGCAAATGCTCCCTGGTTGTGCAGCAGTGGGGCACTCAGCACCCCATGCTCACTTTCCCCAAGTTCTGCATGGACACTTACGTACAGAGCATTTCTTCACACAGTTAATTTATTGACATAGGTGCACAGGCTGGAGCTCTCAGAGGTCACTAAGTCTCTCCAAGATGTTGAGTGGTCACTGCTGCATGTTAACAACTCTCTACTGCAAGGCTCCGTGCAGCATCATGCATCAATACAACTTCCAGGCAGTTTAAATGTGGAAACACCCTAGTTTGAATAGACCTGTTGGGCTCTCATATGACTGAACTTCTTAGTAGGTAGTTCTGGAAAGGTTCAGCAGCAAAACTTCAAGTCCCCAAACTCTTCAATACTGAACATGTTGAACTTAACCCTTATGATAGCTATGAAAACTCTCCTCTCACTCTTTAGGAACAGCATATTATTTTTTAAGTCAACTACTAATACAAATTTTATTTTATTTTTCCATAAAGTGTTAGTGAAGAGGCAGAGGGAGGAGTGGGTGCCTTGCTGATGTGAATAAAGTGTTCCGAGAATACATAGCTGTTTTTCCCTTTTCTCATATAAGCTGATAATGCTGACTAGAAAAATGAAGATTGAGGTGTGAAAGACAAAGGACAATGAAGGAGAACAGGTGTTCAGTGAAGAAATAGAGCCATCATAGTGCCTACACCTGCACACTGTCCTCTACATTTGTGTTCTCTTATCGAGGTTCAGGAGGTGTGGGGTACCCGTTCCAAGAAAAGTCAGCAGTCTCTCTGAGAGAACAACTTGCACTGTGTTCCAAGAAGGCTCTCAGGCGCTATTAGTCAAAGAAAGCTTGCCACATGGTGTGTCTAAGTATTTTGCTACCCATGCTGAACAGTGGGTGATCTTCCCTCTAATGTGCCAGTAAAGAGATGCAGCTCACAAAACTGTTTTTGTCTTAACCTCAAATTTCTGTTAAAGTTTTGCTTACTCTTGCCTCTTGTCTAGTTTATTCCTTGATTGAAACAACTATTTCAGACAGTAATACTGCATGCAGACACTCCTTCTCTAAGGATTTGTGCAATTCTAGACTTACTTGAGACAGTATGAGCTGATTGTTCAAATTGAGCTTGTCCAAATAGTTTATTGCATTGATGAGAGTCTGGATGGTTCAGTTAGCCATGATTTAGCCAATTCGTGACATCCAGCTTTGCAATTCATCAACATTAAATATAAATCTTCAAAGGTCAATCTGATGACATTGAAAATCTTTTCTCTCTGGCTGCAAATACATAAGTGATGTAAATACATATGCAAGCCCAGTAGGCCCTAGGGACACTGACACAGTTTTAGAAGGATCTTTGATAAGGATTCTTCAGGGATGCAGTTGGTTGTCAGTGGTGGTGATAAAAGATTCTTAAAGGTTGCAAAAAGTACCTTCAAGAATGTATTCATTGTTTAAATACTTTTAGCCATCTTAAATCTTAGTTTTGATTTTTCTGATAAAGAAAAATTCATCACTTGTTAAGGGCTTTGGTCAGGATCTTATCTCTGTTGTGCCCAAATAAATCAAGGATAGCACCAGCGAGACTGTGATAGATTTATACTGATGTAAACAAAGATTAGGATTAATCTGGCCATCAGTCTATAAGAGGAAAATGCCATGGGTTATGTTTCAAAGGTTTATATCAAGGGTGTTCAGCATTTAATAGTAGAGAAATAATTTTGGAAGACAACATTAAGCGAGTACAGTTGAAGAATGGTTGGAATAAGGCAGAGATTGCATCATCCGGAATAACACAATAAATACCAAGGATTGCTCTTCTCCCTTAGGCTGATATGAAGAAGCCACCACAGGAACTCACCCACCTAATTGGCCATTAAACATTACATGTATCTCAGAGTAAACGTTGTTTGCCTTATGGTTCTAGCTGAATTCCATTTTTCATAATTGTCTTCTGCGCTTCCTTGATGGGTAGACAAAGGAGTCCTAAACCAGTAGGTAGAAACTATTGTGCAACGCTTCTTGAATGAGATAGTGATTTCAAAGTGACAGTTTTCAGGGCAGACAGAGAATCTTCCAGGTTTGTCCAGCATGAGGCATTGCACTTTGTGCAAAAGTGTCTCTCAGAACAAAGCTGTTGCAGATTGCTACTGGCCTGGTACTGCAGTATGATTTTATTAACTATTTCATACCTTACGTCTCCCTGCATTGAGACTGCCTTCAGTTATCTGTTATGCAATGCAGCAATGAGATTGCATTTAAGACAGGAACAGGAATAACTGTAAAGCCTCTACGATGTGGTTGTATCTGTGTGTCTAATTAGGAGTGAAGGAGTAGGACCACAAAACATGCTTAGTATGGCTGTTCACGGTTTCGTCTTTCCTCTTACAAAGTGGGTGTCCCTGTCTTTTCGAGGTTATCAAGCTTTATTTCAAATCCTGGAAAAATGCTGGAGCAGTTCATCCATCCTTGTACAACTATAACACCTGGAAGGGATTTGTCTAGAGGAAAAGAAATAAACAAATCTAGCTGATGTTATTTTCTTCTGAAACAGGAAAACCATAGCATAAACGTAGTATTTGTTCCTTTCAGACTCATGCAGAAATATGCTCCACATGAAACTACCAAAGAATAGATGCAAACCTGGTTAGAAATCTTACACCTGAGAGCAGTTACCCATATTCTCTACTAAAGGAGGAGGTTGTAATGCATGACGTTTGTAGAGTTTGTGGGAACTGACTGTTTGATGTTTTCATTACAGACCTGGATGATGGCATAAAGAATGTGCTTAATAATTAATTTGCTAAGAGGAACAGCAAGCATCTTGTAAGATAAATTAGAATAAAAAAATATTGTAGGAATTGAGTGGCTTAATGAAAAAAATAGGATGAAGTTAAACAAGGACAAACTGGCCGCACACAAAGAAGATGGGTGAGAACTAGCCAAACGTATCTGTAGAAAAGGAGTTGAAGGAAACTATCAGAAGTTGAACAGGAATCAAGAATATTATGCTACTCCACAAAAGGAAATCAGAGTAGCATGTGGAAAAAAAGTACAGTTTATAGCATGTGCAAAACGGTTCTTCAAAAGTACTCAGGACTGGTAGTACTGTGTCAGATTTGGAGCAAACAGAAATTAGGAGGGCAAAAAACTGAATCAGTGGTGCAAATGCTTACAAGATCACAATGAAGAAGAACATGAAATGCAGAGGAAACAGTTGATGACACTGTTGAGCAGCTAAGTGGTTTGGATCATCAGTCTCTGTTACTGGTAAAGGGGAGGAAGTCCTACTTGATTCCAGCTGTTTTCTGGAAGCAGAGGTGTAAGAAAAGGAGACAGCAGACAAGACTTGTTTGTTTGCAAATGCAGTAGGTTGTTCCAGGGGCTGAATTCTGAAGTAACCAAGCTAATTTAAAAGAAACAAAAAAACAGTTGATGGGGGAAGGTATCCATTAAAAATAGCAGCTGTTCTAGACAATTAAAAAGGAACAAATGTACGCTTTTTTTTTCTTTTTAAAAAACAGTTGTAAAAGGGATCTGGGAATTAAAAACATGTAAAATTTACATCTGGACCTGGCAAGCTGACAAAATGTTAGCTCAGAACAGCTAATAGTCTTAAGTTCTAGCCAGGATGTATTCAGTGATGGAATAACAGTACCACTCTTCTCTCCAGCCATGTAAGTGAAGTAGCAGATGTAGAAGCAACACCTGACTTAATTAAACTAAATAGACAAAGGGCCCTTCATTTGGCCTCCAGAAGGCTATTAAGAGAAACTGGATAATTACAGAGCAAGGTGCAAAGTGCTTTCTTGGTCCAGAAACTGAGTAGATGAGAAGTGAAAAGGAAGTTTTTTTACTAGTTTTCATTATGGAAAAATTTAAGAGCAGATGTTCTCCTGTCTGATGTGTTTATTAATCTCAAAATGCATTTCATTAGTGAAGCATAAAACTTGCAAAGGTTATTTAGCTCTTGCCCTTGTTCAAGCCAGAGTGGGAATTTTAAAAAGACCTAAACCTAAGGGTGAATAAATAGTACAAAGTGATAACAAGTGCTGTAGAAAAGATTTGAGAGGGCAGCCATACCTAGCTGCACCTTTCAGTCACTATCACTGAGTTGCAGTTCTTACTGTTGATGGTGCAGGAAAGAAGTGCTCACGTCCTAGCATCTCTGAGCCACCTTGCAGTCTACCACTGAAACCAAAATACATTTATCTGGGCCCCTAGTGAGATGACTTTGGTCTGCTGCCTCACTTAACACCAGTGATGCTGCTAATGTTTTGCTAAGGATGTTGGCAGGTCACAGACCTCCTCCTGGGATCCATGTGAGTGCTCCCAAAAAGGACATCTGAACAGGAAAAATTCCTCCTAGATGTACTGTTAAAATGAAGCGAGTAATGGACATGAGCTACAGCATGGCCATCTCTGATAGGGATCTGAAGGGCTCTTTGTTAAAGCTGGGGTGTGGGAATGGGAAGACCAGTCACGTTACAAGAAATTCTGCATTAAAATTAATCATACCGTATTGCACTTCAGTGATTCCCATGATTACAAACATAAAAAAAATGTATATATATAAAAAAAACCTTTTAAATATTCTGTATTAAAGCACAGTTTGTACTCTTACTTCCTGTAATTGTGTTAGTGGCATTCTGGTGATAGCTGATCACTTCCAAATACCGTCTTGAAGCTCTTATCAAGATTTATGAATGTTTTGGAGGAGACGCTAATGAGCTAAACCCTTCCTTTTCAATTTGTACGGGTCAGATTGTACTCTTCGGACCACTGGAAGGAATGATATTCTGGAGCAGATTGCTTTGCTGAGTGGAAAAATACTTTTAATACTTTTTAAATTTGCATTAATGCTCGTGTCACAACTCAGAGAAGTTTTGCTGCATTTAAAGATGTGAGAAACCTGCATGCAGATTTCTTCCCTAACCTTAATCTACCTATGAGCATAGTCAAATTGACCTTTCCTATGTTTTGGGTTTGCTAACAGACAAATCGAGAGAAATACAGTCATGCTTATGTTGAAATTTCACCCATGGCTGTACTTGCATTTCTAGGACTGCGTAGTTCCCATCTGCTTAACTTGAGGGTTAGTCCATATGCCTCAGACAGCATAAGCTAAACACGTATTTCCCAGCAGCTGAAAGAATGGACTCTCTGAGACATGTCCTAGCAGCACATCAAGTCTCCTATGGAAGATAGGGGAAAACATTCAGCCTATAAGTGAAAAGTAACGTATGGAACATTTAACAAATGAGAAACTCTAAGTATAAGTTATGCAGGTAGCTGCAAAGGTCAAAGATGGCTTCTGAAAGAGGGAGAAAGATTTACACATCCTGTAAATTATTCTGAAATGCAGCAAATGAGAAATGGAAAAACAACCTAAAAGGCAGGCAAAGGTGAATATATTGAAATATATAATGAAACACGGTTCTCCAAATGACAGGCAGAGCCATTCTGGTGATGAGTGAGCAGAAGGCTCCCATTTAGTGTGTCATGGACACACATGGACTATGACAACATGTCATAAGATCTGGAAGGTGAAAGTCAGCTGTTTCCAAGCAGGTGATTCAAAAGAGCTATGCAAAGATGCTGATGAACGACGGATAGAGGAAGGTGCCCTACTGATATTAAAATGACACAGGCATTGAACTTGTCTTGATTGAGTAGTATACAGGTGTTTTTGTTGTTGCTATTGTATGCATCCTGCATTTGTGTTTCAACTTTCGTGATTAAGTTACTGTTAATGTTTAATCACTCAAAAGATGTGCTAATGAGTAATCCCTAAGTAAAACCTGCTGAGTGTTTTCTGGAAGCTGCTAATTATATTTGGCTGGTATTAGTTTCAGTACCAGTCAAAGATACTCAACTCTTAACATTCATTATCTCCTACAGGTAAGAACAGAAACCTCATTTGTGTTGGCTTTCAAAAAAGATGCACTTGATCTTGACAGCTGTCCCGTGGTATTACAAAGACCAGGGAATTCATGATCACTGATGCAAATAAGCTCTTTTCCTGGGAGAGGGATCAGAAGCTTGGAGTGAAGTCCATCCCATGTGAGATACGCTTTCCAAAACCTCCCTCTGTCCAGTATCACATTTTGAAACAGTGGAACTATGTGCTTTACTTGCTAAGATTCATTAATATATTCCTCCCTGTACAGAAGACTTTATGTTTGCTACCACGCAGTCTCTTACTTCTGGTTCAAACTGAGATGCTTTCTGATCACAGCACATTCATTTCAGATTATTAGAATTTACCCTTGTATAGGACTCGGACAATACTGTTTTTAGAGGCTGAAGCACCTATGTCTTTTGCCACCATCACTTGGAAGCTGGCCAGGAGGAAAGTCTCCAGAACTAGAAAAAAAAAAACAGGTATTATTATTATTTTGTGAAATTCTGTGCAGTTCTGGCTGAGATTGAAACTTTGTAATTTCCCTTTTAGCACTTGATTTCTTAGCATAATGCTGGCACTTTGTCAAAGCATAAATAGCGTGACCTGGCACAGTGTGCTGCCAGGAGTTAGGGCATCTCAGTCTGGCAGGGATGATTCCTGCAGGCAAAAGGGAGTAAGAGCCTTGGTTAGACTGGATTTCTCAGTACTGCCTTACCTGCTTTAGTGATCAGGCCAACAAATGGCACCAACACCCCACTTCCTGGTTAGGGAATTTCTTCTCGTAGGCAGGTGAAGTAGTTACTGGTGTTGTGATGTGTTTGTACACAGCTGATGATAGGGAATGGGGAACTTTTTGTGTCAGTTTTCTTGTGTTAAAAGCTGCTTCTATTGCAGAGTTAAGCACTCAAGAGTTAGGAAATGCCAGAATTATGGTCATAAGCATAACCTCTTCATTCAGCCTCTTCATTCATATTCATTATGATGTAATCTTTAATGAGAGCCCCTAACTCTTTTTCCAGATTATTTTGCACATTTGTGCATAGATTAAGGTATGTATGTATGTCAGTAGGATTCCAGTTCATTTGGAGAATCTGAAGGCACATGGAGAAAAGAATAAAGGAAAGGGACTGTTGGAAGAAAAAGGATCATCCTGTGATAAAGGCAGGTGAGCGAGAAGAATTCTCTTTTGTCCCTGTTTCTGCTGTAGTCTTTGTGCATGTTGCTGAGTAAACTGCTTAAACCAGTATACATTTTGTGGCTCCAGTGTCTGTCTCACCTCCTGGACTCCTTGGGCGTAATGTGCAGAAGTGCTGAGCGCTCACAGGTGCAAAATGAAATCAATAGGAGCCAAGGGCACTCAGTGTTTCTGGGCTGAGTCGGAGCGGATGGGATAGGTGGACATGGGGAGGACAGAAATTGCTGGGAGCCAGCTTTTCCTCTGCAGACGATTTGCAGCATGGCCTCTGGCACGTTTCTTTGTCTCTGTTATGAAAACAGTGCATCATGCAGGAAATGTATATTAGTTCACATCTGTGAGGTACTTCTGGTGAAAAACAACCCAAATAATACTGTGTGGAATCACTACCTTCATGTGCAGAGCAGTTTTGGGTTGTGATGTGTGACAGAGTAGGCCTACATGTGTGTAAAACTATGTCACACATGTATACACACATATATAAGAATCCCTAGAGGACTATATATGTGTATGTTTAAAAAATACGCATTTTTAAAGATACCTTTCCATTTGTGTTAGAACAGCTTAGAATAGCAACGATTTGGATTGCCTTCACAACCCCCCAAAAATGAAGTGTTACTAATTCATTTTACAAGACCTCTTCTATATCAGCAGAGCTGATGTCTCCCAGTTATCAGCTGAACACAGCACTTACTGGTGTATTTTTACACCATTTTTATTTTATGTATATATCAATGTATTTTTAAACTTGATTCACAGCTAGGAACTGGCTAATAGCTGTATTTTTTCCCCAGACAGATGCCATTCTTCATGCAAGGGTTAGGGTAGGGAGTGTGTGTTTTCAAACAGGTGGATTAATTGCCCTCTGTCCATCCCTGTGGGAAGCTAACATACCTACCAGCAGAGCCACTCCTTAAATTATATCTGGGAATAGTTTCAAATGGTTTTAATTAACTTAAGGAAGACTGGATGGGAGTCAGATAGTATTAAAGAAAAATAAATAGTTTTAGAAATTCATAATTAAGGGCCTGGGGTTGGAGTCTTGGAAGAAAATGTGTCTTTCTGGTGGAAAATTGGACTGTGTCAGTAGAGCTACTCTGGATTTATACCTGTAAATGTCAGAGAAGAAAGTAGCCTGAAATGCTTGTACATAAATGAGCTGCACCTGCTTGCAGTGAAATCACTATCAAAATTTCCATTCATTTCAATAGCAGAAAGAGATGATGGATTAGGAAAATTTAATTTGGGGCTTTGGGGAATTATATTCACAACTGTAATTGTATTTATATAAAATGCACATTGATCCTTGAACAAATTCTCAATACAGCTGGCCATTGAAAACAATCAGAAGTGTTGCAAATGCATTCGCAGATTCTTAATATGATTAACTGTTTGTCAAAAAAGAACATAGGGATGTAGTAGTTGAAGCAAGCCCTGCTTGCAATTACTTTGAGCTGTAGAACAGATTAAGCAGAGGGTGCAGGTATGAGCTTGGTGAGTGTATCCATATTTAAACAAACAGTGGCAAATCTACTTCTTCATGCTAAGACTAAAGAAATTGCAGTCTTTAAATTATATGAGGGCTGCTCTGAAAGTAATCCCTTCTGTTTTATTCTGTTGGCCCACGATGTCAGAGGTAGATGTTGGTGATATGGCAGTAATTACATTTTGTTGCTGTGCAACAGATGGCAGCACAGGGGCAGTCTGGTTCTTTAATGGAACCAAACAGAATGGTGTTTGATATGGGAGTGTGTATGAAGAAAACTTGTGGAATTGAATTCCTCCATGCAGAAAAAATGGCACCCACCAACATTCACTGATGCTTGCTGAACATTTATGGAGAGCAAATAGTGGATGTGAGCACAGTGAGGCTGTAGGTGGTGTATTTCAGCAGTGGTGACAGTGGATCACCTCCACTGGTGCAGTTGTTTACAAGTGTGGCATGCAAGCTCTTGTTCATTGCTGGCAAAAATGCACAGCTAACAGTGGTGACTGTGTTGAAAAACAGTGTTTTGAAGCTGAGAATTTGCTCTATGAAGTAGTGTTATTGTGCTGTTTGTATCTGTTGTAGTTTCCATGGAAATAAATAGGAGGCATTACTTTTGGAGCAATCTACACATGTAAGCACATGCAAATATTTAATTAATGGGGTCTTGACACATTAGCTTATAATTCCTACTCTCTTATTAAAATCATCCACCAAATTTTGAAGTAGAAATTAAATCTTTCTCTATTTAAAAGCATTACTTTTCAAATAAGACTGTGTACTGTGACAAGTACTTCTGAATTCTGTGTTAGTACAAAAGCTCCTCAGCTCTTGAATTTGTGGATCTCTCTCCAATGTAAGCAAGCGAGATTCTCTGCTGAGATCTCTGCCACTCATCTAATGGTGCTGCTGAGAAACTCTGGCTAGTGCAACAGCCAGCTCTAGTGTTGCTATGCATTTTGCTCATGCTGAGGGACTTCCCCACACTTTCTCTTCTCTGTGTGGTAGGTCAGTGGAGTTTGCAATTTGGATGCTTAAGCAAATACAGCACAAGGAGCAGGAGCGTAGAAGTCACAGCAGGTTTTCATGCAACTGATTGCTTACAAACCACGCTAACTGAGGCATGAACTGGGAGCTCATTGCTGTAGTGCACATTCCCATGGAAATATTTGCTGCATTGCTCCACAGAGCTGGCATGTAACAGGTTAGGATTTGTGCTCATTCCACCTTTGTAGGGGAGAGGGACACAAAAAGGGCCCATCCCAAGCAGTAACAGTTGCACTTTTGACTTCAGAGAATGCCTGGTGTGCAATGTTGAGCTGGGCTGCAGGTGGAGGACTGACTCTGGGTTTGCACAGGTGCAGTTGAGAGGAAGGGGTCAAGGAGAGGCTGTGCAGATGCAGCTGATGGTCCCACTCCACCTGCCTGTCCCTGATCTGATCTGTGCTGGCTTGAGCCCCTCCATTCACCCAAAGATGAAGGAAGCTGTTCTTCTCTGCCATTTTCTGCTGATAAAATGAGCTCAACTGCTGTGCTGTAAGGTCACCAAAGCAGAGCTCTGTTCTGGAGAACTTCTGGTAGCAGAGCCACCTGAAGCAGCAGCCAGCCCTAATCCTGCCCAGTTCTGCTCTCCACGGCTGCGCTGCTGCAAGCTGCTCTCTTCACCTGCTGTAATTAGCGCTCATTTCACCTCACGAAATCCCAACCCCTCTCGCCAACCTCCGAATCTGTCCCGCCACCCCAACTAAGCCTGCTCTTGCAGCTCGCACCTGCGGACGCTCGGCACACAGCTCAGCCCATAGGTGCCGTTCCCGCCGCCGTAGGGCAGCGTAGCGCAGCACCGCTGGAACGACCGCGCACGGGCGGCTGCAGTGCCGCGTCCCTCCGCCGCGAGGGGCGCGCGCTCCGCCCGCCGCCGGTCGCCGAGCCTCAGCCCCGCGCTGTAGGGAGGAGGAGAGGGAGCGGCCCGGCCGCGAGCTCAGTGCCGCCGCGGAGGCCGGGGGCTGGCGGCGAAGGAGCCATGCCCGGTCCCGCCCTGGAGCGCTGAGGCGGAGGTGAGTGCGCGACGGGACGTGGTGGGTGGAGGCGTAGCCGCGGGTCTGAGGGGTGCGCGGGGCTCCGATGGCGCCGTCCGGGGGAGACGCTGGGCGGTTCCTGCGCCGAACTCTGCGCGCCTCCCCGCACCCAGCCGGCTTAAAGTGCCGAAATCCAGGCGGGGTTTGCGCGTTAGTACTCCGCACGCATTGGGAAAGTCGGGCTGCGTTCAGCCCCTGCGCAGGAGCTCGGCGGTTCGTAACGCTTGGATTTCAGCAGCAAAGACTGACGCGGCCGTCCCCACCGGCGAGGTCAGGAGGTGTTATTTTCAGAGTGGTCTGGGGGCAGTTGGATGAGGAGGAGCCTAGGGGAGCCGGGCTCGAGTAGAGCCCTGCGCTGTCCTGCCCCGTCCCGTCGCGGGGCGCAGTGTCGCCGCTGCTCGCCCGAGGCTGTCCCCGCCGCGCTGAAGCGGAGCGGCCGAACCAACTTCGGCGCTCCCTGAGGTGACAGCCCGGGGGGCACCGCGCGGCCACCCGCGTCGCTCAGCAGGTGCGGAGACAGCGGGACCCCTGGGGGAGCACCTCATGGAGCGGCGGGGCTCCCCTTCCCGCCCGCGGTTCGGGGCTGGGGGTGCGAGCAGAAGGCCTACAGGTGGCACGGGCTGGGTGGGCGATGGCCGGTGGGTTTGGCTTTCTCTCTCTTTCCCCTTTTTGCCGACTCACAAAGCGCGGAGCCGCCCCCTCCCACAGCAAAGTTTTCCTCGCGGCCCCGCGCAGCGGGAGGAGCGCTGCTCCCCGAACGCAGCCGGCGCAGAGTTAGCGGCGGAGGGGAGCGGAGCGGAGCCCCCCCGCCCTGCCCGTGCTCGGGGAGCCTCCTCTGGGAGGGCGGACACCTGCCTCCCGCCCTCCTTCCCGGCGGAAGGCGAAGGAGAAACGGTGACCTCAGGTATCGCCGGTGCTGGTTTTAAATGCTGGTTTTAAAGGTAGGGTTAATAGGAGCGGGTTGCTGAAGGAGATGCGCTGCGCAGACTTCAATATCTGCGTATGGTAATCAGGGAAATAAATGAACCAGTTAGTATTCCTCTCCTGTAATACTTGGCGCGGGAGAGAGGCTGCCGTTACATCTCATTGCCGAGCTCGCTCGGAGGAGCGGAGTGACGCCGGGTGCCTCATCCGCCGCCTTTCTCTCAGCTCCCGGCCGCAGCGCTGCGGGAGGAAACCTCCCGGGGCACGGGGAGCGCCGAGAGCGCTGTCGGAGCGGGACTGCAGCAGCGGACGGAGCGGCGTCGGCAGGGTGACCCGGTAGGTGACGCGGCCGTGCCTGTCTCCCGCGCGCCGCATCGGCTCCCCGCTCCCGCGGTAGGAGCTCGGCGTGATAACTTGGGAGGTGTGCGGTGACGGGCCCGAGGAGTCCGGGGTTCCCTTGGGGAGAAGACAGGTTCGGGTTGGCATCGTCTGGGGCATCATCACGCGAGGCAGGCGCCTGCTGTGCGAGCCCTGGCAGTGACAGCTGTGCGGGTGTCAGCTTGGGGTGAGTTATGCGTGCTTGGGGGGCGGATGGCCAGAAGTCAGTTCACATTGGTTCGTTTGGACTCCAGTGAGGGGAGGAAAAAAAACAAAAACAAACCACCACCTGTGTTTGCCTCCTATCATCAAAAGTTAAGGTGGAAGCTTCTCCTTGTTTGGTCCCCCTGTGCCACACAGAAGATAAGAGGGGGTTCATGACGTGTAAAATTCTTGAATTGTCCCTGGGAGAGTCTACAGGGTTAAGTGAGATGCATTGGTGCTTTTTTGTTTGGTTGTTCTTTTCCCTTTTGGCCAAGAACTGCTTTGCTTTCTGATGGTTGGGAACTGGGGAGGGGGAAAAAAAAGAGAGATTTAAAAATAAAATCGGACTGCGTATTTGAGGCGTTAAAGGAAACGTTCTTAGGATCCCACGTAGCAAGTTGGAGATGAATGCAAACTGTTCCTGTTGTGTTCCTCATCCAAACTCAGCTCTCCCTGAAAGATGCTGTCTCTTGCTGCTTCCCAGCCGTGCTGCTGTGCATGGCCAGGCAGCCGCGCACCATAAATGAGGCTTTTGCTCGTCCTCGTGGAAGCTGGGGGAACTCATTGGCGCTGCAGCAGGAGTGCAGGCTGGTTGTGGGCATCACTCAGCTTATGCAGGACCGTGGTGTGCATCCATTGTACCTTGAACTTTGCTGTGTTGTAGAGCCTTAAAAATGTTCTGGCAGTTTACTTTGGAACTGGGGAGTGCTGCCTCTCCCCTCCTGCTTCAGCTGCCGTTGATCTGGCAAGCCTCCTTATGCCACCCTCTGGAAGGTTCAGTGACTGTAATTGACATGGAATTTTCAAGAGAGAGACTGCAGACTGATAAAAGAATACTTAGACCATGCTTACTTTAATTATAATTCAAGATTTTGTGGTGCAGCATTGTACGTTTGGCTGCAGTAAGTACTTTGATTTTGAAATTACAATGAGTACTCGTCTCTGGGAAGGTGTGAGTTAATTTCTTTGTTAAATTAGAGAGTTACTAAAGCAGCCTCCTAAATATTCTCCTAGATGAGTACTAATATAATGTGTGTTTTGCAGATGAAGTGTTTCAGATGTGGTTTATAGGCTTCCATCCACTAGCTAAGCATTGTACCAGTCATCTAAATGTGTGCGTGGGTTTCTTAAGTATGCTCTGGACTCTGGTTTCTGTGCCCCAGCGGAAGCTTGCCGCAACAAGTCTGTTCAGTTGCTGCCTTGCTTATCTGAGGTGTCTGTGCATTTGTCACTGGCTGGGCTGCACTGAGGTTGTGGGCACCTTAGTGCTTGTGGAGACAGCTGCACTGCCGGGGGAGGTATATGCTGCGTGTAGGAGCAGATACAGGAGTTGGCGAGGAAACCTGGAACTGGCCATGCAATTCAGCATGCAGTAGGCTGGGTGAATGCCTTGCTAAGTTTGATGCTTATTTTTATCAATCAGTATTTGTTAAACTTCTTAGGTATTTTTACTGGGACCTGTGCACTTAGAAATTTAGGAGCTAAGTTTGTACTTCAGCGGGGCGCCTTCTTAAGAAGTCTTCAAGTCTCCGTTGATTCTGCTTCTTTCCCTGTTCTCATGCATTAGCAGCTTGGTACACATGGAGTTTTGCCTCCAAACTCTGCTATTTAAGTACTATGTGAAAACTTAAAACATTGGGTATACTCTGTTATTAGAACTCTGTTAGCATGCAAGTGAAGGAAACAAACATAATGACTTTGGCACTTCTT
The DNA here is from genome assembly GCF_002078875.1 of Numida meleagris. NCBI lineage: Eukaryota > Metazoa > Chordata > Aves > Galliformes > Numididae > Numida > Numida meleagris. Next base: position 54,280 of record NW_018362987.1, read on the forward strand.
CTGTCATAGGTTTAGTGTATTTTTTGGAAGCAATCTGGATACCTTTGCGGCTTTGATTAAAAATACTCTTGGGCTGAAAAATAACACAAATGATAGTTTTCCTGTTTGTTGTTTTGTTTCTGTTTTATGTTTGTGTTTGTTTAAAAGCTGGACAGGGGCTCTGATATATCAAAAGATGGAAATGGGCAAGTAAATTGTGGTCTTAGTACAGCTGTAGCAAAAAGAATGGTGTAAAACCCACTCGTTTGGAAAACCAAATGCTTTTACGCCATGAAGATAATTTTTTGGATCTTTCTTGAAAGTCCAGGTAAACTTAACATAAATCGGGCAAAGTGAGGCATTGCCTTTGTGCTAACCATTTAGTTTAGCATTGCTGAAAACTGAGCTGGTAGCCTGTTAATGCATGCAGCTGCGTAACTGTTGCTAGCTGAAGCATGAGCTGTGAATCTAGCCAAAAGGCTGCTTAGCACGTACAAAGAGATTTGCTCATCTCTCCTACAAGTAGTTTACAAATTCAGTATGTGAGCCACCGAAGACAGTAGCTGAAATGGAAAGGATTGTTGCTTAAAACTGGAAATCATTGCTTCCTCTTCTAATTAAAAATAACTAATCAGCTGGATGAAGACATGCCTGCTTTGTTCTTTTTTGCTGTTACTAAACCATTCTATTTTGTGCATTTGTTGGGAAGAAAGATTTTTGCTGAAGGAAATGCTGAGTGCCTAAAAAGCTTCTAAGAGTGCAACAGAGGATGCTTCTGGGACAGAATATGCTCCTGCAACTTGAGATGTTTGGTTGATTTATTATGAGACCTTACAATACATGCTAACTCAGTAGTAATTGGATTTGATTTGTGTTTCGACAGTTCAGGCAGTCAGTGCAATCTATTGTTGGTGGGTTTATGTGTTTTCTAGCTGTTTGGATCACATGGTTTTCTTTGGCTGCATACCTGACTGATAGCTGCTGACAGAGCTCTGAGTAGGAGCCAAAGTGATTTAAAATAGTCTTTTAAAAATGTTAGATATCTATATTATTTTTATATATGCTTTTATATGTGGCCTTTATCAAAGGTGATATGGCATCTATATGTACATGAAATGCAGCTTTGGATGTCACAGAGAGAGAAGGGTGTTCTTCCTGGATTCATGAAAGGAAGAGATAAGCCATTACAAATATTTAAAAAGGGTCACCAGCAGCTGTGGACTGCCTGCATTTGTCTTTGACCTGCACAGTTTCCCCTGGGACTGCAGACTCAACCTGCTGGATGCCATTGTCCCGGATCCTCAGCTGACGTTAACCAGCTTTGCTGGAGGTGCCAGGATGCAATAACCTCCTGACAAGTTGAAGGGTGAGCTGAGGAGGCCATGTTAGAAAATGCAGATAAGGCTGTGGGGCAGTGCTGTTGGAGACTGTGTCGTGGGTGTTTTTTGTTTTTCCCTTGGAAATGTGTCTCTACTGAGTAATGCTTTAGAGCAAGGCCCAGGCAGGCTGGTGGTGTGTCTCAGGATGCTGCAGCCGCGGAGAGCAGAGGGGAGCTCAGTGCCAGTCAGGCTCTTATCCTGTATTCGAAACTGTTACCAAAGCTGTGCTGGCTTGTACTGGTGAAAACTGCCCTGAAGTAGTGCTGTTACGAGGAGTTTACTTCAGTAGCCTCAGGACTGGAGTCTTAGCCTAAAGATGAACAGAGGAGTCATCGATTTTTTTTTTCCTAATTTTGCTTCAAACAAACCAATATTGCTGTAGTGGATGCTTGCCCAAGGAAGGGCTGCAGACTTCCTTTTGCAGCCTGTTTTGTCTAGCATCAAGAGAATGCCCTGCAACACAAAAACACATGGTCTTGGATCAAATGAATTCCCTGAAATAGTGCAGTCTGAAGGGCAGAGAGATGGCAAATTCCAAAGTAAACTGCCACAAAGCCTGCAATTATTTTCTGTCACTAGTGAGCTACTAGCTTGTTTTTTATTTAGTTCATACGTTTCAGTCTTCTTCTGTTTTCTGACTTGTACAAACCATTTGTAATACTGGGAGAAGAAACTAAGTCATAGGACAGGTGGCTCTAAAAGCTGGCAGACGGATTTTGGAAGGTGTTTGGGAAGGATGTGGGGAAAAATATTCCGCATAGCAACAGCTTCAGGAGTGGTTTTAGTGGAACGGTAGTGAATCCATTCTAACGCAAAGGTAACATTTAAGCAATAGATCACTGTTTTTTGCTGAAATGATTTAATTAGTGAGAGAAACTTACAGCCCACTGCTTCTACTGATGCTTTTATTCAGTATTCAGGTGGTTAGGTGGTCAGATTCAAATATGAATTTGTGGATAAAACTGTTTTGTTTTCCAGAAATAGATATTTGGACATATTTCTGCTTAAGATCTTATTTATATTAAGATGTAGAAAGTGCCTTTAGACCAGAGTTGTAAGACTGAACTTGCAGATGGCGCCATTTAGGGATCTGGGAGATCCCCCTGAGGAATGCTGTGAGCATGTCCATTCTACAGACTTGTCAGCATGGTAACTCAGGGCCTTCCTGCAAATCCAGGGTGTTGGTTATCTCACATCACATGATGGTTTTTCTATTTTAAATAGAATAAAGATGTTCCTTTTGGGTTTCCATTCAAATTATGGTTCAGTGCACAACTGCTGGAGTGGTTTTAGCAATTTATTCTTCTGCATGAGATATGGAACTACAGTCTTTATCACTCTGTCACTAGATTTCATGCAGTGCTTTTTATGGGAACAAAAACATTAATCCCAGCATGCCAGTGTAATTTGAATAGTTAATTACAGCATTTTCTGTTTACCTAGAGTTTCTCCTTCACTGTATTTTAAGAAACAGTGCTTCTGTCTCAGGATTTGCTGTCTTCCATCTGGCACCTGGCTGCATTTGTGAAAAGGAAGATGTTCCTGTGTGAAGCTTGGTGTTGTGTGTGTTTTGACACGAGAAGCTCTTGGCTCCCTGCCGCAGCTCTGCTCAGTGCTTTGTTTTATGGATTGTAAGAATGCTGTGGGATGGGTGAGCAGAAGTCAAATGCAGTGCATCCGGATCTATGTAGTCTTAAGGTATTATTAAGGAAGTATTTTTGATTGCTTGGTGTAGAAACATGCAAGTCTAATTTTAGTCTTCTTTACACTGCAAAGGCTTAGTTTATGTAGTACTTAAATATGAATATTTATCCGTAAGTGTTCCTGTAATTGCAGAATGTTGACATTGTGCCATCTATTGAGGCAATCATTGCTTATTCTTTTCGTGCACCAGAACGGTCCTTCAGGCCTGTGTTTGGTTTTATTTTTGTTGGTTGGTTAGTTTGTTTTCTGAGGGAGGAGTTCTGCTAAGGGAACTGTATAGGAGGCACTGTGAGGCAGCCAGAATGAACATAAACACATCTTGGGATTTGGCATAGGTCAGCTGAAGCCTGGTTGCATGACATGAGTGGAAATCTTGTCTTTGATTACGTGCAATTATATATGCCTACAGGTGGGTTCTAGCAAATAATTGCAGGGCTTCTTACTGAAATACGTGGACATAGCATTCAAACTAATTAATTCTGAAAGAAACGAACCTGGTTTTAGGGCTTTGAGTTTCTGGTGCTAAGAGTATCCTATGCTACTGGAGCTGTGCAGTCCCACACTCTGCTCAGCTTGTAGGTGTCTGCTCATGGTGGATTGTGCACAACACGTGTTGCCTGTGGGAAATCACCAACTGGCTTCCGAATCCATTTACCTTATTTGACATTAACAAACAGGATATTTAAATCTCTTGAGAACAGTCTGAAGTACCAGTTACATAGATGTCTGCCAGCAAAAATTTGTTCATAATAACCATTCTGATTGTCAAGGAACTTTCTGATACTTGCTCATTCCACTTTATGCATATTGTTTTTATTTTTTTTCCCCTTTGGGTCTGCAAATCATAGGGCAGCAAATGATGTTTTTCAGCAGCTTTCTTTTACTGCCCTTTAAAGCTTGAATTTATTTATTTTATTTTGCCTGACATGACAATGCATTTATAAGGTAAAAAAGTCTAGTTAGAAAAAATGTTTCTTTAACATCTGATGTGAAATGAAAATATTTACATAAGTATTTATCACTGGGTAAGATCTGGATAAATACAGTTGGTGAATTTCAGGTGGTGGTTGTTTCAGGGTGTTTTTTTTTTGGTCTGTTTTAAATCACAGACTCTTTAATAAGATGGGATTTATGGCTGGTGAACCATGGGACAGAACTTATTTCATAAAAATCTTTGTTTTTTGAAAAACTCTAGAGAGTAAGATGCTGTTAGTTGCTGTAGAAAATCTGGTTGCCTCTGCACTTGAGAGCAGAGGCAGAGTGTGCATCCTCCAGGAATACTGCAGTAGCCTCTGTCACAACATGGTATGTTCCGTTTGGCAGCCACTTCAAAGCAAAGCAGAGAGGGGAAGGTGAAAGTCTGGTGGTGGAAGGTGTTTTACCTTTTCCTGTCAGTTCCTTTCAATTTGTGTAGGGGCTGATCTCAGTAAGGGAAGTGTAACAGTGTAGCACCCACAGGAGAGTCAGAGAAGCTGACCTACTGTTGTGGTGGCCTTTTTTCATCTGGCTAGGGAGCCTGCTGTATACTGGTGAAACGGAAACTATTGAACAAATGAATTGGACTTTGTGAATTCTCTAATGAACTGAAGTTTCATCCGCTGGCAGGGCAACCTGCTTTTATTTATTCTTGACCATAACTTAAAAAAGCAACAAAGCAATGGAAGGTGGTGTCTAGGTTTGCCTCATAGAAGGCAAAGGACAGAGGATTATTTAAGTCTCTTAACGGGCTTCTCTTCTGAGAATGTTCTCCCTTTGAGTCTTTGATAATGCTTCTATTATCTTTGAAAGAAGATTACAAAAAAAAAAAACAACCTTCTAATGAGGAAGTATCAAACTAAAGGGAGCCATCCATCAGTGATATGGATGTTACATCCTCTCTCCCTCCCACCAATTATCAAGGTAGTGACAGGTTTGACTTGAACTGTCACTGTCATTGACTTGAAAAGGATGACATGAGGGCCATAACATTTCAATTTTTTTCTGAAGATGTTCTTGTATAGCTTCTGCATAAGAAATTAGCAAATAATTTTGTTAGCATAACGGGTAACTAAAACATCAAGACCAGTACAAAATTAAGTCAATTTTCAGACTTTGTGGGCATAGTAAGGCAAGCTGGGGCTAAGAATTTTTGTTTCTGAGTAGGAAGCAGTCAGTTTGCGGCAATCACTGGACTTCTTGAGATTACTTCTGTTTTGAGGCTGATATGTGTTGAGCTGCATTTGCTTCCATATGTGCTGTCTGGTGGTATTTTGGTGGGGGTGTATAAAGCTGATGGAAGAGACATCATGAGGCTGGAAATGTTCTAACTTTGTGTTTTCCATTATTAATACTACTGTCTAATTTCTCTATTTTTAGCATTCTAGAGGGAACCAAGTCTTTACCTTGTAATTAAAAACAATAGCTTTAGTTCATCTCAACTTTTTTCTTGCCTCTATTTAAAAATAAGTCTCTAACCCGTGCCAGTAGCATCACCAAATTTTGAATCTGTTAATGAGATGCTGATCCAGGAGGTGTCCGAGGTCCTGAATCCAGTACAACTGAAGTTGCTGAAACAAAAGCTGGGCAGACTTGGAAAAACGTGATCTTTCCAATGCAAAATTGTGAAGAATGATCTCTAAATGATGTCTAAATCCATTTAATATCTTCTGGACTTAAAGCCCCAAAAGCTTTGGGGTGAAACTGCCTTCTGTTTCCCCCTGATGAATTGGTACGTTCAGTCAGATGAATTGGTACATATGCTCCTAGTCTTTCTTTGTAGAATGGCATTTATTTGTCACGTAGAAGAGATCAAAATCTTATTGTGTTTACTAAAGGTAGTTGTAGGCACAGCATGCAAGGAATTTGGTACTAAGACTGTCCATTTAGATGTATCCTGTTGACAAACATTTGTTTGCAGTTGTTTTTAATGCTATAGGTGATCTTTTTGCAAAATCAATTACAGCTAAGCATTGCATAGAAAAATATGAATAATGAAATCCATCACTAATGATTATATTAGAAGCAAACAGGCTAAGGTGATTGTTAGTGCAGTGGTTTATTTACAGTGATACTATTATTATTTTTTTTAAATTCAGTCTCCTAATCAAATTTTAACATGCAGTTTGACATTTACATGACATTCACATCTGTGGAAACACTGTTTCCTTTTCCCCATTGCTCGGTTTTGTTTGGAATTGTGTTATGCTCAAAGCTTTAGACTCAGAGAGTGTAGAAGGGCGTTGGTAAGAAGTGTTGATGGTGACACCTTGGTCATGATCTCAAGGCTGGCTACAACTGTTTTATGTCTTTAGAATGCTGGGAAAAGGGCTCCAATTCAATGTCATAGGAACTTTTCTAATTGTGAAGTCCTCACAGATTGGCTGGTTATCACTCCTTCATTGTATTTAGTGTAAGTAATAGCATGCTGCTTGTTGCTGGCATAGATTTTGGTAACACACTGTTAGCAGCAACATGTGGTTTCCTAGCAGTAGGTTTATGAACTTGATATTACACTGAGTGGCTCCTGTATTTTTTTTTTTTCCCTGCTCCTCTTTTTCACTGAGAAGAAAATGTGTCCTCGGCTGTTCAAATGCAGTGAATGAGCAAACCAACCTGTGTTCTACATCTAGGTTGTCTGCTGCAGCTGTCTTCCTGCTCTTGGTTAGTCTCTTTTTTGGTCTCTTTTTTGGGTGAGGCTATGGGACTTAGTGACTCGAGCAGGGGCACTTACCCCCTTTGGGACAAGCAGTGGGACTGGCTGAAGGATGAATGCTTGGTGGGGTACAATGTGGGTAAGACTGAGGGGGGTAGATGGTGGGAGCCAGAGGAGCACCAGGTTTGCTTGTGTTGGGAACCTTGAAACACAGGGAAAGAATGAGACGTGCAGCATCTTTTTCATAGAGCCATGGAGGTACCAATAGGAACTCAGTAAATCCTATTTTAAATATGTATCCACTTGCACATGCTTAGGTTGTCTCTAGATCCAAGTAAAAGCAGTGGGAAGTTTTCCCTTTTGCATTCTGAACATTCTGCTCAAATCAGAACTGATAGATGTGTATGTGTTCAATGTATGTAGGTCTCTCCAAAAGTAATGCCTCCTATTTCCATGGAAATTACAACAGATATAAAGAACATAATAACACAATTTGTTGGAGCAAATTCTTAGCTTAAGAACACTATTTCTCAATGTAGTCACCACTGTTAGCTGTGCATTTTTGTCAGCAATGAACAAGAGCTTGCATGCCACACTTGCAAACATCTGCACCAGTGGAGGTGATCCACTGCCACTGTTGTCACTGCTAAAATGTATCACCCTCTGCCTGTGCTCTTGTCTTCTGTTTCATCTCCATAAACATTCAGCAAGCACCAGTGAATGTCAGTGGATGCCATTTTTTCTGCATGGAGGAATTCAATTCTACACCTTTGCTTTGTCTGCATTTCCACATCAGATGCTATTTTGTCAGACTGCCACTCTGCTGCCACCTATTGCACAGCAAGAAAATGGAAGAGGATATTAGTGGGAAGGTTCAACCTCTACTGCCATACCATAAATACCCATCTTTGATGTTATGGGCCATTATAATAAAATTGGAGGCATTACTTTCAGAGCACCCCTTGTATGTTCAAGGCTTTCTTATTTTTCTTTCCTATTTTCCTGTGAAATAGTGGCATCCACACAAATCTGCTTAATTTAAATAAATAAAACCCATACCTTTCATAAAGCAACAAGTCTAGAGAGGTTTTGGCACTGAATCATTCTGCTGTGGCTATCATGGAACCATTTAGTTTGTTCAACTGACCTGTGCTACTCTACTGCTCTTACTGCGAATTTGATGTTCTGTGCAACAGGTTTTTATAATATATTTGTATTTCATCATTTTAACATCTGTGCTTGCTGCTCTCCTTGGCTGTTACACAGAGTAAATAGTACAAAAGGCAATGCTGCGAACACAAAAGATTTTGTAGACCCATTTTACAATCTGGAGAGTGATAGAAGGTACTGCACTTTAAATGTAGGAAAGGAATCCCTGCATTTGGGACTGCTTACAGTAGTATTAAGTCATGCATTACTATAGTAATGTGGAATTGGGGTGGGGAGAGCATACAGCAAAGACCTTGATTTGCTACTACATCAGATAGCTGTTGTAGTAACCTGCTGGAAAAAAGTTTCAAACAGCAGTGCAGTGCTAGTGTGTTTTATGTTGCTGATGTGCACTGCTAGAAATCTTTGTGCTTGTAATGAACTGTGACAAAAACATGAACTGAAATGTAGGTGTTTTTGGATTACAGAAAGTATCCCTGTCTGTCTGTCCTTTATACAACTTCATCCAGACCATGTACTTGATTTAAAAAAAAAAAAAAACTTTTTTGGTAACTGGAAGTTACCTTTTCAGATATGAAGATTAGCTCGTGTATTTTGAGATGTTTTCCCCCCATTTCAACCCTGTTGCAACCAGTAGCTGGTGCATTGTTCCCATGATGCCGTATTATTCAGAAAGGGAAAAAAAAAAAATTGAGCATTTTTTTTATTTTCTGTGCTTAAGTGCCAGAGCTTTTTTTTTCTGGGGCAGGGTGGGGGGAAGGGGGTAGTTACGCTGTGCAGTGTTATCAACTGAGAGCTGAAAAAGCATGCCAATGACTTCAGAGTCCAAAATTCATTAATAATAAGGCAACCAAAATCTGGAAAATTGTTTTGGAAAGTTGTTCAAAATGCAAAAAACACTTCTCAACTGTGAGGCAGAATGTGGGCTCTTAGAGATTGTTCATTAGAATGAAATCTGTTCTGAGATACCTGTGCACCCTGACTTCCTTTGAGATGGGCAGAATTTCAGAGGAGGAGGGAAGAAAAGCTCTTGAGAACAGCAGATCTCGTTTCTCCAAATCTATCATTTGTTAGCAAGTGGGCTGTAGTCTTGTTCTCCCCATTCTCTGCTGTTTCTATTTGAAAACTTTATACTGGATCAAATTCTTAAATGGGCTACTATGTCAGGCTTTTCACTGCTCTTGAAAATATGGCAAGTTTTAGTTCTTCCTTTTATTACCTTCAAAGTACCTGAAGCTGAATTTGTTCTTGGCCTTTCTTAAACAGAAATGCCTGCTATGTTTGCAGCAAGATTATTGAAAAAGTAGATGGGAAACGCTGGACAGAGACTGCCCTTTAAAATATGAAACAAACCCTTGGCTGGATATTTGCAAGAGATCACTTTTTATTAGGCAGCCTCCTGTTCTAGACTCACATAAACGCATTGCTGATAGCTCTGCTACCTTCACCTGTACTGTACTCCTTATTAAGCACTGCCTTCCTCCCTCTCTTGAGTGAGAGGTTGTTTAGAAAATTGTTTCATCCAAGTGCTCAAATAAACAAGTGCTTTTGCTGTTAAAATTCTCGTAGGTCATGGAATTTGTTTGCCTGCTATGGAAGCTGCCAGGCTGAAAATTCTCTTTCACAAAACAGAGCATGTCATATTTAACGTTCTCTCTTCCCCTTTCAGCGTAAGGCTGACTGCTCAAATAATTGTGCCTTTCTCACTTAAAATCTGTGCTTATTTCTCACTTCTAATCTAAGCTTATCTAAGGCCTGTATACTCATTTGTTCTTGGGCCAGCATTGTCATTTAATTAAGTACTTTCCTGCCCTGCTCCATATCCCCTGCTTCCACAGTACATTTTGTAGATAGCAGTTTTCTTGCTTTTTGCCTGTAGTTTTGTGGAGCAAGCAAGCTGCTTTCCTCTAAGATCTGCTTCATCCTTAACATCTTAAAAGTGCAAATTTCTGTGGCTTTTTTTTTCTGCGAGTACATGTTAAATTGATGAAGAACTCTTTGTTTTTTAAGCGTTGTGGGCAGTATGCTATTTTGGCACTTCCAATGATGGAAAAAAAAAACCCTCTTATTTTAATGCTTGGAGTGGACAAAGCATGGCATGTGGGAATGCTGTGAGTGGAGTGTGGGATTTAGGGAAATGCTATGAAGCATTAATATCCTCTCTTCTCTCCCTCCACAATCTACCTACAAAGTGGAGGGACTCTATGCAAAAACTGAGTAACTGTCATGTCCCCAGCCAACCCAGTCTTTCTTTCCCTCCTCGTATAAAAGAGAGCCAGAGCTAGTTATCCTATAAGTATTTCTAGTTCAGATTCTGAGCAGTGTAAATGTTCTTGTGCAGAATAGAGCTAGTAGTGTGTCCTGTCTGTCCTGTCCAGTGCCTTGTTATGTGCCTTGTTACTATACCCATTCAGTAAAAGCTGCAGGAATTGCTGATGAGGATACAGATCCATCACTGCTGGGCTGTGGCTGTACTCGAATCTTCCTTTTGGAGGAATAATTTGTTGTGTCTTCCCTTCTTTTTCTCTAAAAGCCCTCTTAGAGTCCTCTAAGCTTCGGTTGAGTACCAAGTTGTATGCAACCAAGTAAAGTGCTCCTGCAACCTGAAAGAAAGATGTGAAGACAGACACTGTTTAAAAGCTCTTGAGGAATAAACTTAGGTGCAGCTTACTTTCTTGGGTGAACAGCTGTCCACATGACTGCTTTACACTCCCTGAGACTTTTAGCTGTTTTTTTCCGGTGATCAGCAGGGGAACTGAATCTCTCCAGCCTTGTTCCTTTCCAATTGTGTTTTCATCTTTCCTCAAATCCGTTCTTCTAGTTGCTGTTTTCTCTGGAATAGTTTCCACTGACTTTGTACCAAGTATGTCCTTGTAGTTCTGGTAGGTGGGGGAACATTGCATCTGCCTCATTTGTTGCTACCATAGAGGAAAACTTTCCAGAACATTTATTGTGTTAGCCTCATGCTCATAGGTTCTGAGGAGCGATCTCATGTTTTGTTTACCTGCCCGTCTTTGACCTGTGTATCTTCTAGCTTAGTCTTCCTTTCCTGAGCTGTGTACATACTTGATATGTGAAATTACAAATTTAGTTACTCAGATTTATTTTGTTTTTTAACCTTCTTAATTAAAAACTTTTTTTTCCTATTCTGTAACTAGTGATATCATGCTTGTCTTGAAACATTTAAATCTACTGCAGCAGTACAATATGTAATTCATGTGGTGGAGCTTTCTAAAGTGAGCAGTGCCAGACAGGCTATCTCAATTTCAAGTATCCTGAGCTTCATGAGTTTTCCCTTTCATTGCATAGCACTAGTTGCAATCTGTGTGCTTGGGTACTTGATTTCTGTTTGAACTGCGCGTCCTTCACGAGAGATCTTTCCTACAGCTTTTGGTGGGCTCTTTGCTTCTATTACCTGCATTTCTTCCATCCTTTCTGGCACATAGCTCTATTTCCTCCATGTTGTAATAAATAGGAGAAGGCATTGTGGCTATACGTTGTACTACTTTGCCTAATGTCTAGCTTGACTGTTGGCCAATTCCATTTTATTTATTTGCTTTCTTGGTAAAGACTGCTTTTACTTATTTCCACCCTTCTCTTTTCAAGTTTCTGGGAGGTTCTGAAGGTGGTGGAAGGTTCTAGAACTGGTACTTCTGGTGGAGCTGCTCATTTACTAAGCTTCTGACTCTGGTCTTCATTTGTCCCAGGAGTGAGAGAATGAATTTGGGTAGTAGTGAGTAGTGTGAGGAAGCACTGAACCATAGGTCATAAACAAGTGACTCCGGTACCTTTGTCAAATCCTAGTTGGTGCAGTTCATGGCAATGGAGCAGGTCTTTTGCATCTCATATATATATAATTCCATATATTCATATATGGAATATACATATATATTCATATATATATGTAATTCCATTCTGTTGTTTCAGTTGCAACTTTACAACAAGCAAAAGACACCTTGGCTCTTTTTGCCTCAGTTTGAGAGCTTTTACCTCCAGCACAAGGCTTTACCATATAAAACCATGACATGTTTCACATCATACAAGGAGGGAGGGAGGGAAACTGGAGGCAAATGTCCAAAAGTGATGCACCACAGAAGTGTGGGTGTATCTTGGTACATGTTCATCCACCTAGGCTATTATAAAGCTACTATAACAAATTTTAATTTTGTTTTAGAAAATTTCATCAAATAAAAGAAGAGGTAATTGAAATTTAAAAAGCAGTGTACATTGAAAATGGATTTGGATTCATCCATTGTACTAGGGGCCATATATGGAGAACAGTGCTATTTACCCAACAATTATGGTGATAATATGAATTTCAAAAGCTCTTCCTTGACAGCCATAGCCAGATGTATGTTTTCCTCAGGCTTATTACTGCTGCAGGATGGCAATTACAGCCTGGCAAATAGGACAGACTGAGCAACGAGACGTGCTGAACCTTCCTGTTTAAATTATATTACGAGTTAACAGCAGGGTTACCTCAGCAGTTCTCTGCTCTTCTTCATTTATTGCTTCTAAGAGCCGAGCATTTTTACAGTCTCTTAATTTTCTACATATCTTTAAAACCCTCAAGAATCAACAATCAAAAGGACCGTTAACAACTCAGCTATGGACTAATGAGCACAACTTGTGTGCTAGAGATACAACTGCAGCTGAGCAAATCAGTATTTCTCCCTTTCTCCCCTTAAATTCTTTGTTCTCGTCCCTTAGCTGTAGTAGCTGTCTTCTCGCCACACACTGAAGTGAGGATGAGAGAAATTAGGGAAATTGAGCTGAACAGTGGTGGTACAGATTTCCTGCTCTTCTTGCCACTCTCCCTTATGTGCAGTAACCTTTTTTTTTTAAATACGTATTACTGCTCAGGCATTGTTACACAGATGTCTTCACCTCTGCGTTCTTTGAATGTTGGAAATCCACTCCTTTTCACAGAGACATCTTTTTCATCTCATTTCATCCACAAAGGATATGAAGAGAAGCTAGAACAGTTAAGTTGCATCGCCTTTTTTCTCAGCACCTTGAAGATGCTTCTTCTAGTTAAATCCACTTATTTATTGTGGTACCTTTCTAGACTATTACGCTTCTGAGATGAGAAAGCAGTTCAGAGTTTGTCTTATTTGTATAACATGAAGCAGTCCGTTTTATTTCTTGACAAAGCAGTTTTATGCAGGAACTCCATCAAGATTTCTTTGTATTAAAACAACCGTGCATTTGTTTTGACCTTCATTTTATCAGATGCTTTTGTGTGGTATTAGGAAAACAAAATGATATAAATTAACAATTGCTGTGAATAATACTGTCTAAATTGAAGATAAAATGGGAGATGATAAACCATCAGTGAATGCCCTGAAATATGGTGCTTATACCCTTTTTTGATATATTGCATTTTCTGAGCTCAGACAAATGTTTATTCCTTGAAAGCAATTTTGGATTCATTTATCCTTGCAGAATATAACTTTACCCTGCAAAGTCTCTTGTGACTAAAATATTGTTTTTAGAGAAATGAATATATATATATGAAATAACCTTAAGCTCGTTCCCTGCTGCTTAAATCTTCTGCTGTGCTATGAGTTTTATGAGTTGGAGCCAGGAAGGTTTTAGGGTGCTTGTGCTGAAGCAAGACCTTAGTACAGATTTCCTGGTTAACCTAATGACTCAGTTGATGAAAATCCCTGCAGGAAAAGAGTATGAAACTAACAAAATAATTTCTTTTACTTCAGTCATGATTTCCATGGAGTTTCCCATTTAAAGACATTGCTTAAACACAGACTCAGTGTTGTGTTTGTTTTTTTTTAATTAAACTAATTGTGATGTTTGCATTTCTTGTTTTCCAAGTTGTGCTCCCTTAGCTTACAGACAAAATGTGTGGGTGCTGGCAGATTGCAGTGTTTTGTAAACTTGTGAGGAAGTAGGTAGGCTGCACTTCCAATCTCATAACCTTAATTTTTTGTTGGACTTTTTTCCCCTGTTTTTTGAATATGACATAACTGTGAGCTACCCAAAATTGCTTGAAACAGAATGCTAATTACTTTTTGAGCCATTGTTTTGGTATTGGTGAGTGACATCCCTACATTTGTCTGTATTTTGCTATTTTTCCTTTCAGAACAACTAGAAACAGTTGCATTTCCCCAGAAACAGCTTGGAAGATGCACTTCCTCTTCGCACACACCATTAAAATAAAAAGAAGAATGATGCTTATAATCAGAAATTTTAGAAGGGAATAAAGATCAGGGAGAGACAATATAGCGACAAAAAAAATCAAGCACAGATTCAGAAAGTCAAATATCTTGTTAAGTCTGTGCAGAAATCAATAAGCACTTTTGAGAATGGTGGTATTGAATATTCTATTTTGAGAAATACTTCTGTCCCTGGAAATTTGCTGTAAATAACTACAGTAGAGCTGCAGATTAATTTTGAAGTGACTTTTCTAGGCATGGGCACAGAGAAGTTAGGGATATGTGTCTTTCTGGAGTTCCCTTGCTGTTCTTTTGCTTGGATTTCTCTGCAGCATGCTGATCCCTTGCAAAGGAATGGCAGCTCCCTAGATGGTTACGCACCTAGATGTTTCCTGGAGAAGCTTGCATCATCCATCACACCTCAGCGTAAGTGCAGATAACAGCATCTGCCACTGGAAGCAATCTGTGCCTGCTTGGTGCTCTATGGGCCTTTGCCTCACAAATACTGCATCAGATAACCGCAGGCTTTTCAGAGACTTGTGCCGAGACTTAAAATATGCTCATCAACTGATAGGATCCACAGTGTTACCTTGCCTTCGTAGTGGTACTGTTCTGTTACAGAAGAGTAAATTACACTGTTTCTTCTATTTTTATTAGTGGAAAAGACTTTTTGTGACAAATGTGTTTTTCGAGTGAAAAATGTTTGGTTGGAAGTATTAAAAGATGTGATTGTGAGATGATACATGGCACTCTTCTCCTCCTTCCACTTGGCAGCTTCTTCTAATGATACCGCTGTCTGAGGGGTTTGACCAGGGCCGCTGTAAGGAAACAACAGAAGAAAACCTTAGAAAGTGACTCTAGTTTCCCACTGTCATGGTTAGTCCTAGCTGCGTGTTTTTAATCCTCAATAATCTTAAAGATGAAGGTTATTTCTGAGGGAAGAGTAGGCTTGTAACGAAGTGCTTTAGGCTGGAGGGTAGCTATATAATTTCAAGCATCTTTGGGCTCCGCTTTTGTTATGTGTTCAGTGGAAGTGTAATATCTGCCTGGTGGGCAGAAATGAGACTTGTAGTAGGAAAATAAGCTTGTGTGAATGGAGCAAATTGCTGAAGTCTACTGTGATGGGAGTTGGAGCACGTGCCGAACTATATGCTATGGACTAATATATCATTACTCTGTGGTGAGCAGATTATTGCAAGACCAACAGAAAAGTGTATGTTTCCTTGCGCATAGTAGTTGATGATACAAATCTGCTGATGACCGGAAGTATTCATTTGCTGCGAAAAGAAGCTGCTTGTATTGCACTGTGTCACAGTTGAATAGAAAGTAACAGGATTGTATATTAAAAATGCCAGTTATACTGGGACATACATTACTGACACACTAATTGAAAGAACAGGTTAGCGTTTCCTGTCTGTTTTACGTTGAAGTGAGTTGAAAAGGATTTTTTGTTCCAAGCTAACAGCTTTATGTTGTCAAACACAATAGAAAGTTATTGAGTATTAGAAGAGACTGGGATGCTGTAGGCTTCAGTAAGTGGAGTTTGTGCAGTGTGAGGGGGGAACTACTTCTACTGTAGGGCAGAATTTTCAGGCTTGTGGGTGTCTGAGATTGTTTCTTTCTCTTTTTCTAACTGTGGTAGTCAGTCCTTGTATTGCATATATTTTGTGATGTGGAAGACGTAATTGTTGCATTAGCTTTGCCTTATTCTTTGTTTTGTTCCACTAGGGAGGAAGGGAAAAAAGACTATTTGTGATGAACAGGTACGTATTTTCATAGTATTCCAGCATTCCATTGTGGATTTAAGTATTGTAAAACATCAGTTTGTAAAACTGTACAATCAGTACTGTAAAACTATTTTCTTTGGTATAAGCTTCTCTTAACTTTGAAATTTTGGGAAGGCTGGTAGCATTAATTAGCATGAAGGCCATATGCTTCTAGTCTGAACGTAATGTCCAGAGAATTGAAATGGTTGATCCCAAGTTGGAGAGGGAAACAGTACAGGAACTAACAGGGGTGTTGAATTTCAGTTTGCAAATCATCTTGGCCTGACCTCCCATTTGTGGTTGTAGCGATAAGCAGGACTAACGCAATGGAAACAGCATTACAAAAGGTGGAAGGAAAATACAGCGCTCACCCAGATCGGAAGATTTGGGGCTCGCAGGAAAAGGCTCCCACCAAGGAGGGATCTCCAGGCAGAGATCTTTCCTCAGGGGCAGTCAGCCCTTAAATGAGGCCTAAGAGGGGTGGAGCCAGGCTCCACCCCTTCTGGTTGCACAGGTGAATTGCCTTCACCTGTGCTCCCAGGGCTGACTGGGTCTTTCCTCCAGGTGCTCAATCAGTGGTTCAGGCCACGACTCAGCAGTTCCCATACACTCCACCCCTTCATGGCATGAACCAATGAAGGAGTCAGCTGGAGGGTGAGCCTTCCCTGATACGGGGGTCCGACACACCGCGACGATTATACAATTGCCCGTCGCAATGCAGGTTGACACAATGCGAGACGATTGATGATCGGTTCGTGGTTGAGTTTCATGTTGTCTTATGGGCCAGTGCTCGATGACATTACTGGAGGCATGCAGTTGTGTGGTGCAGGTCCATCTCATGCTCCACCAGTCCCACATAAGCCATCACCGGGTGTCATGCTTGATCTCACAGCGACACTGGAACGCTCCGATGACATTTCGATCCTTCCGGTGATCCTAGAGACTCAGAAGACTCACGGGGAGTAATACAGGTGTTTCAATGGTACCAAGAGGGGGAGGTCTGCCTTCCATGGCAAGATACAGGCCGTATTCCTGTCCTGGGTCAACACTTTGGCTTGCACTGGGGCACGTCCTGGCCGTCTGTACCACACTCTTTGGCCAGATACCTGTGGCTGCATAACTATATCAGGTACCAAAGGGGGGGTCCTGATCTGCCATAAGGACATGATGATGGTCCCCTTAGCAATGAAGACCGGAGTGTTGACCATGATGTCAGTAGGCCATGTACCAATCACTGGAGGGACTACCGAGCCTCCCACCTCCAATAATCTCCCCCAAAGCGCAAGTAGGCCACACCACCTTGGTCCTACTTGCACCTTCCAAGGCCATTCTATCCTGTGGGTACCGGGCTCTAGATTCTCAGGGGCAGGGAGCAGAAGGTTGTTTTCATTGCCAATTTGGGGTCTTACCCGATTGTCGGTGCCCGTAATTTGGATCCTAAGAGGGGAGGCCCATGTTGTCTGTAGCATCTTCAGGGCACTGGGTCTGCCATCTCTAGGCCTTTCATTCAGGTCCCGCAGGGTTTCATAGAGTCTCTTTGTCCACCCCTGCAGGGACTGAGAGTCTGTCTTCAAAGCAGCCTTCAGGATGCCATTATACAGTTCAATGAGGCCCGCTCCCGTTGGATTATAAGGCAGATGAAATCACCATTCAATGTTGTTCTCCTCCGCCCAGCGCTGTATCATTGTGCCCGTGAAGTGTGTACCCTGGTCGCTCTCGATGACCTGTGGAGTCCCATATACCGCCATTAATTTGGTTAAAGCCTTGATGGTGTAGGTCTGGTTTGCTTTTGGTACTGGATAGGCCTGCATCAGTCCACTTGCCGTGTCGACACAAGTTAAAGCATATCTGGCCCCCTCAGATCGTGGGAGAGGGCCTATATAATCAATTTGCCACCGCTGGAGGGGGTTATGTCCTCTGGCAAGGTGGGCAGTCGTCTCCGGCAAGGCTTTTGGTCTCATTCTCGAGCAAGCTTTGCAATTATGACATGCCTGGATGATATCTGACATAGTTATGGGCAACCCCCATGCCTTTGCAGCTGCCCACATTGTCTTCTGTCCAGCATGTCACAGCTTCTGGTGCAGCCAGTGGGCGATGTTCTCGGAAGGAGAGTTCTCAATCCAACGTACTCGAGCCAGCGCGTCGGCCTTATCATTTCCTGGTGACTGCAGGGGGTGATGTCCAGAAATGTGGTAGACACGTACGGTTCTATGTTTAATCACAGTCCATATGTCTAACCACATCTCCTTGCCCCAGATCGGTCGGGCGTGGATGGTCCAGTCTTGGGTGGCCCACTGTGCGATCCAAAGAGTGAGCCCACGATACACAGCCCAACTATCTGTGCAGATGTTCAGTGCACTGTCACCAGGTTCCTTGGTGATAACCATCCACACGGCTCGCAATTCTGCCCATTGGCTACTTTGACCATCCCCTCTTCAAACCAGATTGTGTCAGTGGAGGGATGGTATGCCACTGCTCTCCACTTGCTCGGGTTGCCTTTGCTGGACCCATCCGTATACCAGGCATCTTCAGGAATGGGATATTTCCCCTCCTGAACAGGACTCTTCTCCGGTGGAGCGACCGGTGTTTCTTTTGGTGCATCGCAGTGATATGTCACTGGGCCTAAGATCTTTTGGAGTTCTTCTTTCAACGGTGATGAAGACAAACTGCTCCTCTGGCTGAGATAGGCGACCCATCGTGCCACTGTCTGTGCTTGGGCCACCCCTGTCTTAGGAAGGTGGGTCAGATCTTTCACCCACCCCTGAATTGGCAAGGTGGTCTTAACTGTGACCTCGGATGTTTGGATTATTGGCTCTACCACCTGTAATGCAGAGTAGGCAGCCAATAACTGTTTCTCGATCATGCTGTATCTTTCCTCTGCTCCGTGCCAGACCTGAGACCAGAACCCGACCGGGGTCCGAACAGAACTCTGGCGTTGCCACAGGCCCCAGCCAAAGCCATCCTGAGTGACATGAACGTCCAATTCAGCTGGGAGGGTAGGATCAAATATACCCAATGCCTGGGCTTGTTTAACAGCCAGTTTTGCCTGTTGGAAAGCCTCGTGTTCTGTTCTCCCCCAGTCCCACAGTTGCCCCTTCTTTGTGAGCCTATATAACGGCCTCAGCAGCTGCGCTAAATGAGGTATAAAGGAACGCCAATATCCCAGTATACCCAAGAACTCCTGCAGCTGCTCTGGTGTTGTAGGGACTGGGAATGCCTGCACCTTATCTATGACAGCACTGGGTAGTACTTTGGTCTTGCCTGACCAAACTACCCCCAGGAATTTCACAGATAGGCCTGGACCCTGCACCTTCTGGGGGTTTATAGCCCATCCTTTTTCCTGCAGATAGGTAGTTAATGAATCTGCTGCCTGCCCTACTGCCTCCAGTGAGTCAGATGTCAACATGAGATCATCAATATAATGATACAAGCTAACAGTGTTAGGTTTTTCCCAATTTGCCAGGTCACGCGCCACTAGGTTATGGCAGTATGTTGGTGAATGCACGTACCCCTGTGGCAGGACCTGAAAGGTCCACTGCCTGCCTCCCCATGTAAATGCGAACTGGTCTTGTGATTCTTCAGCAATTGGAATACTGAAGAATGCATTTGCCAAGTCTAGGACACAATGGTAGGTTTTTATTTCCCTACTCAGTATGTCCATTAGGGAGGCAATATTGGGTACGGCTGCGTGAACAGGCGGTGTGACCTTATTTAATTCTCTGTAGTCTACCGTCATTCTCCATGTGCCATCTGACTTCCGCACTGGCCATATGGGGGAATTGTACAGGCTATGTGCAGGTCTTATGATGCCAGCTCTTTCTAATTCCTGCACAGTCCTTGATATTTCATCTTGCGCCCCCCAGGAGTCTATACTGCCGCACATTAGTGATCCGGCGCGGTTCCGGCAGGCGAATAGGCTCATGCTTTGCATGGCCTCTCAATATCGCCTGCACCGCCCGGATACTAATACACCTCTGTCGGAGTCTGAACTCTCCAACAGTTGTCTGGAGAGCCAGACCCCATAAAATGTCTATGCCCAAGATGTACTCTGGGACTGGGGCAATAGACACCTTATACTCCTGGGGTGGGAGACGCCCAACCCCCAGTTTCACCCACGTCTGGGTAACTGGAATGGTCTGTCCCCCGAAGCCACCGATCATCGCTCTATCCCCATTGAACTTAGTCGGATCCCCATAAATAATTGACGTTTCCGCACCTGTGTCAACCAATGCCATAACCCTTTGTATGTTCTTTCGGGACCAAAAAATGGTCAGCTCAACATAGGGCCTCCGGTCCCATCTGGAGGCCCTAGTTACATGGGGACTAATATCCCCTATCAAGCCATGAATTGGGCGAGAGCCAAGTCTTTTTCCTCAGGTGGCTCAGGCATCGTAGCCCGAGTCACCTGGGGCGGCTTTTTCCTTTTATTAGGGACTATAAAGTCCTCTAAGTTCCAAGTATTTTCTGGTATTCATTCAATAATTCGTACCCCTGTTCTTTTGGAGGTACTTGGAAATTTTTGATCGTCCCTCAGTTGTTTCCATAATTGAAGCAAAACATGATTAGGTTGGCGATCGATTTTAGCAAAAGCCACCCCTGCCCTTATGAGGTCATTAAACATCTGTTTACGGGATACCCGTATGGGACCCGATCGGGGTGTCTGTGGGGCAGCTTTTCCAGTTTTAATTACTGGATATACCTCAGCCCCTTCCACTGTCCTAATATTACGTCTTGCTCTTAAGCGCTCCGTCTCCCCCAGATCAGCCACCAACTGGGCAGCCTGCTGAACAATGGCCTCTGAGGCCACCAAGGGGTTCAATATAGATAACAGTGTGCCATAATGGTGGGAGGGTGCCTGCTGTAAAATTAGGTCCCTCTTTCCAGCCGAGAATTTTACTAAGTCAGGACTCTCAAAGCCATCCTCATAAATGGCCTCTTTCATTCCTAGCTCACGAATATATGTTTGGAGGTCCTCCATGGAGGACCATAAACCTGCATGCACCGGAATATCGGTCTTATTAGGCCAAGTGATACAGCATGCCGCCATCAACCAATCCATTAAGGTATGATTCTCCTCATTGTGTTGCACGGTGGCATACAGCCTTTGTCTAAGGGCAGGGTGCAAAGCAATGGATGCGAGCTTGGAAACCTCTGGCCCACTGACCACAACACTCTCTGCCCCCATGTCCCATAATCGGAGTAACGAAGCCGGTACACTTTCCCTTGGTTTCTGCCAAAATCGTTGCACCAAATCCATTAATTCAGACGCCGTATAGGGGCGAGCTGTTACATGGAGATGGGTTTGGGCAGGGGGCCATTGGTCAGGGGGCACCCCTGCTGGCCTGTCCTGTATCTTTTTTGTTTTTTGAGTCACTACAGGTCGGATCTCGAAGGGATCCGCCTCAAGCGGGGCTTCGAGATCCGATCTAGAGATTTTCCCTGTTGGATTACCCAGGTCTACTGGTTCAGGGCCCTGAGTATTTTCCAATGCAATATTCCGTATTTTCTTTAAGGGGAAAGTTAGACTTGATTTTTTCCCTGTCAATAGGCTAAGCTCTTGCTCGAGTTTCTCAATGCGATCACGCAGTAGCTGGTTCTCATTTTCTAAAGTATTATTTGAAAGTTCTGCACGATTTAGAGCCATTAAGAGGGGCCATGCTACAGTGGATGCAGCCAGTCGGCGTTCCTTCGTAATCAGAATATCTTTATCTAAGCCATAAAAATATTTTGCTATGCCAGACGGTGATTGGGAAATATTCCCGCTATCCCGTAAGGGACCCCAGTTTTCAATTATGGCTGCCAGTTCATAGAAGGGTGAACCCAGAAATCCTGGGATGTGCCCCGGCAAGGTTTTATCAAGAGGAACGATGTTCTCCCCCTTGGCCCACTTAAAGACATTCAAAAGGAAAGCCATTTCAATAGTACAGCCTGCCCAGCTCGCCAAATGTAGCGATAAGCAGGACTAACGCAATGGAAACAGCGTTACAAAAGGTGGAAGGAAAATACAGCGCTCACCCGGATCGGAAGATTTGGGGCTCGCAGGAAAAGGCTCCCACCAAGGAGGGATCTCCAGGCAGAGATCCTTCCTCAGGGGCAGTCAGCCCTTAAATGAGGCCTAAGAGGGGTGGAGCCAGGCTCCACCCCTTCTGGTTGCACAGGTGAATTGCCTTCACCTGTTCTCCCAGGGTTGACTGGGTCTTTCCTCCAGGTGCTCAATCAGTGGTTCAGGCCATGACTCAGCAGTTCCCATACAGTGGTGCAGTCTGCATCTGCAGCTACATCAGGTTACTCAGAGCCCTGTCCAGCCTGACCCTGAATGTTTCCAGGGATAGGGCATCCACCACTTCTCTGGGAAACCTGTGCCAATGCTTCGCTACCTTTAACTGTTAAAAAAACAGACAAAAAAAAAAAAAACATTATTCCTTATATCCAGTCTAAATCTCCTCTCTCTTAGTTTGAATCTGTTTTCCCTTGTGCTATCACAACAGACCTTGCTGAAAAGTCTGTCTCTTTCCTTCTTACAGCCCTCCTTTAGATACTGACAGACTGCTATCAGGTGTCCCTGGAGCCTTCTCTCCCACAGGTTGCACAGACCCAGCTCTCTCAACCTGTCCGTGTAGGGGACATGTCATATTCTTGTCAAGTCTTGAAATGCCACAGTGTTGTTTCACCTTGTGCCTTAATTTGAGTATTCTGTGTAAAACCTCTGAAAACAATAGTAAGATATGGCTGTAGATGAAGCTGCTGTGTAGTGTTAACTTTTTTTCATACAGCATTT
This sequence comes from Numida meleagris, assembly GCF_002078875.1. NCBI lineage: Eukaryota > Metazoa > Chordata > Aves > Galliformes > Numididae > Numida > Numida meleagris. The sequence goes on from NW_018362987.1 coordinate 76,860, forward strand.
CTTGCTAGTATAGGGAAGCTCAGTTAAAATAGATGAACCTGATGGTAGATAGCCCTAACTGCAGCATTTAAGCACAAAGTAAGATCAGAATAGAGACAGGATAGTAATAGTGAACTTTAAAGGTTTTTTATTGTAAATTGAATGTGTATGGCAGCACATCTGAACAACCTTACCTATGCTTTGTTGACTTACACAGTTTTATATATGAAGCCTTGCTATTGCAGTCCAATGAGCAGCATTTTCTGTAATGTTTCACGTCCTTTCTACTTGTAACACCACTTATACACAGGTGGGATAACTTACCAAATAAAGGTTAAGGTATATTTAACACAAGTGATTAATGTTTTATTCAGAAGTGCCCTGGAAATGATGAGCAAGTTGCCTCCTGGAGGAGGTTAGTTTTATCCATAGCTCCAGCTTGCATGTGACCAGTGCCTACCTCATTCAGGTACATGACAAAGGAACTCAAGGTGATTGCTGGTCTCTCACCAGCATGTTCATGTTGCTTGGGAAGAGTTTGTCCAAACTTTTTCCTGGTTGTTTACCCTATTTTGATGTGTTCTTAGTTATTACACAGATTCCTACCGTGTAAGCTGTGGGCTCTGTGTTGTGCTCCTTTCTTGAAAGGGTAAGCATTTTCTTCTCCATTTGGCTTATGATGTTATTGCCTAGTGACTAATTTGACTAAAGAAGCATGAGAACGTTGCAAAATCTTCATAGAATCATGTTGAGTGTTTAAGAAGCTGGCTAGCTCAGTTGCCTGTATGTGCTAATCTGCACAAGGTTGTAAAATTATGTCTGTTGTGTGTACCAATGTCTTGAATGCAGCAGTGATTACCCGTCACTGGCTTACATCTACAGCATGTCAGTTGGTGAAATACGTTCCAAGACAGTATTAATTGAGAGCCTCTCCAGAGAAAACACAATATTTAGAAACAAAACTACAAAAAAAACAACCTCCCTTCCTGGACCCTAAACTCCACTTGGGGGGAAAAAAAAAAAAAACAAACCCAATACAAAATAAAATCAAGAACAACAACAACAAAAAAAAATAGAACAGAACACACAAAATGAACACCTTTACAAAATATTGGAAGGAGAATCATCTGTTTGCACTGTTTTGTTGTTTGTTGAGTTGAAAGTCATGAGTGAGTCATCTGAGACAACAAAATAAACTCTGCCAAGGTAGGGGTCTGGGGACGTGCCCTAAGTCTGTACAGCATTTTGATTGCTCTCTCCTACCACTTCATATGCTCTTTCCTCTCAGGAGGAGTATCTGTTCTCTTCTTACTACATTTTGTCTTTCTTTATATTTACTTTATATTTCTTTATATATATATATATATATATATATAAACTTAAGTGCTCCTATCAACTCCTGCAAGAAATGAGGGGAGTGTATTTATATACATGCTATTATATTATAACTGTAGAATATACTACCTTACAACCTGGAAATTTTAATTTTTTTTCTCTTTTGGGGAGTTTTTAAATTCTCCAGTTAATCTGACTGATGCTGAAGCAAGGTGACTTTCAGTTATGGCACCATCATCTGGGAAAACATGAAATAGGACTTTGACAAACATGATGATTTTTGTTGTTGCTGTTCCATCCCCAAACAGTAACAACTGCATTTGGACTGGAACCCATTTGCTTTCAATAATCAACAGTGGTGGAACAAATATAATTCCAGAGTGAGTAATTTATAATGTCTCATGTTAATTTTTCATTATTTTAAAAAAGATGTTCACATCCAAATTGTATTTATATGTATGCTAATATTCAAGAGGTGAAATTAACATTTGACAGTTTCTTGTATGTTTATGTCTTGATGTTCCTGTAGCTGGCCATGAATGATCAGCAAGAACTGCACTTTAAAACTTTATCCTTGTATTTCTCAACAGTTTTTGTAACCGTGTCTTTTTCTCCAGTGTCTTTATGGGTAAAACTCTTTCCTTCCAAAATACTGTGAGGGAAAGTCTCAGTTATATTTTTGGAGATTTGGAATCTGTATGTGCTGTCTTACAGAAGAATCCTTCCTTGGCTGTGGGGAGCAGTGATTCTTTTTACAAGGGCCACCAGTGTTCTGAAGCTGTTATATCTGCATCAACAGTATGCAGATACAGGTACAAGCTGTATGTAGAACAAGAAAGCCAAGGTGTGTGTTTGTGTCTGTACTGAGAGGAGTTTAGAGTTTGCTCGTTTGAACATATTCTGAGGGATGATCCTTCTCCATCTGTGTTCTCTCAATGAGAAATTGAAAGCTGCAGCTGTATCTTTATTACATAGCTGCTAATTTTAAATTATAGTTGAATAGACATGGAAATTAACAGTATAAAGGTCCTAAGTCTGTTCATTTCATTGCTTTTTGATGCTTTATTTAGTAATTGCAAGCTTTACTTGAAATAACTGACCAACTTGACATGAAGGAAATTGATTCAGAACTTCAATCTTGCTGCTGCCATGCACTGTTAACTTTGTCTAATGCAGGAGTCCCAGAGCAATCTCATCCCTAGGAGAGCAGCCACAGACCTACTGAGAAGGGGAAAGCTCTGTGCAAGAGATCATCCATACAATGAAGGCAGAAATGGTCATGTAAATAGCCCCTCCCCGTCATGTGATGGCTACATGCTTGTTTTTAATGAGAATACCCTTTTGGTGATAGGGATTTCTGCTCTGTATCTGCTTGAATTTTTGGTGCTAGAGATCACAAAATAATTTGCTGGCAAGCACAAACATTTTGTATCATTGCATGTCTGGATAGATTGTTGGGTGGGCATGAGCCAGTGGTCACGCTCTGGTTCTGTACAACTGTTTAAGATCTCAAAGGTAAACTGGTGTGGTGGGACCTCAGCCGTGGGAGGCTGGGACCCCAATAGTAATATCCTCTGATATGCTGCATGTGTTATTGTATAATTGCTTGAGTTGGAAAGGACCCTTAAAGGCCATCCGGTCCAGCTCCCCTGTGATGAACAGGGACACCTACTGCTAGATCAGGGTGTTCAGAACCCTGTCCAGCCTGACCTTGAGTGTCTCCAGGGATGGGGCATCCACCGCTTCTCTGGACAGCCTGTGCCAGTGCTTCACTACCCTTATTGTGGGAGGGGGATGGGAACAAAAAACAAACCTTTTCCTTCTATCCACTGTAAATCTGCCTGCTTTCAGTTTGAAACCATTTCTCTGTGTCTCATCTGAGCAGACCCTGCTCAAGAGCAAGAGTCTGTCCCTTTCTTTTGTATAGCCCCTATTTAGATACTGAAAGGCACTCTCAGGTCTCTCTGGCACCTTCTCTTCTCTGAGCTGAACAGCCCCAGCTCTCAGCCTGCCCTCGCAGGGAGGTATTCCATCCCTTGGGTCATTTTTGTGGCCCTCCTCTGGACTTGCTTCAATAGACCCATGTCTCTCCTGTGCTGAGGACTCTGCATCTTCACAAGACCTGAGTAGTGGAAAGCAAGGGTTGAAAAGAATGATGTAAGGAGAGTGAGTTTGCCCCTGTCAGGGGTAAGGGAAATGTCTGAAACAGAGGGAACTTGTCCAGCAGGTTGAGAGGCTCAAAGTGACAGTGAAACTGAACTGCTGGTTCTTGAGGAAAGGACTGAGACTGAGGACTAACTTAAAAAATAAAATAAGGTGGTGCAAATACATACCATTTGGAATGAAGCTTTGTCCAAGAGTGGTATGTCTTTAACAATTTCTTCAGTAGAGGAAAAAATTGGGGCAGATATAAAACTCAAACAGCAAACAGTAAAGGTTGAACAGAATTGCTGTTGAAATAGGGTATGGTGACATGAACACTCAGATGTCTTTAAGAAACAAGGTGGGGAACTTAAAATGCTGTAACTGTTGTAGGGAGTAGCTACTCAGGGAACCCATAGGATAAACAGTTCTTGACCTGCCTCAAGCAATGTAGAGGATGTGATTGGTGATGCTGCTGCATGAACCCATCTGGTAGTGCCTAGAATGTGCTGCAGGAGTTAAAGCAGATATTTCTGCAGCTAGGCTTGGTATACAAAAGCAGAGCAGGAGAAATATGAGACAGCTGAGAAAAAGAAAGTCATAAATGTGATGTCTCTTCCTCAATAGTTAAGGGATATTGGGTGAGCTTACAGATCAACAGGTCTTCTGTCAGTGCTAGGCAAGTTGGTTGAACCTTTAGTAAAGGTTTGAATTGGTTGATGCGCAGAAGCAGAGTAAAATACAGAAGAATTCATGTGGATTTTGTAGCTGGAAGTTGATCCTATTGCAGTTATTGGTCTTTGAAGGGATCAGGTAGGGCGGTTAAAATACCAAGAGGAATAAGAACAAAAATTCTTACACTGATGCAAGGTGATTAAAAGGTAAGAAATTAAAATTAGAAATAATGAATCAACTTCCACAGTGCAGAGAAGTCACTGCCAGACCTGTTCCTCATTGCTTTGGAAGGAAGAACTTCAGATACACTGATTGCTTTTCAGGTAGGGAAGATGAGCGCTAATGGTGAGGTGCTACCCAGGGCCCTGAGAGTATCAGGTGGCTGCATAATAAGAATGCAGATGGAATTCAGTGTAGGTAAAGTTGAGTATTGTGCACCGGAAGCCTAATTATCATAGGAAATCTGGGCTCTGAACTGTCTGTTATCACTCAGGAGTGAGATCTTCATGTTAAACTAGGGAACTCTATGAACATATCAGAGCAGTGCTTGGCAGCTGTCAAAAAGCCAGCTCAAGTACTGGGAATTATTAGAAAAGGAATAGAAAGCAGAAGGGAACATTGTATGGCTACGTAAATCCATGTGTTGCTTGCATCTTTGCACAGCTGTCATCCTTCTGATCTTGAGAAGAGTTGTGGCAATGTAGGCAATTCAGAGATGGGTGAAAGGTATCATCTGTATACAGAATGATGTCTGTGCAGCACAGTCATATAGGCTGTGCTTGTCAGGCTACAAAAGAAGTGTGGGGAGCAGGAGGGAGAAAAGTAGCATGTCAGAGTTCTGCGATGCTATGAGTGATATGGAGAAGGTGAGTAGAGAATTGCTTTATTTTTAGAGAGGACCTAAAGGGTACCTTAAGAAGGTAAGAGACTTAAAATGGCAGAATGAGTTGAATCTTCACCTTTGGCACATAGTGGTGTGTGCAGGACTGTGCTGTGAGGTGGGAAGGTGAGAAGTTGTACTGTGTGTGCATGAAAGCAAATGGAGAAACTGGAAATTCACTGAGGTGGTTAAACACAGAAATCGCCCCTTGTACAAAAGGTGTGGGCTGCAGATTTCTGAAGTCTGGGGAATACCAGGAGAAGAGTAATACCCACGTACATTGGTCTTAGTAACTTCCTGAAGCTTCTGCTCTCTGTCATTATTGGAGACTAGAAGAAAGGCCAAGTTGATCTCTGGTTTGATCTGATGCCACTGCAAGTTTCCAGGCTTGAATCGGTTTTAATCAAACATTTTATCTCAAATTATTTGGGTGTTGGTGTTATGTATAGCTTTGGAAAGTGTTATGTGAGAGTTATTGTGATGCATTGTCCCATTGGAACTTAGAAAATATTCGAAGTAGTAACAAAAGGCATCTGTTATTGCTGAGTATAAGGAATCCCAGATTTGGAGTTAATGTCTTGGGACTGTTGAGTTATTTCTTCTAAAATAATAATAATAAAAAGAACTCAGCCTTAGGTTGTCGGAATTGTTTGTATAAGTAATACTAACAAACACAAACAGAAAACTCACAACAAGCCACACAGCTCTTAAAGGGTAAAAACTTGCCCTACTCACCCCACTTACTTTTCACAATTTCTGTGACTTATTTTCACCATTTTGGTGCTGAATTTTAAATCTCACCTTAGAGAGGAGGACTATGTTTAGTTGTTGGCAGAACAAAACTATAGGAGGCTTAAAGCAGCCAGTGTTGCAAGGAAGGAACTCAACACATGCGCCCTTACTTGAGCTAAAATTTGAGAGCTCATAGTACTGGACAAAAAGAACTCCTCTTGGCTTCTGAATAGAGCATACTGGAATGTATTCCATGTATGTGAAATTTTTTTTCACTTGGAAAAAAAGTCGTACAGATTTTAGCAAGTTATTTTATTAAAAATAACCGTCTTCAGAGTTATGACAATGGATCTAGCTACTAAGAAAACTTTCCTCAGGTTTGCTTGGGTTGTGTTGGTTCAGATGGATTTATATGGCATTCAAGATCTCATCTTCCCTTTCCCCCCTTAGAAACACCAGCCTTAGTATAGAAGCTTTTTCTTCTCCTAAATGAGAAATTATGCAGTAGTTGGTTCAGTCACTGCAGTAATTTCTCTTTTAGTGCTTTTGTATCAACTATGACTTTCAGAAATCCTTCTGTTGAGTGAAATGGTTCACAAATGCTTCCTATGTGGAGTCAGAGAGCACAAGTGGTCTTAAGGGACTCGCTGCTGGAAGCGTAGGCTTTGCTGGTTCTCTGCTGGCTGGCCAGCATTGATTGGCATCAGTACCATTTTCTGGGGATAATTAGAGCTGTGCAGTAGGCAAAGACATATGTAGCTACCATCTGATACTGGCAACCAGGCAGCCTCAACCTGCCTTCCGAGTCATCCTAGTTGTGCACTCATCCTGGTGAGTCAGAAATGCTTATTTCTTCTCAAACCTGCTGTACTAGAATTAATTTAATAACACAGTGCTGTTTGCCTTAGTACTTTTCACTGGATTTGGTTACCAGTTTTGGCCTTTCATGTTTTTCCAACTGAAATAATGTAGGTGAGGGGGAGTGGAATGAGGAATGCAACTCTGAAGGAGGAACTGACTCCGGATCTGTCCATCAACAGTAATACAAATGAGAATGCTTCCGAGGAGCATTTTACACATGCGTTGCACTCTGAGCAGCTAAGGCTTATATTTCCTGCTGCAGTGGGCCTGTGCTGCTTTAATTTGCCTGAACAAGAGTTACAGGGATTTTCAGCTGTCTTTCCAAAATAAGTTTCTAGTCTTTGCAGGCTCTAGTAAAAAAAACAAAAAACAAAAAAACAAAAACAAAACAACAAAAAAAACCCCTAAAGATAAAAATTGCTCTGTTCTCTTCAGGCAAAGCAGGCTGAAATAGCTTTCTGTGGCATGTGCTCCATGCAGAAACAGAGAGCAGAAGCAGAGAGCTTTCCATGTGAGGCAAATGCGTTATGGTTGCTCTGATCCTTAGCAGGCTGCTGCAGGGAGCTCTCCCTCTCATAGTATAAATTTAAAAAAGGAACCTAAAAACAGGTTGGAGATGCCAATTAATGTCTGCAAGGGTTGGCTGTTAAACACAGACTCCTGAAATTGTCCTTTGGCATTGTGGCTGTTTTATGAAGACATCAACCTTTGTGTGCATTTCTCAGCTTTATTGTATGGTGTTGAAGAGGTGGTTTTACATTGAAACAAAAGCTTGGTAATCCCTGAGATTTCTACTTGAGGTTCTGCTGTCACTGTGGAATATTCTAGATATTTAGTGTGTCCATTTGACTGTGCTTTGTCTTTGGGGGTCAGAAGCACCCTGCTAGGAAGCCAGCTCTTAGCAGTTTGAAAGTGCCGAGGACTAGAAAAAAAAGAAAAAAGCTTTTCATTTCCTTTGCTTGCCTTCATGAGGAAATGCTCTGTATGTGCTTCTTGTTCTGCACCGTAGTACCTTAAGCTGTTGCAGAAAAACTGCTCTTGCTTTAAGAAGGGACTTGCTTGGTGCAATACATGTGTATTTGCCCTGTTCATCATTAAATAAATGGTACTTCAATGCATGTGAGAATTGTTTAAAAATGATGGAGGCACCCTGAGTATGTAACTCAAATAATTGTCAGTGATATTTAAGAAAATATTTTCTTGAAGAAAACAGTCTCTGTGTGTGAATTCCATAGGGCTCTTGTTTGGCATGGTTGATGTCAAGAAGTGAGTGAAGGAAGGCTGGCTCAAGCAGGTAGCAAAGCATAGGCTGGTTTCTGAAAGACCCTTGAAATAAAGCAGCAGTACTACATGGCTGTGGGAACTTCTCCAGGGAAGACAGCTAACTGTAGCAACAGTAGCAAGTTCAGTACTATTTTCCCAAACTTTCCTAATTAAAACAGCAGGGGATCTCATGAAAATTCTGTGGAAAAAATTTGTTCTTGTAAATTACACTCTATATTTGGAATGGTTCGAAAAAAAATCAATACAGTAAAATAAATATCTTATTCCTGTTGGAAAGGAGTAATACAATTATGTGAGGCTTTCTTTTCCTCAATCACCCTTTTATGCTCTGCTCCTCAGTTTCTCCTTAGCACATCACACTGTTCTGGAAATAAAGCTTCATATCCTCTGGTAGGGCAACACCAACTGCATGATCACATTAGCCTTCAGTGCAGAGCAAGGCCTGTTCTTAAGGCACTGACAAAATGCATGGGGAAATAAAAACTTGGATATCTTCAGTGCAGGGATCTCAGTAGGAGATGTGCCCCTCCCCCTCCCTCCCCTTTTCTTCTGAGTAGGTGCAAAAGATTTAAGCTCTTTGTCCTTCCTCCAGTCCACATTGTGGTCTGCATCTTTGAGGATGAAGTGGAAGGATATAGTGAAAGCTGGTGACTGATGTCCCTAAAAATTGTATCTGTTTATCTTCTGAGATGTGCAACAGAATCTCCTGCATTCCTCAGTTGAAAGTGTTTGTCATGTATGACCTGGTTTGGGCAAAGAGTTTCAGCAGCCTACATCTTGGCAGGAAAAAAATTCACTGTATATTTAAAAACAAAACAAAAAAAAAAAACCAAAAAAACCCCCCAAAAAATCCTGTTAGAGTTTTGGCTTGAGGACTTTCCAGTGTAGCAGTTATAGGCTGAATCAATGAGCTGTAATAAAGTATCTGTAACAGATTTACTGGCATGTGATGGAGCCAGAATACGTGCATGCTTACCTTACAGAATCAGCCTGCAAACTTCTCTAGAAATAAGTAAAAATAGCAAGCAGGTCAGAAAATGTGTTAATTGAAGGCTATCTAAAGGCATGTTTTCTTATGACACTAGTATAATTAGGCACTTTTCCCCTTTGCACTGATATGTCTTTGTGTGTATTTTTTGAGTCTGCTTGATCCTTAAAAATCTGCACAAGATTAAACGGATTTGGGTTGTTCTCTCTGGATTCCTGCTTTGTTCTGGCTGCTTGCAACCCCCTCCCATTTAGTTACCTGCCTTTTTTACCCAAAGTGAGAGATGGTCCTAACCTGTCTGTTGGGAGGGAGCAGAAGGATGACTTTGTGACATCAGCTATGACTGAGTGATAGAATGGGAAACCCATCTACAGGCTGCAGCTGTGGGGTAGAGGATTAGGGGAAAAAAAAAGGAACAATGGAGTCAGGTTATGAGTTTTACTTCTTTCTTTTGTGCTTATGGATCAGAGATCAGGTAAAGGGACAGTTATTTATGGGTAGAAAGTTTTAAGTACTTCAGAGCAACATGGTAACCTCTGTCTTGGGCTACTGACAGCTGCCATGCACAGTTGATTCAAATTTAAACTTGGCCTTGCCAAGTATATGAAAGAACGGCACACCATTGAGAGTTCATTTTACCTGAGATGAATGAAGGAGGAGGTGACTGTTGTTGCCATAGAGGCAGATTTTAGTTGGCAATAACAATTTTTGTAGCTAATCTCAACAGACTGAATTAGGATGATGCTATCATAGCTTCACTTGAGGTTGCAGTTCCTACTCTTAACTAGGTAGATTTGCATAGTCAGTGACAAAATAGACATTCTTTTTCTTTACATTTTATTTGTGCAGACTTTAATCACTTGTCATTCAAGATAGCACCACCAAAATACAGTTCTTCTCTTTCAGATACGTACTACTGGCTGTTAAACCTTTGTGGGATTTTGGCTTTGCAGCTCTGTTCCTGCTAAACGAGGCACAGAAAATGCAGTGAGAGATGTAAATGTGTTGTTAGTCCAGCATTGTGATAAAACTTAATGTGTACTTAGAAATTATTTAAGGATGCATGCTTTTACACGGAGTAAATTTTGAGGTGCATATTTGAAGTGTGGTTGTGCACTTTCTGTATGCTAATGAACAATTTGATGAAGGCGCTTCATTGGAGCATCCTCACCGTGTCTTCCCAAACTGGCCGGGACCCGATACTTGTTGTGAGGTCCTATCATTTGTTGTTCCTTCTGTGTGTCAGAGTGTGAGCAGCCTTTTTGCACTGAAGTGCTTTGTGAGCTCTAATTTGTTTTCACCTTGCAGCTGGGAAAAGTCTTGTAATCTGTTTCTTCAATGATGCTACTGTAAACAACTAAGCAAGCATATTCCACCTGACAAATAATTTTCAGATGCTGACGGTCGTCTGTACCTTTTGAGGAAGCTATTTCATACAGTGGTATGTGTCTATATGTCTGGGTTAAGTTATTGAGCTGGATATGTTCAGTTTTCATGGCATTTACCACTGATTCTGTTATTTTGAATAATTGATGTGTGGGTTGATGGATGTTTCCTGGGTTTCCTTCCAGTAGGTCAGGCAACTTTCTGACCATATCAGCACATACCAAAGCCTAAACAGATATGATGCATAGCAAAACCATAGATATTTTATCAGTGTATCTCTGGAGTCAAGCCTTCCCCTCCACCACTCAGCTGTTTTTGCAGGTCTTGGCTGACATTCAGAGAAGCACTTTACACATATTTTAGTTCCTTCAAGTTCAGTAGAAATGAATTTTATTTTTAAATCCTTAGCAGGATGGAAATGCTTTTCTCCCTTGAACCACTATGCAGTTATTTAAAATTCTTATGAAGAAACAACAACAACAAAAAACCTTTTGCATGGATTCAGACATTTCTAGAGATCTTCCAAATGAAACCATTTCCTGTAGATGAAAGTAAAGGCTACTTATCTTGGGTTTTGTGGCATCAGAGTCAGTTTTTAAACGAGGTTTCCTTTATTTTTTTTGGAACATTTATGTAACTGCAGAAGGCCAAAATCATTTTCTGTAGATTTAAAAACTTCAGGATTTTCTGTTTTTAATTATTTTCTGCCTCTCATAAACAACAACAAAAATGCACTAACAAACAATTAGAAAACAACCGACCAGCAACCCCAGACCAAGTTGGGTGAGGCAGATGGAATAGAGGAGAATGACAGGATGGATAAGGAGCCTTGAGCTTTCCTCCTGCCTGGCTCTGAAGAGCCAGAGAGAATTAACCTTTTCCCTCTCATGTTCAAATGCAGCTATGCTTGCAATTCTAAGGTTGCTTTCTTCTTTCCTCTTCTGTATAATCTTAGTTGGGTTTTATTTTGGCAGAGGATACTTCTGAAAGCCCTTCTTTCTGCCTTCCTTGCTCAGCCATCCTGCATTTCCTCTCCTGCTGGCATAGTTGCAGTGACAGTGCTGGAGGCACTGTATTGCTGCGGAGTCCTGAAAATGTAAAATTGAACACAATCTAATCTGCTAGGGGAGGTAATCTCCTAAATAAAAATAATTTCTGAGTTCTGGATGGATGAGGCTGTTCCAGGCTGAATCTGTGAGATTAGCTGGAAGCTTGATCTCATCCTCTGGTACAGCTTAGTATTGCCATGTTTGCAGTGAGGGCGTATTCTAGCAAGGTGTAGGAGAAGTTATTTGTGCATTTTCTGTCTCTGTATATAATGGATTTTTGTATGCTCTTTGTATGGAACAAACATGTCATTATTTTTTTTTCAAAAGACAAAATTCTAGTTGGTATGTAATTGGTCTGCCACATCAGAATCTTGTGTGCTCATCTGGAGTAAAGCAGCTGGCTTTCTTTGTGGAGAAGCTAGTAAGAACAGAGTTTGTAGAAGTTGACTAACAAGCCATCTGAACTTCTAGAAGACATTTTTGTTGTGATCCAAAGGCTTTTGAAGTCAACGACCACCAAGCTGGTTGACCAACCATTCTGCGTTTTACCTCTTAAAGGTGGTGTAAAGTCTCACAAAGCCCAGGGCAGCAGTCTTACGCTTTCACAGTGTGAAATGTGAAGAAAACCTTTCGTCGGTAGTGTTTTTTGTCATTGGTCCCATTTTTTACTACAAAGATACTGCAAATAGTGATACTGCTCTCTGAACAACTGTTCAGTTCTCAGCAGAGGTTTTGAATGGTGTTTTTTATTTTGAAGTGGAGCCATGGTAGCAGTCAGTCTGAAAACACTGCTCTGAGATGTCTTAGCATTGTAACTTGTTTGTAAAAGCATGTAATCATTAAAACATTAAAATGTGTTCACTGTAATAGCTGTAATGAGTGTGGCTTGTCTTGTAAATTTACTTTAATAAATGCCTATATGCAAATTTTAATTGCATAAACTGCCAGAGTTTGAGAGCGTGGGATGTATCTGTTGTTATTCATGGCATGTGCACAACTGGAGAAATCTTGGTTTTGGAGTCTGCTTTGAGGGCTTTGCTTACAAAGAACCTGGATTCTCCTTATAGGCCTGTGGTAGTTTGATACTTCTTCACTCAGGAATATATCTGGGGTCACTGATTTAGAATGTTCCTTCTGCTGTAAGGAAGAACTTTGGAGAAACAGCTGTTTCCTTGTGTGAAGTTACAGGATATATATTCTGCCCATATGATTTGATTCATATATGATGAACCCCAAACTGAGTGAAATATGAATAAGACCATTTTTAATTGAATTAACTGAAAGCAAAAGAAATAGAGATTTTTCAGCTGCCCGCTTAGAAGTTTGCTTTCTATCTTTACTGTTTCTTGGTCTTTGGACTGACAATTCACAGGTGCAATAAAAATACCATCCATTTGAGCTTAAGATTTCAAATACTGAATTACTTTTTTTTTTTAAAAAAAAAAAGGGCCAAGGAATGCATTTATCTTCAGTGTAAAGTCTAAGCAAGTCTGTAATTTTCACAGCAAGGACCAGGATAAAGCTGGAGGTTTAAAAAGAAAATCATAATTAGACAATGTAAGCTCAGTAATAAGCTTGTCAAAAATGCATTTATAATCATTCTACGGATGGGGCAAGGATGAAGCTATAATACATTAACCAACGAAACAAGAATTGTTCTCTGAAGTTTTCAAATCAGAACTGTGAGCCCTAGCAGGGAGGAAGAATATTGCTTCATTTTGAGTATGTATGTATAAAAAGAATATAAGTAGCACATGTGAAACGTGATCAGTGTGACAGAAGGAAGTAAAACATGAAATTAACCACTGTGTTCTTGAAGCTGTTCAGCTGCACAGAACGAGGAGCACTCTGCTGTACTATCAGCAGCTACATGGAAGTGGTGTTTGAATTGAAGCTTGGCTCTGCTGGTATTGAAGCATAGACGTGAAATGATGTGCAGCCAAAGATTGAATTTAATGATCAGAAACATCCTCAGAAGATGGAAGGCAGGAGTATTTAATTTTTCCTTCCTTTGAAGTACTGGAAAGGAAATACCTGAAAGAAAAGTGAAAAAGGTTAGTAAAACTGGTTAGTATAAGACTCCTGGAACTCAAGTGTGGAATGATGGGCAGGAGCATTGCTAAAACACTGGAAATAAGAAAAATGTATAGCTTTAATGAGGTAAAGATCGTGGAGTATATCACCTGTTCCAAAGCAAGTGCACGATCTGCCTTCAGGGACCTGGCAATAGGCGTATGAGCTGCGTTTTTCTCCAGCTTGAAAAAAGACGAAACAAAAAGGGTGTTGGGGGGGAAGGGAAAGAGGTTAACGTGGGACCATACAGAGTGGTTGGTTGCCTTTCTGTCTGCACTCTGGCTCACTTGTACTGTCCAAGTGTGTGCTCAAAACAAGTATCATCAGTGTGTGTCACATGTCCACGGAATGGGCTCAGCACAATGTGAATGATGATTCTGCTAATAGACAATTTTTCTTAAATGAAAACTTACCTCTCACCAGAGAACGAGGGTAAGTATTTCACTTGAGGAAAATTAACTCAAAGATGAGGAGCTGTTTGCAACAGTGCCTCTTGCAGTCCCTTGTTTGCTGCAATACCCAAGTGCTTGAACACACAGCAGCAAGAGAATGAGATCCCCACGGTGCGTTTAGTCAGTGACGGTAGGCAGTTGCCAGCAGGATGCAGGGCAGCTTTAGGGGAACTGCTTGAAGCTGCCTGCTGCTTTTCAGCCTGCAGAAGAGAGATGAGAGGGAATTTTCCATTGCAAAGTGTAGTCTTGAAAGCATATCTTCAGATTAAAAATGAAGTCTAATAGTATTTTTAGTAAATATTGTAAACCTAGGTTGTTCCTTTGCAGACTACAACATAGTTGTTAGAGTGCTAGTCTCAGTATATTGTACAACATAATTGTCCATTATTTTTTAACTAGTTTTTCTGGAAAAAAAACAAACAGTGAAGGAGTCTAGAATAAGGTATTATTTTTTTCTAACTCTTGCTTGAAAATCCTGATATGGAGTGTGATTGCATGTGTTGTGTAGTGGACATACACTGAGTTGAACCCATTTCTGGTCAGATAAGCTCATCTACTTGCCCAGCCATGCTAGCTTGCTTGCCCCAAAGCCCAATCCTAAGACTTGAAACTCTTGACTTCTGGATAGGTTTGGTTTTCTGCAGCCTGGACGTTTCCCCAGTCTCCTTGTTCTTTCCTTCTACCAGTGACAGTAACTGCTGTAGTACTCACAACACTTTCTGTTGTCCCCCAGGCAGTGCAGTGGCTTAGTGGCCCATAAGGTGCAGGGACTGTGTCCCTTTGGGGAAGGAGGGTTTGTGTCCTCTTTGTGTCCAGCTCAGAGAGAGGTTCCCGAGACGCTCTGTCATACTCTGCTGTATCAGGCAGAGTTTGTTGGAATAGGAAGCAGAAGGCGTACTTCTAAGCACTAAGCAGAGAAGCTAAGAGGAAGATCTTTGTCTCTTTTGAGAAGATTTTAAGTTTGCTTTGGATATCTGCCCTTTCTGTGTAGCCTTGATTTAATTTGACAGCATGGGGACTGTGAGATGCCAGAAGGCCAGCATCTGTATCCCAATTCAGAGCTGTATTTTTTTTTTTTTTCTTTCTATGTTCCCATTGTGAAGACTTTAAAACTAGCTCGGTCAGATTGTTTGCCAGCTGAATATGAAGTATCACCCTCTGCCAGGGACCAGTCATTGTCTTCCACTGATAAGGCTCTTATTCTCTCTCATCTGGGGCAGCCATTACCACACTGAGGATTCTGATGGTGTGTGCAAGTTCCTGAACATGATGTACTGTGCAGCAGTGAGGGAATTTCTGAGCCTGCTAATTTGCACTCTCAGCGCTTGCTGGTATCTGTTTTTGTTTCTTTGCTTTTGGTATCCACATCACAATTAGCAGATGATCACTACCAAGTGCGTTCTGAAGACTTAAAGCACTTCTATCTGTGTTTTACCCTATGGTTTGCAGTTGTCAGTGCATGGAATGACAGACTAAGAAAGTCAGCAGAAGGACATCAGATGACAAGAAAGAAGGCTAATTGGTAGAAGTTTTCAGTGTCAGTGTGGAACAGAGAACTGGCAATTACTGAAACTTTGCAACAAAGAACAATTATTTCCATTGACATTCTAAATCTGAATTCAAAGAGAGCTTCCCCAAAATAAGGACTGAATTAGTCTTCATTGCCAGAGGTAAATTTAGTAACTTTTCAATGTCTGTATTTAAGCTTCTCAATAAACACTCCTGCGGAAGATGTGACCTGGAGCTCATGAACCACTAGGAGATCTGCTTGGCACTGGAGAGCAGATATTCCTGGTGTGATAGTTGAAATGAACGCGTGCCTGGGCTTCACACTTCAAGTGCAACTGTTTCTAGCTGGACACAGTGAGGACCTTTAGGAGCGTTGTAGCACAGCATTAAAGTAGAATTAGTTTCAGTGTCTGAAGGCAGTTAAGACGATCAGAAAATATTTAATGTAAGGAAATTTTGACCTACATAAAATAGCCAAAAGCTTTGAAGAAGGGATGCTTCTTCATCTAATGTGTCTCCGTATCAGTGATACAGGAGCACAGTTGATAGTTCTGAGAGGACTTCATTTGTGGCCTGGGCCTAAATGTGTCTATATAGGTGACGTATACTATTTACTTCTCCACACTCTTCCAGGGTTTGCTCTCTGCTTTGCTGAAAAACGGGGACTCCTGCAGTGCTACAGGAATCAGAATACTGCAGAAATACCTTTTGCCGAAATGAAGTGATTGAAACAAATAGACACTTTCATTTTCAGAAAAAAAGTTGAGTTAGATTTGGCCTGGATAAATCAAACCATAGATTCATGCTGCTGTTACGTAGTTGCTATCTTGTGGACTCTTACCTCATATTAAAAATATTCAAAGGTTCTAGCTGCAATTACATATCACCCTTTGGCCTCTTCATAACGTAAAAGATACTTATGAAATGCTTGATGTTACTATGGGTGAACCTGAAGTTCTCATTATCTTAAGTAAATTGCAACTGAGATGACAGTCTCCCTTGTGATTAGCCTATGTCTGAAGATTACGAAAAATACAGGACATTCAGGTGAAATAATCAGTCCTTTCCTTTCTAATGTGTTACTACAAAAAAATATAAACAGAAGTTGTAGAGAAGGCCAGGGTGAGGCACCAAGGTGTTTCTCAGTTTGAGCTCTGATGGAACTCAGCTAGATTGACAAACATATCTCCTAAGTTAGCTGATTTTTTTTTCCTCAGTATTTTGTTTTAATAGAGCAGTGTGCTGAGTTTAGGATGAGTTTAGCGTGTCCCACCAAGGTCTTTGTATCTGAGTAAAGCAAATGGCTCTTCCAACTCAAAAGGTTGTCTACAGTTGTTAAAGTTCATTATTTTATTTCCACCTCAAATAGCCAAGATGCAGAATCCTGCTTCACCCAGATGAAAAATTTTCCCTTACTCTTGGAGTAAGGGTGGAGAACCCAAATTCTGCCACTGAAGGATACAGAGCCTTTCACCTCTCTGGAATGTGCTGAAGTTGGGCATGTGATATGGGATTCTCTTGTAGTGTTCTTCTGGATCTGGTGATGTAAGAGGCAATGTGAGTGTTTAAAGAAATTATTACTGTGCTCAGAACACTTCTTGGAGTATATGTGGAAGTGATCATCAAGAGCAGGTGATTGGAACTGAGATCTGATGTTAGCTTGAATGGAAGCTTGCAGGAATGTTTTGCTTAAAAAAAAGTAATGGGAGAAATTCTCATTTCTTACTGTTGATTGATCAGTGTCATGAAATGGCCAATTGTGAGAGGTGCGCTGCATATGCTGTCAGTAAGATTGGGGATAGCACGTGGTCTCCAAAACAAGGCAAACCTGTCTGTGAGTCTCTTAAGGAATTACTGTTAGGATGTAATTGAAGATTGCCACAGTCCTATGCTGTAGCTGAAATCTGATGGAAAGTTAATGGCAGAGAATTTTACATCTCTCTAATGCTGGTGTGAAGTTCTCTGTACTGTAAACTATCTTAAACATGTGTGTCCTTGTAATGAGTTCTGTTGCCATGTTTCAGCTTTTATTTTGCTTAATTAAAAGTGTAATTTGTTGTGCTGGAATATTCAAAGACACCAAATCTGTACTGTAATTTAGAAAATATTTCACAATACAGCCATAGAATCATAGAATGGCCTGAGTTGAAAAGGACCTCAAAGATCATCTAGTCTCAACCCCCCTGCTAAGTGCAGGGTCGCCAACCACTAGACCAGGCTGCCCAGAGCCATGTCCAGCCTGGCCTTGAATGCCTCCAGGGACGGGACATCCACAACCTCCCTGGGCAACCTGTTCCAGTGCATCACCACCCTCTGTGTGAAAAAATTCCTCCTAATATCTAACCTACATCTCCCCTGTCTCAGTTTAAGACCACTCCCCCTTGTCCTATTGCTAACCACTCTTGTGAACAATTGTTCCCCCTCCTGTTTATACGCTCCCTTCAAGTACTGGAAGGTCACAATGAGGTCTCCCTGGAGCCTTCTCTTCTCCAAACTAAACAAGCCCAGTTCCCTGAACCTTTCCTCATAGGAGAGGTGCTCCAGCCCTCTGATCATCTTGGTGGCCCTCCTCTGCACTCGTTCTAAGAGCTCCGCGTCTTTCTTGTGCTGGGGGCCCCAGGCCTGGACGCAGTACTCCAGATGGGGCCTCACAAGAGCCGAGTAGAGGGGGACCACCACCTCCCTCTCCCTGCTGACCACTCCTCTTTTAATGCAGTCCAGAACATAGTTGGCCTTCCGGGCTGCCAGCGCACACTGCTGGCTCATGTCCAGCTTCTCATCTATCAGCACCCCCAAGTCCCTCTCTGTAGGGCTGCTCTTGAGGAGTTCTTCCCCCAGGTTGTATAAATACCTGGGATTGCCCCAGCCCAAGTGCAGCACCTTGCATTTGGCCTTGTTGAACCTTATTAGGTTGTTGTGGGCCCACTTCCCCAACCTGTCCAGGTCCTTCTGGATGGCTTCCCTTCCTTCCAGTGTATTGACTGCGCCGCTCAGCTTGGTGTTGTCTGCAAACTAGCTGAGGGTGCACTCGATTCCATCATCTATGTCATTGATAAAGATGTTGAAGAGCACCGGTCCCAGGACTGAGCCTTGGGGGGCACCATTTGGCCGTTGTCAACATACACAGTGAATTGTCTTGAAACATTGCATCTTAATTTCAATTGAACTTTTGTAAGTAATATAATGTCAGGGATAGTTCTACCTTGCAGATACTGAGATGCAGTTTACTCTGAATTTCTGAACGTGATAGAGGATGCTTATTTACGAAGAGTTAATTTTTATTTTTAACTTAAAATACTTTCAACTTTCTGTTAATTTAGCTGCAACCATTGATCAAAGCTGAAGAATATGAAAGATGTTGATGGTTAGAGGGAAGAAATTGGCTTCCTGAGAGAATGAGCCCTCTTGCTCATTTTGTCACAGAATTGAAACACCGTAACTTCAAGCTACTGTGCTTGAGTGTTCCTGCTGTATCATTCAGAAGCCTTCTTTTGTTGAAATAATATAATAACCCCCTTTTTTGAACTGGAGAAGGAGTCTCTTTGTACATTTTTGGTGTAATGAAGGTCTGAGGAACTCAGCTGTTGGCCTGGGTCACTTTTCTTCTGCTACAATGAATTGTGCTGGTTGTTGGGTTGTTTTTTGTTTTTTTTTTTTTGTGTGTGTACCTCCTCAAGAGGTACCTGATCCTTTGTGGGGTAGCTTAAGATCTAAGGACTGTGATTAATTTTTCATAATTTTTTTGAGGCATCCTCTGTAAATAATGGTTTTTTTTTGTATATACTAATTGATAATGTATTGATTGTATCAGAGTCATTAAGGCCTGAGGAAATTAAGCAAGGGCTTCTTTTGAGACCCTTCCTAGCCAGTTCACATCTCACCAATAATGCCTTGTGCTTCACAGAGAGGCTGGCTGCCTCTTGGTGCTTTGTGGGCTGGTCCTCACCACTGTCAAAGGCATAAATGGCCTTGGAAGGCCTCTTGTTTTAAGTTCCTCCCTTTAAGAGTTCTCCTTTGATGTGTTGCCTGTATGAACACCAGAATAGAAATGGCACAGCCGGTACCTCCTTTGTTTTTCTTCTCACCTGCCTTATCAAGTGCTGTCTGTCCTATACTTGTGTGTTTATGTTACTTCTTTACACTTAAAATGCAAAGCTTACATTCAAATTTTCAGTTCTGCTTTTTAATTCTGCTTGTTCCTCTAATTTCACCAAATACAATTTTTTTCCTTGATACTAAAAAGCTTGTTGCTGTGTGTATTTCACATAAGTATGAGGTCTGTTTCGTTGTGCAAGTGTATGTCTTATAGGTGGAAAACAACTCTTTAGGTAGGATTTGAACTGTACTTTTTAGATGGCCTCCACCAAATCTCAAATGTTCTGAGCATTTTCTGTCTTAAATGGAACTGTTGGTGGCACCTATTCTTCTTACTTTTGACACTAAGCTGGAAAAAAAATGAGTTCTGAAATTTCTGGGAATTGATAGCCAAATATTTATGTTGAACTTGGTGCCATTTCAGCAACCTCCATGACTGTCCTATTGACAGTCCCTTCAGTTAATCTCATAATCACATTAATTAATCTAAGTGTAGGCAGTCTTTATTTTGTTAGGTGTTACCTGAGGTAAGCTCACAAGAAAGGGACTACAGACAGGTGAGAATTGAAACTGGATGCTGAGATTTGGGTTTAAATATTGACAGGAACAGGAAAATGAAACCCATTCTCTAGTGAGGATTTTGGACTTTCAGCAGACAATGCTGAGTTGAAAACATCAATTCAGAAGCCTTAACATCTTATTATTCTTGAATAATTGTCTTTTTTTTTTAAAAAAAGGAAATAATACCACTAGGGTTTGTCAAGTGAATAATCAAATTAGTTCATTCCTCTGTTGATGGTAGATTTTTTGCCTTTAGTCATAGATCCATGAACTAGCTCAAAGGATGCTTTATGCTCCTCTGTTGAATAATTTTTACTTAAAGAAAAAAGCTAATTTAATAACATTTTAAACATCATGAAGGACTGACAAATGTCTGCAGCATGTAAAAGAGCTTTTCCCTTTCTGTACTTTCTAAATTAGATATTTTTTGAGTTTTTTTAAAAATTTTGAATATAAATCAGTATTATTCTAATTATGGTACACAATACTCAACTCCCTTAACTCCATTTGTTCTTGATCTAACAAATTCAGTCAGGAAATCCATCAGATTACCTCTTTGAAGAGGAAAGAGGATATGAAAGATGCTTATTTTTGTGGGTGTTAGCGTGGCCTCTGTCATATGCTGCTTAGATTTCGTACTGTTGCCAAAATAAAGGCTCTCTGTCTGTAGACAAAGACTGATAATGAAGCTTAATACTTTTTTATTTTAAAGCATTATGATAGGAAGGAAACGAGGAGGAAAAAAGTGCTTTATGTCTTGCTAGCTTATTTAAGTACCATTTTCTTCCATGTAATTGCTATGGACAGCCATATGAAAGTGACCATATCATGTTTATAGTCTGTCCTAGAAAATGTCTTTTTTTTTTTTTTTTTTAAGAAGAACATTTGGCCTCTTAAAGTATTTGATATTCATTATTTCTTCCATTTACTCCTGGGATAAATTAAACAAATTGCGGTACTTGAGGAGAGATTAAAATGGCCTGCAATCAGGACAAACAAATGAGCAGCGTGGACTAAAGGAACGCTGCCAGCTCTGCCATTCTATAAAATCTAGTATCCTCTATTCCTCTTTGATTTTTATTCTCTTTTCATAGCAGTGGCCTGGCTTTCTTCTGTTAATTTCGTAAGGTAACAGTATCTTCCTTTTCGGGACTGTCAGCTGAAGACACTGGCAAAAGCAGATCCTGCAGCAGATCCTGGGAAGCAGCGGCACAGTCACTTGACTGGAGCTGTGCTTATGCTGGTGGGCATTGTCCAGCACCTGTACATCAACAACTAATTAAGTACAACTCCAGAAAATATGTGTGCACAATTTCTGAAGCAAACGTGTTGGCTCTCAGGTTAGGTGCCATCGGGCCCCTGTGCCCGGTGGAGCCTTGCTGGCCCAGTTGCTCTCAGGGCTTCTTACACTGCAACAACAGAATATGATTTTTCATCATTTTCATGGTTTACGTTCTGGTCTGCAGGGAATAGAAATAAATCATCAGCCTCTTTTGGCCTTAGGATCAACTACCAGACCAACAGACTTCCACAGGAGAAGTGATTAGCTTTCACACGTCACAGGGGGGAGATTTGTTTGCTTGTCTTCTTCAGAATTAGAAATTTCACATCATCTCAGAGGAGGCGGGATGAAGTATAAACTAGGTCCCTTCGGGAGAAATAGCAAAACTAAGGTGGTTTAATTTTTGTTATTTTTTAATATTAAAGAAAAAAGCTCACATTTTGAAACTGCCTTTGATTGGCAGATGCTGTATTAGTTATTTTCTGTCTTCTGTTGCATAAGCAAAGAGGAAGTCGCATATCTCACCTGTTTTCAGTGGCATCATTCTATGCAAATAATAATAATAAAAACTGCTAATAGTTTCCTTGTCTGAGCTGACAAGTAACATCTACAGTCTTTCCAGCAGGTGATGAGGACCTTTCAGGTTAGAGGCAGGTTGCACCCTGAGTTCTCTGTGCAATTCACAGTTCTGATCCCACATCAAGTTTTAAGGCAGGTATTGCATTATGGCTGTCAGCATTTCTCTTCTGCATTTGCATTTTGGAGGCTAGGCAGCAGGAGCTCAGAAGCGATGACAGAGCAAAAAGACAGTTAAACTTTCTGCTGTAGAGATGTGATCTCCTATGTTGATGGATTGGGGCTGCTCAGAAACTGTCACACTCTCAGCTGAGTCCAAGGTGATAAACAAATAATCCCTGACAGGATGCAGGTGCTTGTTGATATTGGTGGGCCTTTCTCTTTCTGACTTTTGAGTAGAAACTTGCACACTTTCCTGTCCATAGAAGATACCCCCTGGAGATCTTGTGGGGGAATTTTAATGGTGTTGGCCCACTGGGGGATTCCTTTGTGGTCCTTGTGCCGTTGGAGTCCCCAGATCTGTTCCTGCTTCTTTTCTAGCATTACAGACATCACTGTAAGCATGTGGAGAAGTGAGAGCTGGCTGTTCTGTCTGAGGTCGTTGCTTTTTGGGTGTTCTTGGCCTGCTGGACATGG
Source organism: Numida meleagris (assembly GCF_002078875.1). Taxonomy (NCBI): domain Eukaryota; kingdom Metazoa; phylum Chordata; class Aves; order Galliformes; family Numididae; genus Numida; species Numida meleagris. Next base: position 99,355 of record NW_018362987.1, read on the forward strand.
GGATCCTGCAGCTGCCTTCTGACTCTGGCTTTGGAGAGTCCTGACCTTCTGGAGAGAGCAAATGGAGAAGAGTAAGGATGAGTTTGATTTTTTTTTTTTTTTTTTTTTGTCTTTGCCCTTGGTTTCTTCAGTTCCATATCAATTCCAGTAATGATAGACTACAACTGTATTACTTATTGGAAGAACTAGAAAATGACACAGTTTTAGTCGTACTTTGAACAAATGAATTTCAGGTTTCATAAGGAAGAGCTCATTTGGATACATTATAGCAAGACATACCTAATGTCTGTAATCTATCTGGACAACGCTCCTTAACAGAAGGGAGGATAAAGGGGTGAGTGAAGAGCAAGAATCTCAGCAATGACTAGTTATTGTGGGTGACCCCAGGATGCTCAATAAAGAGGAACAACCCTGAGGTTGTTACCCTTCAAAAACAATGTGTCTTAACAAATAAATACTTGTGGCTGTTGGGAGTTGATTACCCATGACTTTCTGAGTGCTCCACATTTTCTGTGTGTGGAATCTGATCCTTGTGTGTTTAATGTCCTGCAACAAAGATTTTTTGATCCTGAAATGCAAGAGGAAAAGCAGTTATTTGAATGTGTTTTTTACAGCAGTGTGGTATTTTCTCTCCAAATTGGAGAGGTATGGATTTGAAGGATGGACTGTTCGGTGGGTTAAGAACTGGTTGGCTGGTCGCAGCCAAAGGGTTGTGATTAATGGTTCTATGTCAGGGTGGAGGCCGGTCACAAGTGGTGCCCCCCAAGGCTCAGTCTTGGAACCGGTGCTCTTCAACATCTTTATCAATGACATAGATGATGGAATTGAGTGCACCCTCAGCTAGTTTGCAGATGACACCAAGCTGAGTGGTGCAGTCAATACACTGGAAGGAAGGGAAGCCATCCAGAGGCTTGTGGATGTCCCGTCCCTGGAGGCATTCAAGGCCAGGCTGGACGTGGCTCTGGGCAGCCTGGTCCTAGTGGTTGGTGACCCTGCACTTAGCAGGGGGGTTGAGACTAGATGATCTTTGAGGTCCTTTTCAACTCAGGCCATTCTATGATTCTATGGCTGTATTGTGAAATATTTTCTAAATTACAGTACAGATTTGGTGTCAATCAATGCGAGTTTAGCCATGATCCTTTTGTCTAAACATATCAGAGAGCATCACTGTGAGTGATGTATGCTGGCCGGCAATCTAGGGTGCAGAATGTTTAGATCTGTAGCAGCACATTTAGAATAAAATTATTGATTGATTTGTAACTGATTTGTATAGAGCAAATGTCTGATCAGAGCAGGAGCCAAGAAGTTACAGCAAGTATACTGAAGATAGGGATTGCCACAGCCAGTCATGTTTCCTGGTGGCTCTTGACTTCACCACCAGCTTAACAAAGTACATGTAGAAAAAACAAAACAAAACAACACAACATCCTTACATAATGAAAAGCACTTCCTCAGTATTTCAATTTCTGTGGATGACAATAAATTAGAAAGTAATGCTTGAATATAAAGATAAGTGTCAAGTATAAAAGCCACTCTTAAAACATCAACACAGCACTGAATAGGAGGTATAAAAGGTTTTGAATGTGCTATCAGTGTGAAATCTACCCCTCTGTTGCAAAGCAGAATAAATGATGCATATTGTCAAAGGTAAGATGGCAGATGCTTAAGATATATGGAATCTAATTTATAGGACAAGTGAAATCTTATGCTGCTAAATTGTAAAAGAAGTTGGATTTCAGTGAAATTGTCAGCACCGTGTGGTGGAGAAAGCAAGTTTATTGTCTGTGAGTTGTTAGGGGAAGCATTACTTCAGTCTTCAAGCTTCGAGATGAAATGATTAAACATGATTTTTCATAGTGAGTGAGCAACATGTTGTGTTCTTTTCCCTTGAAGGGTTTTAAATTTTTTTTTTTAAAGAGCAGTGGTATTTCTTCATGTTGTTCTTCCTTATCCTCCTTGTAACCCATGTTTTATATTGCAGCATTATCCTTTGTTTAGAAAAAAAGCAAAAAAAAAGTGGAAGGAGATGAGGGAAAACATTGCATAGATTCAGTTGGCATACTCTGTACGTCTGTGCATAGAGCCGAGCAAGGCACCTGAACAAGAAGGGGCATGGAAACTTCTAACATCAGAATGCGATCATAACAGCAGTTGTATAACTGTTATTTTGTTTTTTTTTCTCAACGTTTCCATAACTGGAGGCTGGACTACTCTGGGTGTTGCCTTTTTCTTGCAGCTCCCTTACCTCATATATCTAAGCAAAGCCATGTGGGGTGTTGGGAGGAGTGTAAAGACAAGAGTTGAAAACAGCTCTGCAGAAGTGCTAATTTATTAGTGCAGGATGTCAGCGTGCCAGTTGTACCTTTCTTTTTGATGCGGGGGATTTTTCTTCCATCTTTACCTAGAATTACATCTTCCTTTATTAGGGTAAAGCTTGATCCCATTGCAATGCAAATGTGTAATCCTGGAGGAGAGCTGGAAGGAAAGTAAATCTTACCTGGAGAGGCTGTCCACCCTGGGAACAGAGTTAGCTGAATGGCTCATAACTGTTGCTGTCTGTCAGAAAGAGACCAGAGGCAAAAACAAATGTGAGCTTTGTCCCTTACATGCTAACAACAGAAAGGAGAGGGTGAAAGAATACCAAAAACCCAGCAATCTTTTTCTGGGAGGGAATGCATAGGATTTTTTCTCAGAAGGCTGACAGACTTGCTGCAGAGTATGCTACTTGTACTGTTCTCTGGGTATATAAACCACGTGCTCTCAGAATCAGCTGTAGGGAAATCCCTTAAAAATGTAGAGTCCTGAAGCAATGCACTGAGAAGCATTGTGTGCTTCTGGCTCAGCAAAAGCAGAATCCCATCATGTGCCATGACTAAGTTCAGTAGGAAGAGAAGAAATTCCAGAATTACGTGCAGCACTTTTTTCCTCTACTTTCCCTAGCACCTTTTCACGTTAGTTTTTATGCCGAGTGTCATTAAATTCTTAGGATAGTGCCACCCCATTTAATCATTCCTTGAGATCAAGTGGCAATAAATAAGTACTGATATAATGACCTAGCAGAGCTTGTGCTTTTACCAGTGTGATGGCCTGCATGCTTTACTGAAGGGTTCATAGTTCTGCACACTTCAGCTGATGGTCCCAAATGGATGGGCTTACAGCAGTGGCAGCAGAGGGGCAGGTGCGAGGGGTGTCAGCAGGCTCCTGGCCCCTTTCTTGAAGGGCGACATTTGCTTTCACAATGGGAATTCCTTACGAATACATCTCTACCTTGCTGCACCCTGGTTTATGTCTCTAGATTTTGTATTAAATGTGGATGTCAGCTCAATACCAGAAGAAAGGCACTTTCTGCACATCAATATCATCTCTTCATCATCTTCTTGTACTTAGAGGATTGTAGAAGTGATCCCTCTGCTCATCTGAAGAAAAAACAAGTTGCCTGATTTCTTCTTTCTGCTTATGCAACTTATCATAATATCTAATACAGTATTTTTTTACTGTAAATCAGAAATTGTGTTATGATAGTTGATGAGTGTGCTTTAAAAAATATATAAATCCTTTTGTCTGTTTTGCTGTCACCCTTGTGACCAGAGCCCTTAGCCTTTGTGAAGCAGGTTCCATATGTGCCACAGTGAATCAATGTATGTTTATTGAATGCATAACCTCAGCAGCAGTTGCTGTATAGGCAAAAGCATGATAGAAGACTCAAGGCAGCTCTTCCCCGTGCTCACTGTCCAGCTGACCTAACCACTGTGATGTGGAAATACCTACATATGCATGATGGTGTGTGTAGATATACACATACATATGTATAACATGTAGGTAGTAGCAGCCTCGCTTCCCAGCTTGCAGAGCAGCCTGCTTGCTCAGCTTTGGGCAGCTGCAATGCTAACACTGCTATGTGTTGTGTTGTACCGGAGCTCTGCTGGTTTGAAGGTTGCGTGGTGCCTGCTAGCCCTGGTTCAGGTTGAAGTGCTGGGTGCATCTGCGCTTCCATGGTTTACTGTCCCTCATTTTTCACCATAAGAGTGGCTATGCAAGAAGATGGATTTGATTATGCTCTTGTTGCTATTTTTGTGCGTTAAATCTTCAAAACCTTGTGCTAGAGGCACTTAGTACAGTACTGTACAATTAGCATTGAAGCCACTTAGATGCCATGTACGTTGTGGTTGGATGACAGCATGCTTCAGAACTCCTGCAGCAAGAGGTGAGTGACCTAGGAGTGTTTTTCACCAGCTTACGTCAATCACTTTTCAGCTCAGTGTTTTCCTTCTGTAGCTCTGTTGTTCTTTTGTGGAATTGTGAGGTTAATTTCTTGTCATTTAGGTTCTTGAGCTTTTGGACTGATTTACACAGACCCATCAGCCTGTTTCCATGCTTGCACAGGAGTCCCCATGGAGCCCTACCTACAGGTGTGTTAAAACCTTCTGTTATTTAAATCTTAAATTATTACTTTTTTTTTAAAGCTTAAGAAATAGATTAGGAGCTACACTTACTAAAATCTATAGCAGAGAAATATAGATTATTGACTTCTGTTTCTAATTTATTTAAAGAATTGATATGACATTGAGATTCTAGTTCTTGTTCATCATGGTGAATATTAGCTGTGTATAAATAAGCACTTCTTTGCAAACCCCAGCAATGGTGTGTTGAGCCAATTTGAGAGGAAAAAGAACAAAAATAGTAATTTTGGCAGTAGATTTCAGGAGTGAGTGCTCACAGTATCCATCTTCAGTAAAAAAAAAAGTGTGATTGTGATCCTTGCTCAGTTGCTCAGATTCATTTTTCTTTTCCTTTGGGCATTATTTGAATAGTTAATTTATCTCCAGGACTCCACTGGAAAATTTCTACAGCAGACAAATTGGCTGTCAGGTAGTGTTTGGTGGGAGCATTTTGCAGAGCTCCCAGATGAGTTCCCTGTAGGCTTCTGTATTTCTAGGGAGTCCCCAGGGACCAAAAGAATGCTCTGGACTTGTGACGGACTTTCTCAATGCTGCTTTTGCCTGGGGACAAGCTGCCTACAAGCAGCCTAATCTTTTAAAGAAGGCTTCCAGAGGAGTGAGGGTGCGGTTCCTCCAGCAGTTACACTTGTGATTTCACAGCATCCAAAAAGATGCAGAGGGAAGGCTCCTTGAACTGGATGCCAATTTGTTGTTTGTGGTTTGAGTTCAGAGATCCTGTGCATACTGGGCATATTTACTGCATCAAATCAAAAGAGTTCAGTGAATGCATGAATGTGAAATGGTACTTTGGAGTAAAGAAAAAAAATCTTGCTTTCACGCTGGGAGAATTGGAGAGGGGAGAGCTCAGAAGCGCCTCTGATCTGCAACAGCTTAGTTTCTGCGTGGCCCCAACTTAAAAAGGCTTTCTGCTGGCAGGTGTCACAACCCAGTGCAGGGCTGCGTCCTCTGGGTTCCAGTTCAAGGAGCTTGCGCTGGTGTCAGACAGGAGCACGACTACTGTTCAGCTGGGATGCAGCTGCTGCTGCTGGGACCAGTCATGTCATCACGTGGCACTTATTTATTTTTCTAATCACCAAATACCATCAGATTTCTAAGTAACAGCAAGCTTTTAAATGACAAGTTTTGTGATACCTGGTAGAGGTGAAGATGGGGAGAAACGGTTTGGCGGAGAAACGGTTGTGGGTGAGGACAGTGATTTTAAGCAAGGCCTTGCGTCCTGTACCCCCTGTATTGAAGCCATTGCTGCCTGCTTTCTTCGCTGTTCTGTTCCCATTCTGTCACCCTTCTTTCATTTGTTTTCACAATTCTGGTTGCTCGCTGGTTCCTGGGTGTGTCGCTGCAGCTGAGGCCGGAGCCCTCCTTATCTGGTGAATGGCCCTCTCTAGAATTTTACTTGTTCTATACATATATGTATAGATAGATAGATACTTGTATATAGTTATATATAGTATAATACAAGTGTATATATATATATACTTGTTATATATATGTGTATATATATATATAAAAGAGATGTAAAGATCAGGATAGTTCTCTGCTCAGCTGGCTGTTCGCTGAAATGCTTCGTGCTCACTTGAGCCTGGCACAAACAGTAAGCCGGTTTGTTCCCTTTGCTACTCTGTGTTTTTTCATAGTCCATTTCAGTATTTTCTGTAAACCTCCTCATTGGTAATTGTGTGTTTTCTACCTTGCCTTTGTGGAGTTTGAGATGTAGGAGGAAATAGGAAAGGCCAAGTGGGAAACAAGTTACTGGTTCCCTTGAGCAGTGTGTGCATCTCAGTTCTTACAGTTCAGCTGCCTTTCGGGCCTCTTGCAGTGCTGAATCCATTTGGTGTGTGGCTGTGTTTTTTGTTTTCTAATCGAGATGGCCTGAAATGCCAAGTAACCAACCAAGTCTGAGGCTTGCCACTGAAAAACTGCATAATGATTTATTTTGACAAGATATATTTACCATGAAATCAGGACCAGTGATGCTAATTCTTTTGTCATTTTCAATTCAGTATTAGATGGGTTCCTATTCATTTTGCTAGCACTTCTTACCAGGAGTGGCTTGACAGGCTTAAAATTTTGAGGCTTTTGGTTTTTGGCACATATTTTGCCTTTTTCTTTTTTTTAATCCTCTGGGTCCATTCATGCTAACCACTGTCACATCCACCAACTATAGCCCAACTGTGCAAAGCGTGCCTTGGCTCAAAACTGAAGATTGTTGAGGATCAGATGCACTTAGTCATTACAATTAACAGATCAATATTGTAAAGTGGTTTAGGATGTTTTGAATTTCAATTTCTGATGAGGACACCAGCAGTTTTCTTTTCCTGCATCTCTGAGCCTTTTCTGCAGCAATCTGACATTGATGTCGACTGACAAGCTTGAGTAGCAAGGCTTCATCATTTCTAAAATTTATAAGTACTAATATTTAGTAAATGGTTTGATTTCAAAAGGCTTGCTCAACACCCTCTCCAGAGGAGAAGTACTCCTTACTTGACTTAAAGAGAAAACTTGATTCCAAGTGGTCTTCTGGTGGAATAAAACGGCCTGTCACCAGCCCTCCCCGCTCCTGCTTCAGCTGAGGAGTTAGCATAAAGCTGGTGTTACCACTAGATGGATCTGTTTCTTTAATAAGTCGTTGACTACCCATTCTTAAAAGAGGGCAACATTTTAGGAATTTTCTGGTGGTTATCAAGCGCATGTTGTCTGACTGTGTTTTGAATACACTTTAATACAAAGGTGAAAACTATTCTTAAAAAAAAAAAAAAAAAGGGGGATGGTGGGGCATCTTTGTTATCCAGTAGCCTACACTGTTCTTCTTTTCATATATAGAACTAGTAAGAGACACAGAACTTTTCTGGGGAAAAAAAAAAGCTTTTTTGCTTTCTGTTTTATAGTTGAGGAATCCATACAAACAATGCAGTCCTCAGTTTACTATATGTACATCTGAACAATGTATCAGAAATGTTCCTGTGTAAATATAGGTATTTTGACCTGTAGCAAGTTGAAATGTTCAACTACAGTAAATACATGATAAGTGGTCATCAGTTGTAAAAGATGGAAGAAATCTGTTGCCATATGTAAGTATTGAAGGATCATCAGCATATACGGTAACCTTCACTCAGGAACAGGAAAAAAAGATGAAACAATCCGTTGCATTTTGAATTTACAGTGTAGGCAAGCCTTAACTATGATACAGAAGATACTTCCAGAGGGAGATACAGTCAAGCATGTGATGGTCACAGTTTCTTCCAAGTTTTCACATAAAAAGGTAGAAACACAAGTCTGTGTTTGATGCTTTGCTCTATATCTCTTTGCCAGGAGATGTAAAAATCCTGCCAGTTGAAAACTATCTGGTTATGACAGCTGATAGGGGAAGGGGTATGTTATTTATACATTGGTACACTGGGATAGAGGCACTGAGATATCTGCTGAAGTTTCCAGTGTAAGACCTTGGATTCCTTGTCTTCCACTTTGAGCTGACCTGTGGTACTCCAGCTTCTTTGCCATGCTTGCACACAGAGCTCAGGGCTGTATGCTTTGGAAATCCAGCTGCACCCAGCCAGGCAGCAGAGCGCAGCTCCAGACGTTTCTGCTGGAGACGGTAGCGTGCTGCTAAACACACGATGCAAAAGGAGAAGCACAAAGTAGCAGCAAAGGAACTTCCCACCTGGGCGGCATCAGCAGAGTGTAGGAGGGCCATTTTGCTGTATGGAACAAAACGGATTTGAAGCAGAGCAAAGGAGTAGCATGCAGAACTTGTGGAGCAGACAGTGAGCAGGGACCGAATTACTGCCTGGCTACTCTGGGAAAAGCTCTGAATCAGAGCTGCTCTGTGATGCCAGGTCAGTTCTTCAGGAGGGTGAACAGCAAACAGTTTGCTTGGCCTTTATTCCCTGTGTACAACAGCAGTCTGTTTTTTCCAGCAGCTTTAATTGATGTGGGTACATCTTATGAAGCATCTTTTACATAGTAGCAGTAATTAATCATAACTTGTGTTCTCAGTGACTTTAAAAACATCTCATCCCTACATCATTTGTAGGGTTGCACAGAACTGCAAGGTCTATGTTTTTAGAGGACACAGGTTAAACGAAACTGTTGGTGGTACCTAGGGCAGTACAGTAACTGGGAATAGACTTCAGTGCATTGCGCAGTGTGAGCTGGTCTTTGACTGTCATTGGAATTGAATAGAATGGCTTGGGTTGGAAGCAGCGTTAAAGATCATCTAGTTCCAACCCCTGCCATGGGCTGGTTGCCAACCACCAGCTCAGGCTGCCCTGTGCCCCATCCAGCCTGGCACTGGATGCCTCCAGGGATGAAGCACCCACTGCTTCTTGGGGCGGCCTGTGCCACATTCAGGTTCTGTGCCTCAGTGGTTCTAATTCTTGTGTGTGGCTCTTGTTGAGCTTGATCTATGCAAAATTCTGAGAGTTTCCATGGAAGCAGACTCTTAAATTATCAATTTTAACCCTAACGCAGTATTTAAGATAATTTGAATGATTTTATGTTTAAAAAATATGTGTCTGTAAGTTATGCAGGGATGCTCCCTTGCTTTCTGGAAAATCACTTTGAGGAGGACATGTGAAAGAACTGTCATTAGAAATGTAAGTATAGTGGTTTTGTAAAACGCAGGTTAATGTTCAGACTTCAGACAGATTCAACAGCTTCTGCCTCAGTTCTGATATGGATTTTACATAAAGTAAAAGCCAGAGGTTCCATCTAAACAACCATGCAGTAGCTGGAATTGTATGTAACTGCTAATTTTCACCTCCCAAGCAGTAACTAAAAATGACAATCTTCTGTCTGCAAAAACTGCTTTTAGAATCAGAAATCTTCAATCAGTGGTCTTTCTCCAGCTATGCTGTTCGTTTCCATGCAGCCGTTCGGCTATTAGCTAAAGCCCAGATTTGTACTAGGCCATTTTTTATGATGTCCACCTTCTCCAGTGTGCATTTGTCCATCAGTGATGGAACAGGCTGCTGGCACGTCCACTCTGTCATTGCCTTTGTGCAATTAGCATTCCTGCTGCCATTCTGCCTAGCAAGAATGATAATGTGTCAGGCACTGATTACCGATGTACTGTTCCTAGGAGGTGCGAATGAAGTGCTAATAAAACTAGGTTTGACAGCGCTATATAAAGCAGTTTCAGAATCCATCTGAATTCTGACTCTTGAAGCAGGTTTGTGCCACGTGGTCAAGGCTGTTGTAGGGGCCTCTCATGACAGGTGTTGTCCCAACTTGTCATCTGCTGATCATGGTTTGTGCAGTCTTTTGGTGGGGCAGAGAGGTGGGATGATGTTCCTTGATTTTCCTATATAATCCCTGTCCCTCCACCAGCCTCATAGGTTTCTATTTTAGTTGAATGGTAATTGACATAAAGAACCCAATTTAGGTAGGTAAGTAGCTGGTGTGGTTGTGTTATTCTGTTTGTGTTACTATCCTTTTTTATGGATTGCCGAAAAAATAATGCTACAGCATACCCAATGGCAAATGTACAAAAGAATGCAATGTCATCTTTGACTTCTGTAGCTGCTGTACTTCTTGAGGTATTTGGTTTAGCACAACTTTACCTGTAATTGCTGTCTCATGAGTGTTCAGAATGCTTGCATCTGTAGGGGTGTATTTGTGGTGACCAAAATTTCTTTGAGAAACATTGTTTTGCTCAAGAGAGAAAATATCAGTGTCCTGGACTCACCTCTTACTCTCAGTGTGAAGTGCAGACCTTGGGGTAGTGTCATGCTTGGCATTCACACACATGCAAGTACTGTTGCAGTCTCATTGTACTCCTCCTACAGGTAGGTTTTCTCCCAGGCTTTGCACCAAAACCAAGCTCTCATCCCTTTATTTTGGTTTAGCTTATCTTATTTTAGAGCCTAGAGTAATTAAGATCTTCATTTATGCATAGTGACTTCTCTTTAATCTCTGGTTTCTTTTAGGAAAGCATTACAGGAGATTTCAAAGCTCTTAGGTTATCAGCATTGTGTACTGAGGCCAGAAGGAGAAAAACTGTAAGTTTTATGACATTCTTCAAAAAGTTTGACGAGTGTACTATATCTGCTGTAGTACCTCCACTGACCTTGGCCACATCATTATACCCTGAGCAGAAGGAGACTGTCAGCTGAATAGGTCAGGATCTGATTGGCATTGTGCAGCTTTGGCCAGCAGTGAAAGCCTTTACTGACATTGCTTAGCAGCCAACAGGGAAAGCTGACCATGTTAAATTTACTTTTGAGCATTGCTTTTAGAGAGGCCCTCCACTTAGCAATTAGGTCAGTATCTTTTCTGTCGACTCATTTTTGGCTGCCTGCAAGGCTTCATGAGTATGAGTGGCCCACTAATTTCTGTCTCTGTATGCTAATTTGAAATAATAGATGCTTACAAAAGGTAAAGCGTTGGAGTGGATTGCTCATACCATGTTACTTATTTTCTTTTTAAGTGAGGATATTTGATGGTAGACTTCTGTGCCATGAAGAAAAAAATGACATAAAATGTGTGTTGTCCCATTGAGTCAAAGAGATTACTCCCATAATAATTGTAATTATGCTGTGCATCTGTGATGTTCTTCACGCTTAAGACTGTGCAGATATTAGCTAATTAATCCTTTAAACGCTGCTGTGCGGTTGGTATAGCTATTATTCTCTTTTTATAAATGAAACAAAAATGGACAGGTTGACTGATGCGCTCAGAAGCACAGAGCAAGCTCCAACTTCCCGTTCAGAAGGGGGATCTGCAGGACTGCTCTGCAGTCAGGGAGCAGCCCAGCAGAGGTCCAGCCGGAGTGGTGCTGCAGAGGCAGGCAGTTCAATGTCCTGGTTGCTGTTGCGCTTTATTTTTTGTACAACTAGGTTGCCTGCCGTAATAATTGGTTTTAAAGTGATGGTGGAGAGGACAGTTCTTGTGCCACAGGAGCTGTTAGAACAGCTACTGATAAACCCAGATTGAGCTTTCATCATGCGGCAGCACTGATGGCTTGTAAGGGGGATGTGAATTATGATGGGGTACACTTTGCCAGCTGCTCAGGAAAGAAAAGCAGCTGTTGGTAAGTGCCAACTGTGGAGCTCATTTGATATATAATTCATTCACTCTGTGAATGAACAATCAGTGTGTTGATATAGCAACTTCAGTGAAAATGATTGAGCTACGGTTCTCATGTTAAATGTCTTGGCCGCAAAAGTCAATGCTAACTGAACTCAAGGCATTGCTGTATTGTGTCCTAGGCAAATCAATTTCTTACAGTGCTTCAGGCAGTTCATCTACTGTTTGAACACTATAAAGGGTGTGTAGATCAATGTGCTTGCTAGGATTGTTTCTTGATAATCTGGTGATAAATATGCTGCATCCTGGTATGGGGTTTCATCTCGTACATCTAGGTTGGCTTTTGAACGTCAGCTGTCTGTAAAAACCTGAGTGCGAGTGAGTACTCTCATTGCCTTTGCAGCATGAATGGTCCTTCTGTCAACAGCTTGCAGACACATGCCAGGTACAGCGTGCCAGAACGGTTCATGTGCGGAAGGCTGCTTTCGTCTATTGGCCCTCCTCTGTTCTTACAGTTGAAGTGTCTTCTAAAGCCACCTGGCTGACTGTCGTGCCGTGGTGTAGCGGAACGAGGAAAGCACGTGTGCTTGAAGCACATCCAACGCCCTGTTTGTGTTTATTGGAACAGCCTCCTTGGTCTCTGGGAATCGAAGCCTTTGCCTTTTATGTCTGTAGGGTGTTCTAATGGCTCAAAAGCTCTGAATGCTCTAATTTATGTTCTTGAGTTGTTTCTGTGGTAGCAGGTAAAGACACTGACGTCTTCTAGTTTCTGGTTTTTGCTTTTTGGCTGCTAATGCCAAGTGTGTTCATGTACAGCACTGCTCAGTCCCTCCCTTCCCGCACTCGCAGGGTACTCAGCTCATTGATGTCAGCAGATGATGTAATGGGAAGGAGAGTGGAAAAACATCTGTGTGTTGGTCTTTGAAACCTTGGCTGGTGTGGCATGAGCAAATCTGTTGACTGTGGCACTTAGAGCATCTTTAGCTGGGTTTCTTACTGCAATTTTAAGTGCCTTTTTTTTCTTATAACTGACTGTAGAAAACAATATCAAATGAGTATCTCCAACGAGAGGGACTGCAATGTGGGCCTAAGAGTTAACCATCTGTATTTGGCTTGGTTCTGGAATTTGGTTCTGACCATTCCATATGTGTGGCCAGTTCAGAGCCACACTTCATGCCACCTCCTAAACAGCAGCGATTCCTGGATCCTAGAGGGAGCTGAGAAAACTATCTGCATTGAGAGAGTTTAGGAGAAGTGTAGGGAAAGAGTATGATAAATCCTTGGGTCAGGAGGGGTAGTTGGGGATATTGCAGAAGAAGGATGGAGCAGGTTTCTGAAGTCTCCTAAATTTTCATCACTTATAAAACATTAATTCCTTTTTCAGTTAATGAATGTGAAGGGAAATTGACTCTTGATTGAACTGCCTGTCTGTTTTCATAGCTATTCACTTTGTGCTGTAGCATGTAAAGCTACCTTCACAGGCAGCATTATCAAAATAACACAACCTTTAAACTGACGCAGTAAATAGCATTTATCTTTAAAATGACACTTCCCTCTTGTCCTCATTTCCTGAATTATTTTTGATAAATGGTCACTTAAGCAGCCTCTTTGGCATCCTGAATGCCAGCGGATATGGAGGAATAATAGTGTATGGGTGAGTGCTTCTGATATTCTTTATCCTCTGCGTGAGGCAAACTACCTGGCCCTACTCTGCTTTTGGATGCTAATGTGAACAGAGAGGCATTTAAGGAAGTACTGAATGGGTTTGTATCACTAATACATTTTTTTTCTGTTTCTTGAAATATCTTACTGAATTTATTTTCTTCTCTTTTTTTCCAGTTTTGAGAGCTTATTTGTCAATAGACACGTGGTCTATAAAAGTGTGGAAAATTGTAGGTCTTGGCCACTGCTCAGATGCTCCTAATTTAAGGCAGATTTTTCTCAACTTGTGATTTTCTTTCTTTGTTTTCATCCTTTCAGTAATTTATGTTGCTCATGAGAGTTTATATTGTTTCACATAAAAAGAGACTGTGTTAAAATGGCTGATTTTCTTTGATTGCTAATCAGAATGAAACAAATAAGGGAGTATGTTGTGGCTGGATTGGAAGTGGAACTAAATGGAGAAAACCAAAAAACTGCGTCTCTGAACACATTATGTTTTTATTTAGCATGGGGGAAAAATTCCCTTTATACCAGTAATAATATTCTATTATATGTTTGGAAAATGTATTCAAGTGGAGTGATTATTTTAGGATTGTAGCACTTAATATTCCATGAAAAACTTTCCCCCTTCTAATAGTAAAATTTTATGTTCTAATCTTTCAAGCAAAATACCATTCTGATTACATTATTGTAAGAACAATGATGTAACCAATGCATTTTTTTACTGCTCCCCAGCAGAGTCTTTCTCTCTAAAAGGAAAGATACTTTGTTTATAACAAACCCACAAGGACAGACAGAAATGACTTATATTCCCTAAAGCTTGTGCTTAGGGAGGAAAAATAACAGCTTTATATAACTAGTGTTTAACTGAGTGTGGGACTGTGAATGAGCAATGTTCATTGATCCCACATTGTAACAACAACATTTCCATTTGGTATGGAAGTGCAGTAATAGACGTATTCCAAAGCAGCCAAGCAAGAAACAGTAACTGTAACATCATTTAAGAAAGCTTCTGGTTTCTTCCTTATGGCAGTCTTTCTGGCTTATGTTTATTGTTAAAGCTGGAGCACTGCTTTCATTTGCTTTGTAGCCCTGAAATTGTGCGAGGGGTTATGAGCAGGGATGCAACTTTTCTGTCAGATATTTCATACTGAGTGGGAGTTTGCAAATCCTGTGGCATGCAGGTTTTTAAAATCAAATTCTAAGCAAGCATGGTCAAAACTAAGTATACTTAGTAAAGCTGTGTTGTGTCCTGCGTTTCCAGTGCCTCTGCTTGTGGGCTGAGGCAGCTGGCTGTTCCCTTACGACCAAGGGCAACTCCCAGCAAACTCTTAAAGCCAGGTTTAAATGTGCTATTTCCATCTCCTGTGATGAGGTTGGTGTGCTGCTGGACCAAATGTGCAGAGTTCTGTTTGTCATTCCAGGTCATCCAAAATGAATGTCTCCTTTCGTGTTAATTAGACAAGACAGATATCTTGTAAACAAAGCCAGTTTATGATTTATGCATTGTTCCACATGCTAATCAGACATGAATGAGAATTTTGGCCTTAAGTGTCTGATTGGAGGAAAAAAACTGTAAACTGGAGCTTCGGAGCAATTCTGCTGTGAGCAACTTTCACATCTCACTGTGTCAGAAATGTGTGCTGCAGGTCAGAATTCACAACTTGCTGTGAAACTAGAGCTATGACAGTGGTCTGCTTTTTGAGTCAGTTTCTTACTGATTTTGTCTGCTGTCACCTCCTATGAGGCCAGAAGTCCTCTGCTAAAATGAAATTAGATGTATTTCCGTTATCATCTACAAGTTGGAGAAGTTTTGATATTACTTGTTTCTCTCTGCAGGGTTTTGTTGACAGCTACAGAGCCTAGACTGCTGCTTGAACTTCTTTTGGCAAGCTTCTGCTCTGAGGGTCCTGAGGTCTGGCATGAGCTGCCCACAGAAGCTGTGGGTGCCCTATTCCTGGAGGCATTTATGGCTGATTTGGGTGGGCCCCTGGGCAGCCTGATGTTGTGACTGGCAGCTGCTCACTGCAAGGGGCTGGAACTGGGTGAGCTGAGGTCCCTTCCAACCCAAGCTGTTCTATGGTTCTATTAATGATTGTCTTAGGCAAGCCAAAATGTAGGATATGTACAACATCTGTACTGATATTGCTTTCAGACTCTACAGCTAATCTGTTCCTAACTTTGAGGTTTCCTCTGTCAGAACCACGTCATGGTGATCATACTGGAAAACTCAGAGGAATTTGTTACAGCACAGTGACTTCTGTGTCTGCTGCATGGTTAGTCAACTCCTTAAGTCTTAATGGCTGATGGAAGCCAGTATCCCTCTTAGTGCATCGTTGTTTATGCCTGTCTCATATGAATTAAATTACTGACTTAATAACAGCTTGTTTTCTCAAGTGTAAGAAAAGAAAGAGACCTTTTACTGGCATGGACAACTGGGGAGCAGTAGCATGCAAAGAGGAGTGGGATGGAGACTCCTTCCTTGGTAGCAAAGAGAAGGAGAGTTGGATACACCATGAATCCCTGCTGTGATTTAGGAAGAAAAAAAAAATAAAAAGGAGGAGGAATGGAAAGCAAGCAGATGGTGCTGGCCTTGGTATGCAGAGCCTCTCTGGGCTCTTGGAGCATAGCTTTTCTCGTACTGACATCACTAGACTTACACCCTTCTTAGAAGGAAAAAAAAATAAAAGGAATGATAATTTCTTTATCCTGAGCAGAGGAATACTTGAGTGTTTTAGATGGTTTAAGATAACTGTGTATTATTAAAATCACTTTTTTTCTCTGTTATTGTGATGGCTTTGTGACATACTTCTCTTGAAACTGAAGAGGTAAAACAGAAGTAAGACAATGTAAGATGCTTTGAGGTTTTTCGTAGATGATTATCTGGACTGATTATCACAAAAATGTGAGTGGTTAGAGCATGCCAAGTCTGGTTGATATGCCTTTTTCTCATGTTCAGCCTTGGGGGAGGAAGTCTTAATGCAACAGCTGATTAATGCACACCACTTCATATAATCTTTTTGAATCCAGCGTCTCTGAGATCTGCCAGTGAATTTAAGTAAATCCTACATTTTTCAGTATTCAAAATACATTAGAAAATTGTTCTTCTATGATAAAGACATTTTTTCTCATTTCTTGTTTGAGCTGTCTTTTTTTTTTCTAGAAAGATAACTGTCCTTTTAGGGAGCATAACTGGATTTTTGGGATTACATCACTTTGCATTATCTGTGCCACATACTTACCAGAGAGTACTGGAGAAGCTGATCATATTTCTTGAGAGCTTTCTGTATGTAATGTAATTTCAAATAATTTGGAAGAATGAGATGTTGGCAGAGCTGTGTTACAGTCGGATTTTTATATCTCTTCTGTGGAACCCTTTAGAAGTCGCACTGGGCTAAGTTAAGCTGCAGTGGCACCACGTGCTTTCAGGTTTTTCACGTCTGAATGCCAAACACCTCTCAGTGAATGTTCACTGTTTTTAGGAATGCTTGTACCTGGAGCACAGTTCCTCATAGTGCCTTGAAAAATGCCAGAAACATTGTGCCTGTGTTTCTAATTCCATGTTAAAATAGCAATTAAGACAGGAGGCAGGCATTCTTGTCATCAGTAAAATACAAGACATGAATTAATGCTTACTAAAAACATTTTTACTTTCCTAGTAGCGAAGCATATATTTTATAATATACCTTGTGGAAAGAAGTTAATGTGGGCATGCCTGAGATTGAAGTTGTTAAAGTTAGTGTTTAGATCCCAAGTAAAACACACTCCTTCCTGTTTTACATCCTGTCCTGTTTAAAATGGTTCAAGAAATAATTTCCATTTTTCTTCACCTGTATATCCTGTCTTTTCTCATTAGTGTTGCATTCGCATTCTTTACTTCGTGTATAAAAGTGTGAGGTTTCTATTCCGCTTGTATTTCTGAAAAGTGGCCCCGCCTGCATTGCCCACTTCCCCACTCATGGTGGGAACCTTTATCCTGCCTGCTGCCTCCAGTAGGAGTTTTTGTAGTGGCTTCTTTCTAAGAGCACTTTACAAGCAACAAAAGCTGCTCTGAGGCATGAACAGTCATTCTGCAAGGCAGTTCTGCAGGAAGCTGAGAGGTGGGTAGCCCACACCTGAGCTGCTGCAGGCAGAGTTGGGCACACAGCTGGGGCACATCTGTAAAAGCAGTGCAAGTTCTGAGTCTGTTAACATTTGGGGAAAAAAAAAAAAAAAACCTTGTAAAATGCTTTGATCTGCTGTGTCCTTAAACCATGCTATTCTATATCTCGGCACTGAATTTTATTTTTTTTTCCCCACACGATTCCAGCTTTTGGCACTTTTTCCTGCTTGTTTGTTTATGCAATGGCCTGAATGAAGCTTTGTGATTCACAGCTGCATCTGGATGTTCCCACAGCTTACAGTAGTGCTGAAGTGGCCTTTAGCCATACCCATACCTTCATACTTTGTCTGGGTATTATCTGGTGTCTTATCCTCACCAGAGGAGCAGAGCTCAGGGTAGTGACCCAGTGTCTTCTGCTGAATCTATTGTTGGGGCAATATCTGGGATATCCGCACTGTGCTCATCCACACTGATGCAGAATGTTTCCTTCTCTCTGGGAGATGGTTGCTTCTCCCATTGTCTCAGTACAGCAGCTCAGAGGACCCAAGTCCTGCACTCTTATTTATGGCTCACCTGGAGCCCACAGGGAGCTTGAGGACATCTGCTGGACTCTTCCTGGTCCTGGCACAGCAGCTTAGAGGACACCAGTCCTAGTCCTGCCCTCTTCGTCAGGACTTGCCTGGAGGCTGCAGGGACCTTGGGATCATCTGCTAGACTCCTGCTGTCCTAATGCAGAAGCTTAGATGATACCACTCCCAGTCCTGCCGCCTTCTTGAGGGCTTACCTGGAGGCCACAGGGAGCTCAGGACTCCTCCCACTGTCCCAGTGCAGAAGCGTAGAGGACACCAGTCCCAGTACTTCCCATTTCCTCAGAGCTCAGGGAAGAAGAGGTGAGGGGTCTTGGGGAAGGATGAGGATGGGAGACGGGGAAATGCTGAGATGGAAGTCGAGAGCCACTGCTGCGCCGCCTATCATAGAATAGAATCATAGAACTGCTCAGGTTGGAAAAGACCTTCAAGATCATCAAATCCAACCGCAACCTAACCATACTACTCTAACAACCCACTGCTAAGTCATGTCCCTGAGCACCACATCCGGATGGTTTTTAAACACATTCAGGGATGGGGACTCAACCACCTCCTTGGGGAGCCTGTTCCAGTGCTTAACAACCCTTTCTGTAAAGAAGTTTTTCCTGATATCCAACCTAAACCTCCCCTGGCTCATCTTGAGGCTGTTTCCCCTTGTCCTGTCATCAGTGAGAAGAGACCAACCCAGCTCTCACTGCAATCACCTTTCAGGTATTTGAAGAGAGCAGTGAGGTCTCCCCTCAGTCTCCTCTTCCCCAGACTAAACAGCCTCAGTTCCTTTAGTCTCTCTCTGACTATCTCAGTGGATGGATGTGGCGATGTCTCTTGGCAAGCATGGTGTTATAGCACTTGCCTTGCCCAGATGGAGATGGATCCACCTCCATTGGTTCTTCCTCCAGAGGTGGATCCACCTCCATGGGCTCAACGCTGCCTTCAGGAGGATCTGCATCCATTGGCTCGGGCTTGCTGCTGCTCTCTAGAAGCCAAAGCTTCTTTGGTAGAGGAGGATCCATCCTCCTTCACAAAAGTTCCCACAGTAGGAGGAAAAGACCTGTCTGAGTAGCTCGTTCTCTCAGCTAAGTGCTTCTCAGACGGAAGTTGGTCAGCGACTGATGTTCCATTGTCAAGGTCCCCATATTTATAGCGGTTGGCAGGGAGGTGGCTTGTGACATCATAAGGCCATGATGATGTGACCCTAAGAATGTCCCATGACAACCAAAACATGTCTGTGTTAGATGAAGGGAGGCTATGGCCTGAGAGTTACCCTGCTTGTCACTAGTGACGTTCTGCAGGGCTCCATGTTAGGTCCAGTTCTCTTTAATGTTTTCATCAATGACTCCAGTAAAGATCTGGAAGTTATATTGAGTTATATTGTGAATAATGCTAAACTGGGAGGAGTGTTGACTCCCTGGAGGGTAGAGAGACCTTGCATCAAGATCTTGACAAATTTGGGGGTGGTCACCATTTGCATGCAGAGGAACAAGTGCTGGATTCTGCACCTGGGATGGGGCGGCCCTGGCTCTGTATCCTGACTGGGGGACGGAGGGGCTGGAGAGCAGCCCCACAAAAAGGGGATCCGGGTGTCCTGGCTGGTGGCAACTTGAATCCGGCGCCCTGGCAGCCAGAAGGGCCAGCCATACCCTGGGGTGCATCAGGCCCAGCACTGCTGGGTGAGGGAAGCGTGGTTGTCCTGCTCCACTCTGTGCTGAGCGGCCTCACCTCCAGCACTGGGTGCAGGTTTGGGTGCCACTACATAAGAAGGACGTAAAGCTATTAGAGAGTGTCCAAAGGAGGGCTACAAAGATGGGGAAGGGTCTGAGGGCAAGGCATGCGAGGAGCAGCTGATGTCCCTGGGTTTGCTCAGCCCAGAGCAGGCAGAGGGGAGGCCTCATGGTAACCTACAGCTCCTCACAGGGACTGGAGCGCTGAGCTCTGCTCTCTGGGGACAGGAACAGGGCCCGAGGGAACAGCATGGAGCTGCATCAGGGGAAGGCCAGGTGGGGATTAGGGAAAGAGTCTGCACCAGAGGGCACTGGGCATGGCACAGGCTGCCCAGGGTAGTGGGCGCAGCCTCAAGCTGCCGCTGCTGAAGGAAAATTTGGGTTTGGGTGGTCATGTGTGGAGCCAGGGATTGGACTTGATGATCCTTGTGGGTCCCTTCCAACTCAGGATATTCTGTGATTCTATCCTGAAGCCATGCAATCTTTTGGTTCAGATCAGCATTGGGAAGTTCTAGCAACCACTTGTCAGCTTCTCACAGTGGTAAGGAAGGAGTTTGGACAGAGGAGAGTGTGGAGGAAACCACAACTGCACCATGTTGCATAGTGAAAGCAATCTTGAGACGAAGAGAGAAAAAAGACAGAAGAAGCTGCAGCTGGTTATAATCAAACAGTTTAGACAAGGTGCTTGTGCTATAAAGGAAAAATATGACAGGTGATGAAATAAATGTTGTATTAGCCCTGTGAAAATGTCCCCACCATCATATCTGTGCTGATCAATCTCCTCAGCACAGAAGTGTCTCCTTTCTGTTTGTCTGTTTTTGTTGTCCGCATCCATGCTGCTTTGTATCTATTACCTGCTGCTGCATGTTTGTCCTTCTCTATCGCTTGGCTTCAGGAATAAATACCAGCCTTTGTCATCAACAGTGGAGTTTTCCTTGTTTGTAGTGTCACTGGCTGAAAAGATGTCTTGTGTGGAGATCCATGGCTGAGCTCTGTGACTCCTGTTCCAGGAGGGCTGTGCTGGGCCTTTGGTGTGGACGCAGATGAAGGTTCAGACCAGTGCTGCCAGTTGTGCCATGCAGGTGTTGTCCAGTAAGGTCTTCTGTTCTGTTTATTGGGTGATACCGGGGAAAAATGATGCTTTTGTGGTACTTTTTTGCTTAATTAGAGTAAAATAAAAATAATATCTTTGCTGAACTCTTGTCCTGAAAGTAAGAATAAATTGTGAAATAAATGCAGCTTGTATCTGTGTTGTTGTTCTGTATATGCTCCTTGTTTACCAATTATACCTTACCTCTGGGGTAATCAACTTTAAATATCCACCAATAATCTGAGCATCAAATGGTACTTATCGCAGAAGTATGCCAAAGTAATCTATGCACATACATTACAAGTATGCCAAAGCATTTACTTAGGTTTTAACATAATGTTCTGTAAAATTTTCACATAGATGAGGTACTGCAGGAAGTTTGGATCTATTTTTTCCCTAAAAGCTACAGCAGGTAAAAATGGGCAGTATTTACAGTGGTTGTGACGAACTAGAAAACTGATTGGGTGAAGTGGCTGCTCCCTTAGCAGGTGTGCTCCTACCAAGTCTTGCAGAGAGGTTTGGAGGGAGGTTTGTGAGTTCCAAAGTGCGGCTTGTGGGGTGTTTGCATCACACGGAGCTTTAGTTGGCAAGAAACACTATTTGTTTGGAAAAAAGACTATTGTTTTTATATGTGTAAAAACTGTGTTACTGCTCCATTAGGTGCAGGCATTTCAGGGACAGAGCTAAAGTCCAGTGAGCACTTTGTCAATCACGGAACTCAGTCTTTAAGGTCCTAAAGTGGTTGCAGATGTTGCTTTTCCTCTGCCAGCTCTGCCATGCCATCAGTGAGATGTGTTTAATCCATTGGTACTGGATGGGGCACAGGTCTTGCAGGAGGGCTGAGGAAGTGTGTCTCAGCAACACTTCTTGGAATACTCCTCAATAGCCACTCAGTTTTTGTAGCATGTGTAACCGTATAGGAGGTGCTTTAAGATTCTGGGAGAAAAAGGACGCTAATTCTTCTTATGGTCTTTTCTTTTAGGGCCAGCTGCTTTGGCCAGTGACAGATCCTCTTCACAAGGAAATGGGCATTTCAATGCTCATTCTGTCTTTGATCGCTGTTATCAGCTGGTCCCACCAGTGCTACTTGGTGTGTTTGGGATATTTTGGGTCTCAGTAAGGTTGGCACTGTCAAAAATTTCACAAGACTTGTTTGTGTATTCTTATGGAGTCTGTACCAAGTCCATCAAGTCTCACACAGTTGTACATATTTTCATTGTGTGAAACTGATCATAATTGCATTTACGCCAAGATGCCTAGCATGTGTAATGGGATTATTCTTACAAAGTGAAAATGTGTTCCTGTTCGTTATCTGCAGAGCGAAGAAGATCCCTTTATGAATATTAAGGGAATGTTGTTTCTCTCTGTTTTACTGATGTACCAAACAGTATTTCTAATTGATATTTTTAAAGCTACATTGAATGTTCTTGCAAAGAAATTGCAGTATCAGGAAGCACAATGGCCAAGTGCATTGCTATATTAAGTCAGTACATTAATGTATTTTACCACACAGTTCTGTCAGGTTTATGGTGGTTTTGTATTGTGGTTGTAGTGTAGACTGAGCATGCAGGTGAAACTGATGTATTTTCTTTCTCTTAGATGTTAAATCTGGGAAAGAGGGAAAAACATTTCCAGCAATTTGTCTTGCAGTGTGGGCTGCGATGACTTCTGAGGCTGTCACTGTGGCATCTGATCCTTTAGGTGATAGATGTACATGCGATTAGGGTGAACTGCAATTAACTTTGGACATAGGCTGTAGGTAGTGTCAGTGGTATCATCTTGATGGAAGCTGTGTTGTCCAGAGTACTTGGTGCCAAATCCATCATTGTGAGTAGTGGCCCTGGAAATCATAGGAGGTTTGCACATGAAATAGATACCCATAAGGTATTTTATATGGGAAGGAAGGGAGTGTCTGTATTGGTGTGTGAGCCAGTGTCAGGTGCAGTAACTGCCAGCAAGCAGAAATCAGTCCCAGGCACTGCCAGACTGCATCATCAGTCCCAAGGAGAACTCTGATGTGAAGAGAGAACCCAGTGCTGTGTGTCATTCTCCAGTGTGCTGGCGCGAGTTGTTGCTTTGTCAGCTAGTGCTACAGCAGAGGATTTGGGATTTGAGGTTGTTCATCATTGGTTGTGCTGTGAGGAAGAAAAAAAAAAGATACTGTTTCATGAAACTTGAGAGAACATTTAACAATGTCCAGAAGTTTGAAGCTGCAAGGAAGATAAGCATCAGAAATATATCTGCTTTTGCTTTGAGATTATCTTGGCTGTTTTCATGTCACTAATGACAATAATGCTGGACAGCACAAATTATCTCCTTTGTGCCTGGTGTTGGTGGCTGTCCCTGCAGAGGTGGCTGCTGTCGTTCCCCATGGGCTGACGCCATCCCCTGGAAGCTGCTGGAGCGCTGTGCAGGCGTTCTCCCTTCTCCTTGTCTGTCTCAGTAGAGGCAGCATGTGATGCTGTAAGATTCTGGCTCTGTGTGTTGTTGGAAAACACAGATCTGGTTACCATCAGTGATCACTGCTCAAGCAGGGGAAGAAACTGATTCCTTAATGAGTTATTATGTAGGGTGTAGTCAGCGAAATCTGTCCATGGACATTGTGCAGATCTAGGGTCTGGTTCTCAACTGAGTGCTGACAGTCTTGACTCCTACCTCTTCTTGGTGTCTGGGGAAAAATGAGAAAAGGTAACACCGCAGAGATCAGAAGTGAAGGGGTCTATTGCAAAAGGAGCAGATTCCTTTGATTAAAGCTGAAAAGCAGTTTTTAAAAGTTTTTGTTGGCAAAATTTGAGGGGTTAATGCCTAAAGGATAAAATTGTGCTGCAGTGAAGAAAGTGATTAGTGCAAATGTAATCATAAGGACTGCTGGCGAAACAAATCTTTTGATATTTCTTAAATGGCTTGGGATCAATTTGGTTGTAAGAATAAAACCACAGTGATAATTCACGCTTTAGTATTTACCAAATAGCATTGATAGGAAATTAAGTAACAGATAAAATCAATACAAAATGAAATTTATGCTGTTGTCCAGAGCACTGCATGGATAGCGGCTGCCATTGCTTGTTATTTGGTCTTAGATTAAATCCTGTGGAAAGGCTGCACAATAAAAATTGCAGGAGGAAACCAAGTGCTAGGTGTCGTTCAGAAAGGGGTGAGCATCAACACCATGTTCTGTGGGGACTGATGGGTGCTGCTTGGCACTGGGAGAGGGGAGGGGGACAGGGTTACACAGGCAAATGAAACATCATGCACATAACCACCCTGCCACAGCTTCCATAGAACAGCACGTCACAGCCATTAGTGGGTTTTTAAATGGTTGCTGTAACAAACTGTGTTAGTTCCTTTAAGTTCTTGTATGCAACCCTTTGTAAAAACAATGATAAAACTAAAGAGAGCAAGGGTGCATAATAGTTACTGCCTACATATTTATGTGTTTATAGTATTTATCTCACAATAGTTTCATATGTTTCTTAATCTTGGAAACTTAATTTTTCATAGTGACTCATAAGCTTGAGGTGGACAGCTGCTGGATCCAGTGCTGTCTGCGCCAGTGTGACTCCGCACTGCTGCTGGCGTCAGCTAAGGAGGAGGTAATGATATTAACGTGTTCCTTCTCTCAGAAAGAAAAGCCCTTAATAATCTTTTACACTGTACTGGCAATGTAACAGCAAGATGGTTTTGTCAGAAGGCCTCTACAGGTGTTCAGTTGCTAAGAGCCAGGTGTTTTATATACACGGTTAACGTGGCATATGTGTGTAAAATGGACTCAGGTGTGAAATTACGTACTTGGTTAAACCCCTCAGGGGTGTGACTAAAATCACAGTGGCTGGCTGGATG
Source organism: Numida meleagris (assembly GCF_002078875.1). NCBI lineage: Eukaryota > Metazoa > Chordata > Aves > Galliformes > Numididae > Numida > Numida meleagris. The sequence continues at coordinate 123,840 of NW_018362987.1, forward strand.
TGTAAATCAACCTGTGTTCAGTGCAGCTCTTTCTGATGTAATCCAGGATTCCTGGTACCACTGGCCTGGTTTGCGAACACTGGTACGTTCGCAGACAGCTAGATTGCCTTGTATCCTTGCTCATCTGCTCAATGGCACCTCTGCTGCTCTCATCTCCCAGGAGTTGGTGTGCTGTAATAGCTGTGAAAGCAGGCTCTGTTGCACGTTGTACATGGAGGTTGTGCAGTCCTGCCTGTAACGTGACACAGGGAGCTGTGTAGCATTTTGTTGGCTGAGCCATTAGTTGTGTTGGGAAAGGGTGGGTTAACTCACAGTATTGTATGCGATACTTAGCTGATGGCAGACTGTTTGAACAAAGAGTTTTTGAGGGCCAATGCATGAGCAAGTGCATGAAATATCTTTTTGTTTTGTTTTGTGTTCTGGAGACTAAAGAGATTCCCCTTAAAACCCTTTGCTCATAACTTAAATCATTAATTACTTTTCTAATCCAGATTTTACAAGATGAAGTTCACATACTGAAATTTCATTACTTTGTGGGAGAGTTTTTACTTTGTAAATGTATTTCTTGAAGGAGAGTATATTAGAAACAAGCTGCATCTCTGTGTGGAATATGGGTAACTTCTGAAAGCTGCCCAGAGCTGTTTATGTGAAAGCGTTAAATAAAAAGCATGCTCGCTTTATACCACTGGATATTTTGGCTCTGATTCACCCAAGCATTTTAGCAGTGACAGCTTACTTTTAAGTGTGTAAGTTCCATTCAGATCCTATTAGCTCGAGAGCATTGTGCATGCCAAGACATTTTGCTGTTTTGGGGCCAATGGGTTTGGAGTCTTGTTGGTTCAGATCAATAGTACAAATACTGTGCTAGGGAAAAATAAATGCATGGCTTCATTACAGTCACAAATTAATAGTGGAGGTAAACAGTGCTTCATCTTATTCAATATTCAGAACTAAAATATTGGTAAATTCTTTCTTGCAGATCTTGCTGCTCCTTGGCATCTTAAGGTGGTCTTCAGAGAGATGCTGAGTTTCTACTTGTTTACTTTTTTCCCCTTTGGGGATCTACCGGGCTGTTGAAGAAATACCCGGTGATCTTAACTCTAGAGGGAATGTCAGCATAGAAGGTTTTGACCCTAAATCACAAAGTAATGCAAAAATCATAGAACAGTTTGCGTTGGAAGGGACCTCAAAGTTACAACCCCTTGCCGAGGGCAGGGTTGCCCCACTCAATCAGGCACCAGCTCAGGCTGCCCAGGGCCCCATGCAGCCTGGCCTTGGATGGCTCCAGAGATGGGGCACCCATAACTTCTCTGGGTGACCTGTTCCACATTCAGGTTCTGTGCCTCAGTGATTCTAATTCTTGTGCGTGGCTCTGTTGAGCTTGATCTATGCAAAATTCTGCGAGCTTCCATGGAGGTAGACTCTTAAATTATCAATTTTAACCCTAAAGCAGTATCTGCATTTGTGAGAATTTGTGCTGTTGTTTTAAATGTTTTAGAATTATGTGAGTCTTTATCACATGTAGGGCAACCTAAAAGGTTGAGTGTTTACTGAGGAAGAATGTAATTGTTCTGCAGCAGTTTGGAACTGCGTGGTACATGTGAATATTGAACTTTCAAAGTCTGTACTGAACACTGTTCAAGATTTCAAAATGCAGGCTTTCTTTGTATACGACTTCTAACTTGCTCCGAAGTTACTGTTTTCTAACTACCTGACTTTCAGCTTTATTTCTGTTCTTGTTTTGAAAAACCAAGTCTGCTTTTCAATAAGCAGTGTACATGTGTTTCCCTGATAGGGACTTGATAAACCACCTGAATAACCTATCTATGTTTGTTTTCAGCCCACAGTCAGGGAAACTGATGCTGAATCTAACATAAACAGTATTTCTGCATAGAGCTTTCATGCTGTCAAAACCTGAGTAATCTCTAAAATGAGTGAACACACAAATGTGTGTTCTGGGGCATGAGGAGAACTAGGATTACAGCAGAATACATGGGATAGTGTGAGTGACTTTTATGCTAACCAGTTCTTAAACAGGGAATAAATTATTCTGCTTAATTAAAGAAGAAAAAGAAAAAAGAGAAGAAATAATGCACAAAACCAGTGCTAATGCAGGCATCACCAATGTTCTGGCTGCCAACATGCATCAGACTCCTTTTGCTGGCGTGCCAGATGCCTGTGATGGTGACAGTGTGTGAATGTCACTTTGAAGTACATAACCAATATAAATTTTATCATTCTTTAAGCTTTGAATTGCCAAATACATTTAAAATAAATTTCTTATTAACTCTGCCAAAGGAAACACAAAGGCAGCTTTGTCCAGTAGCACACAACTGTTATCTGCAAAAAGAAGAGATTTATTTATTTAAAACATGCTTCACAGTAAATTTATGACTGGCTTTTATAAAATCATATTTTCTATGTAGCTTGTCTCTTTGGAAAGTATTTTTTAGAGAGGGGTAGCTGCCTTTCTTTCACAGAATGCTGCCAGGGAAGTACTGATTTTCAGACAAGAGCATGAACTGGCTGAATTTTCAAGTGGATTTGAATAGTCTCAAGTTCTGCACACCTGGCGAAGCTTAATGAAAGTGTGAGTGCTCTAAGATAAGGGATAAATAATGAAATGGGTAAGAAAACAAGAAAGTTTTTTCACTCTTTTCCCAGGATGCCCAACTTCCTATGCCGCCACTTACACCTGGCCTCTAGACGTTGCTGGTCACTCCTTTACTCTTTTTCTGCGAAATGCTATTTCTGAAGCTGATGAATTTTATACTGAACTTGATCTTATTACCTTGCTTGAAACTTGTCCTAGTTTCCTCTTTTAGGAATATACAGGTTGAATTGAAGACTGAGCACCCTGTATTTCCATTAGCTCCCTCCCAGCCTGGTTGCGCTTCATGTTTCACAGTTTATAGGAGTCTTATGGTACATGTCTGCCAAGGTCCTCTGCTGAAAACTAGACTTTAAGTCACTCATTAACTTCATTGACCTCATTGTGATCTCTTAATGCTGGAATTCCTGGCATTCGTCTTTAGAGAGAGGAAAGCATCATCTCAGGGCAGAGCCTCCAAAGTGCTTTGGAGGGGAAAGAATTTGGGGTCTGTAGCATCAGCCATTAGGTTTCATGTGAGAGCCATTCTCTGCTGATTGACTATTCACACTGAGCTCTGCATCCAGTTGTTCCTCCAGCTGGAACTGAAACTACAGTGCAAGTGATTGTAGGGTCAAATTCTGCCCTTACTGAGATGAAAATGGGATTTTAATGTAGTGGAGAGTTTGCCTGAGGGAAGGGCAAGAAGGTGGCTGCCTCCTCTCCTACCACTGCCTTGCTCTGACTGCTGTTGCTTGGTGCTCATGGGCATGTTTGAAAAACAGGACTCTCAGACATCTTTTTAGGAAGTAACTACTGGAACAAGCGAGAGCAACTAAACATGTAACTGCTTTTGGGATCTTGTGGATCAGAAGATCCCAAGGTAACTCCTGCAGGTTAGTAATGCTGTGTGCTCTAATTTCTTATGTTTAGTAGGATGGTTTGGGATGCTTTTGTTATAACCCATGCTGTGAAGTGGGAAAGAGCTGGGGCTGTTCAGCCTGGAGAAGAGAAGGCTGCGAGGTGACCTAAGCAGCCTTTCAGTATCTAAAGAGGAGCTACACGTTAAAGAAGGGGACAGACTCATTAGCAGGGTCTGTGGTGACAGAACCTGGGGAAATGGTTTAAAGCTCAAAGAAGGGGTATTTAGGTTGGACATAAGGAAAAAGTCTTTTACAGTGAGGGTGGTGAGGCACTGGAATAGGTTGCCCAGAGATGTGGTGGATGCCCCATCCCTGGAAACTTTCCATGTGAGGCTGGATCAGGCCCTGGCAACCTGATCTAACTGTGGTGTCCCTGTTCACAGCAGGGGAGTTGGACTAGATGGCCTTCAGAGGTCCCTTTCAGCTCCAAGGATTATGTGCTTCTATGATTCACAGCTTCCCACATTGTTTGTTCATTTTGCTTGAGCTGGAATACTACATGCTGATCAGGTTTGACCTCCAGATGGGCTTGGAGTGATGGAATTTAAAAATCTTCAGGGAGCCTGCACCCAAGAGTAACCCTTTTAGTAGTAAATTAAAACTCTGTGCATTTTAAGTGCATAGTTTACTTGATAAAAATGAAGAAACACCAATGCAATACAGATATCATATGGGATCATTTGTGGAATAATATCAAATTTATGTGATTGTAGATTATGTTAGTGATAGATCAGAATAAAAATTTATTTTGGAAGAAGACATCTGCACTTCATAGTGAAGTGACTTTAAAGAATATTAATGGAGAATTCATGCTCTAAGAGATAATATTTTCTGTATTTAGAGTGGAGACTAGCTCTCAGCAAATGTTTGGGAACCTTTTCATATAAGAATATCTGCATGTCTGCTGCAAGATCTCTGCTTTGATGTCAGACCCTTCTTCCATTAGCCCTTCTTTATAGCCGAAGTAAAATTATCTTCATCTCTATAAAACAACCAGTTAGAATTCAAGTCTTAATAATGCAAAAGTTGCATTTGTCACCTGACTTATAATTATGCTGCTTCCCTAATCTTTTGCTGGGGTCGGACACTGACTCATGTCTGGCTTCTGAGTGCTCCTTCTGACCCTTCCCCATCATCCCATAGTTATTGCATGAGTACAGTGAAAGCTGTGATAAAGTTGTGCTGCCTGTGAGGGTTTCCAGTGGCTCTAACCTGTGTGATTGATGTCACTGTCATTTTCTGTCTCCAGTGGTCATGGTATACTATTTCCATTATTATATTTTTTGATAGGTAATACATTTAGCCAACTAAAAGTGTTTAAAACTAAATGATTGGATTCCAGCAATTGTAGTTCGATTTGAAAAAGCCGTACTGTGCCAGGTTCTTACATCCTTTGGTACTTTGTAAGTCAATAGGACAGCTATGGAATATAATGATTTTTAATGAGAAATGATGGCAGAATCTGGCAAAGAAATAAGTGAGTTAATTAGGAAAATTCTGCATTACTGTAACAGTCTGTTCTATGGTGTTTCAATCAAATAACTTGAAATAGATAATTCAGAGCAGGACAATAACTGTTCTGTATGTGGATACAGCCTTAATTAAAAAATAAAAACCACCAAACATCTCTTTCTATTGGCTGTTCACAGTTTTTTGTGTAGCAGAATGCCTTTGCAAGAAATTAGTCCTTTGGCAGTGAGGGGGCCCGTTCTTTCTGTCAGTGGTGTGATGTTTCATTAAAGAGCCATAAGTCCATTGTCCTGGAGCCACAGTGTACTGCTGGGTGCTCGCGGAACACTCCTGCTTTGTGAACAGGGAATGGAGGTGGTGGCTGCGAAGAGCTAACCCTGTGCTCTAAAAAGGCAGCTGGCAGGAGGCAAGCCAGAAAAGATGAAACATCATGAAAAATATATGCCTTTTTTTTCCTATTGGCTTCAGCAATCAAATCAACAGCTCTGTTTTAAATGAAGAGATGAGAGAGTCTCTTTTGATTCCAGACCCATCAAATGCGTGTGGCAATTCTGAGAGAATAGTGGCAGATGAGGCAGATAAGATACTATCAAGCTCATGTGTACTAATGCACTGTTGTAACATTATGCATCGTAAAAACTGCAGCTATAAGCAAGATGTAACAGAAATATATGTATATATGTCAGATATGATCGTATGTGTGTGTATCTTGCTGAAAAGAAAAATGACTTGTTGCTAAACCTTCTCAGCTTTGACAGAAAAAAAATTGTTATTTTAACTCAAATTTCCATAGGTAAAAAAAAATGATATAGCAGCTGACATTTTTCTTTCTAGTCCCAAGTGTTTGGGAGCTGATTACAAGTGGTCTGTGCTTTACCAGAATTGACAAAAATGGCATATATGAGCTAACCCATCACCAGCTAATTGATAAATGAATTAGCTTTTAGCTTAGTTAAACATTCTAGTTGAATGGAAGATGGAACTCTTTTAGTTTTAGACTTTTGGAAATTTCAGCAAAAGAAATCTCATTTTACTTTTCAAATAACATTATTGAAGAAGCCCCTGTGACTGGAAGGAGTGGGCTTACACCTCTGCAACAGCAGTGTGGTGGATGTAGGCTTCGTGCTGGGGTGCAGCGGATGAAAGATATGTTGCAAGTATGACAAATATTCTACTCTTCAAAAGACAAGCTGTTTTTTGTGCACACAGAAACCCAATAACAGCTTATAGAGCTTGAAAACATGCAGCGCCCTGGGTTGCATGCATCTTGTTCTATCCCAAAAGCGAGCACCTTCCAAAGGATTTCCAGGGAGGAGAACAAGGGGAGAAGTCTTGGATTGGTCCTGTAACAAGAATCATCTGGTGAGTGCTCGGTGTTGGCTGGAGAGCAGGGGCTGTGCTGGGGAAACACTTCTGCTGTCAGAGACTGGACGAAAAAGCCAAAGTGCCACTTATCTCTCAGATCTTTGTTTCAATTACACTTTGTTGATTCCCAGACAAGGGTACTCATCTCACTGTTCTTCTAGTCACTGATTTATGCTGTTCCTTTAATACCACTTGGTTCTTTGTCAGTGCAGCAGCATGATGCTATGCATATTCATAACAACATCAATTTGCCAACTGACAGGCAGATATAACTCTTTGAAGAAGGTTGTATAGCAGCCACACATCTGTTCATTGCCACTAATTCCATCCTGCTGGAAAATGAGATGCCCAGGTAGCCTGCTAAATGTCTGTGGATTGATAATTAACGCCTGTGCTCAGTGTTGTCTATCTGCATTATATATACTCTCTACATTAGCTGTACATTGTCCCTTTGAATTTGTTGTGGAAAATGGAAGCTATGCATGCTACAAGCATGCTGTTCTCTAGTACAATAGAAGTTTAACAGAGCAAATACAGATGCAATTCTTTCCACTAAAAACTTTGAATCTGAGCTAAGGTTGGAAGTTGTGAATGGGGAAGCTGGTAGTAACGAGGTTGCATTGTTATGTATATAAACAATGTACTTAAAACAGAAGTAATTTGTCCTCAACAGATTGCTTCCTTTTTTTTTTTTTTTTTTTTTTTGTATTGAGATGTTGTTAAAAGTAGGGATATGAATGAGGAGGAACCTGAAGAATCAGTAATGTGGTGGTGGTCTCTGAAGAAGGTAATGAGATGTAAGAAGCACTTTTACCTGGAGGACGTGACGGTCAGGTGCTTTGGTTGATGGGGAGGGACATTTTTAATACGCACTGAGCTCAAATGTCACAGATGCCCAGTGTATTGAATTGCCTTTGCAAGGACAAAAATACCAGTCTTCTCAGTATAGCTCTGTGGCAATAGACCTAAGCTGTGCTTCAGCACTTAGTGAAGTGTCACTGTTGTACCCATTTGCTGTTTAGTTAGCTTGCTGTAGGAGAAAGGCCCAGACCTCTGCAGCTTTTTTTTTTTTTTTTTTTTAACTCCCTTATGGTGCTTGGATAAAGCACAATGCTCTTATACTTCTGCAGCTGCTCCCTAATTGTTTTGTGAATATTGCATTCAAAAAGGTAGTTTTCATATCAGTGCTTATTTCTTTGCACTCTGCGCTTTCTTACTCTCTGTGTAGTCATCTGACAGTCATTAGGAATGAGAAGAATCTATTTATCTGTCCAGTTCCTTGTTTATTCTGTGTTAACCAGATTTCTACAAAAAAGGATTAATCCTCTCTAAACTTTGTTGGAATACCATCGGGATGTGGAGTCTATTTGTTTTTCTTGTAAATAAACATTATACTTAAGATCTTTGGAAAATTGTTTATGCTGTACCTCATGTCGATTTGTTACACAGTTCTCCCTGCCACCATTCAATGCAGTGGTAAAATAGAATGGGGAAAATCAGCCTGTTAGCAACTTTTTTTGCTTTAATACTTCCTCTTGACAGAATCCCAGTTTGTGTTGTCACCGGTACACAAATGCATTTGATTAAACTGCTGATAAACCTTGACAGGTATTTATCAACACCTGCTTTGATTTTGGAGTTGAGTGCTGATGGGCTCTAGAATGCATTTATAAATATTCAGCTTATTCCTATTCAGCGTTCTTGTTCTCTTGTCAATGCTTTGCTGCTTTAAAATGTCACCGGTCTGGGGGGATGGATTTCTTTGTCTTGGATTTCAATTTTTATCTGGAATAAACTGAAAACAATGAAGGGATTTTCTTGTCAGTTACCCAGCATCTGAAGAGAAGCACTGTACAAAGTGTGTGTAAAGGTTTAACGCAGATTATAAACTAACTTTCTGCGGATGTGTTCAAAATTACTGCTGCATCTTTGTCTTGCACCGATTATCAGAACGAGAGGGAGGTTCTTTGATATATGTATACCCAACGTGAGATTAAGAAACAGTGGTTCAAATGTTGGTCAGACCAGTTTATTACAAATCCTAGGCAATCAGGGAGATGGGGAAGGGAAGGCTGGCAATTATTATGAATTAGAGTGATGGGGAAGGGAAAGCAGGCGATAAGAAAAGTAGGAAAGGCGCAAGAATGATGTAAAGTGGGGATAGTCACCACCAAAGATTGAGCAGCATCCCGTTGCATGCTGTTCCGATGGACTGAGGCCGATACAGGAGCAGGAGCGCAGGAGAGGGCAGCAGCAGAGTGGCTGGCCTTAGGCAGCAAGCAGGTACAGCAACAGGGAGTCCAGGAGAAACAGGCAGCAAGCAGGTAGCAGGCCCAGGAGAGTCTGGCAGCAGGCAGGTATCATGGCATGAGAAATCTGATGTCGGACACCTATCTCTTGGTTGTAAGTCCCTTTTTTATCCTCATTCTTCTGCCATCGTGGCATTCCTGGGCACTTTGGTAAGAGTCATGTGCAGCACCCCTGAGATCATAGAATCATAGAATGGCCTGGGTTGAAAAGGACCTCAAAGATCATTGAATCTCAACCCCCCTGCTAAGTGCAGGATCGCCAACCACTAGACCAGGCTGCCCAGAGCCACGTCCAGTCTGGCCTTGAATGCCTCCAGGGATGGGGCATCCACAACCTCCCTGGGCAACCTGTTCCAGTGCATCACCACCCTCTGTGTGAAAAAATTCCTCCTAATATCTAACCTACATCTCCCCTGTCTCAGCTTAAAACCATTCCCCCTTGTCCTATTGCTAACCACTCTTGTGAACAATTGTTCCCCCTCCTGTTTATACGCTCCCTTCAAGTATTGGAAGGTCACAGTGAGGTCTCCCTGGAGCCTTCTCTTCTCCAAACTAAACAAGCCCAGTTCCCTCAACCTTTTCTCATAGGAGAGGTGCTCCAGCCCTCTAATAATCTTGGTGGCCCTCCTCTGAACTTGTTCCAAGAGCTCCGCGTCTTTCTTGTGCTGGGGGCCTCAGGCCTGGGCGCAGTACTCCAGATGGGGCCTCACAAGAGCCGAGTAGAGGGGGACCACCACCTCCCTCTCCCTGCTGACCACTCCTCTTTTAATGCAGTCCAGAACATAGTTGGCCTTCCGGGCTGCCAGCGCCCACTGCTGGCTCATGTCCAGCTTCTCATCTATCAGCACCCCCAAGTCCCTCTCTGTAGGGCTGCTCTCGAGGAGTTCTTCCCCCAGGTTGTATAAATACCTGGGATTGCCCCAGCCCAAGTGCAGCACCTTACATTTGGCCTTGTTGAACCTCATTAGGTTCTCGTGGGCCCACTTCCCCAACCTGTCCAGGTCCCTCTGGATGGCTTCCCTTCCTTCCAGTGTATTGACTGCACCACTCAGCTTGGTGTTGTCTGCAAACTAGCTGAGGGTGCACTCGATTCCATCATCTATGTCATTGATAAAGATGTTGAAGAGCACCGGTCCCAGGACTGAGCCTTGGGGGACACCACTCATGACCGGCCTCCACCCTGATATAGAACCATTAATCACAACCCTTTGGCTGCGACCAGCCAACCAGTTCTTAACCCACCGAACAGTCCATCCTTCAAATCCATACCTCTCCAATTTGGAGAGAAGGATGTGGTGAGGGACCCTGTCAAAGGCTTTGGAGAAGTCCAGGTACATGACATCCATTGCCCTCCTCCCATCCACCGATGCTGTCACTTCATCATAGAAGGCCACCAGATTGGTCAGGCAAGATCTGCCCTTGGTGAAGCCATGGTGGCTGTCTCGGATCACCTCTTTGTCACGTATGTGCCTTAACATGTCTTCTAGGAGGATCTGCTCCACGATCTTCCCAGGCACAGAGGTGAGGCTCACAGGCCTGTAGTTCTCTGGGTCATCCCTTTTCCCTTTCTTAAAAATGGGAGTAATGTTTCCCTTTCTCCAGTCACCGGGGACTCCACCGGACAACCATGATTTTTCAAATGTGATGGAGAGCGTTTCAGCAACCACATCAGCCATCTCTCTCAGAACCCTAGGATGGATATCATCCGGCCCCATGGACTTCCACACATTCAGTTTCATGAGGAGGTCTCGAACTTGTTCCACTGTTACAGTGGGACAGAATCCGCTCCTTTCACCCACACCTCGAGGTTCAGGGTCCTGGCAGACAAGGTGGGCCTGACCACCGGTGAAGACCGAGGCAAAGCACTTATTGAGCACCTCAGCTTTTTCCATGTCTGAGGAAGCCACTTCTCCATCCTCATTTATCAGAGGGAGAACACTCTCCTTGACCTGTCTTCTCTTGCCTATGTACCTGTAGAACGCCTTCTTGTTATTTTTCACATCCCTAGCCAAGTTCAGCTCAATCTGCACCTTGGCTTTCCTAATCCTATCTCTACACATGCGGACAACAGCCCTATATTCCCCCCAGGCTACACAACCCTGCTTCCACTTCGCATACATTTCTCTCTTTTCCCTCAGTTTAAGCTGCAGGTCCTTGCTCAGCCATGCCGGTCGCCCGCCTCCTCTGCTTGATTTCTTTTGCTGGGGGATGGAGAGCTCTTGTGCTCTCAGGAGGGTGTCCTTAAAGAGCTGGCAGCTCTGCTCTGTTCCTATGCCCTTAAGGACAGTTTCCCAGGGGATCCCACCCAGCAGTTCCTTGAGTAGCCCACACAAAAGACTGCTTCCCAGCCATTAAGCTGCTACTTATCTCTCTCTCCTTGCCCGTGGCCTGCAAATCTTCAGGCAAAAAAATTCTCAAACTTTAACCAGGACTTGCCTGAACTTGTCCATCTGTGTTCCTCAGCAAGCTTTGAGACAAAGGTGCAAAAAGAATAATCTCTTAGAATCTTGAAGTTTCATTCAGGGAGCCTGTGATGTGGGGTGCTGTTAAGAAGTACTGGAAGTGTTTTAAGAGTTTCATGCATGGTCCTGTGTCTCCTTTAGTACCCGAAGATATGTTCTGGTGAAAAGCTTTGCTTTGTTGTCAGTTATCCTGCCATGCCTGGGTGCTGGGTGCATGGTTGCTAACAGTGTCTCCTGGTTTCATGGTGCAAACTGGGTGATGGGTGTTGGAGCTCATTGCAGTGCTGTGGATCAGTGCTTTCTACTGGTTAGTGCAAAACTGTAAGACAACTTTTATCTTCTTCCCCTCGGGGCATCCTCTGCTTTGCTCTCCTTATTGCCTTTTCTCTGTACAAACAAGAAGATGTTCTCTTCTGGCCACATGGTTGTCACCTGAAGTTAAACTCAGGGAGAGGCTGAAATCATTAATGTGTGAATTAGGGAGTCTGCATTCTCTTTGAAGTGAAGCTGCAAGCACAGTCTTGGTTTTTGGAGCTAGCATTTCTTTAACCTCAACTTCATATGGTAGTGGCTAACTGATGCTTTATTTATGTGATGTAACTCCTAGAGCAGACTGGGAGTCAAGGGAAGGGAGAAATGAGTGATCTTTTATTTCCTTAAACAGAAAGCAAGAAAGGGCTCGCTCCAGCAAGGCTAGTTTATTTACATCGTTCTGTCTGGAGTGCGTTTCTCTAACAACTTTACTTTCTTTTGTTCTTTTTTTTACATTTTTTTTCTTGCCTGCAGGATTGACACAATATATATATGCTCAATTTAGGAAACAGTAATAATTGCCCTAGTAAGACTATCAATACAAGCTAGGAGATAAAAGAATAAAGCACAGCTTTGCCTAAAAGGTCTTGGGGAGTACTGGTGGATGGCAGCTGAACATGACCCAGCACTATGCCCTCACAGAACAGAAAGCCAACCGAACCCTGGGCTGCATTCAAAGCAGTGCGGCCGGCAGGGCAGGGAAGAAGATCTGCCTCTGCTCTGTGCTGAGAGGCCTCACCTGGAGTACTGCATCCAGATGTCGAGTCCTCAGTACAGGAGAGACATGGACCTGCTGGAGCATGTCCAGAGGAAAGCCACAAACATGATCCAAGGGATGGAACACCTCCCTGCAAGGGCAGGCTGAGAGAGCTGGGGCTGTTGAAGAGAAGGCTGAAGAGAACGCTCCGGGTAGACCTGGTAGTGGCCTTTCAGTATCTAAAGGGGGGGCTGTAAGAAAGAAGGGGACAGACTCTCTGGCAGGGTCTGTTGTGACAGGACAAGGGGAAATGGTTCCAAACTAAAAAAGGGGATACTTAGACTAGAAGGAAATAAGGGTAGTGAAGTGCTGGCATAGGTTGCCCAGAGAGGTGGTGGATGCCCCTTCCCTGGAGATACTTCAGATCAGGCTGGACCAGGCTCTGAGCACTCTCATCTAGCTGTTGCTGTCCCTGCGGAGGAGTTGCACTAGACAACCTTTAAAGGTTCCTTCCAACTGAAAAGATTTTGTGATTCTGTGACAGAATACAACACTGAACTGTACGCTCGTCTGGGGGAACCGACATTCAAGAAGGAAGTTGTGCATGGGTCTCAGTTTCTAACCCAGTGTTTCCTTCTGGGAATTGCACAGGCTGTGAGCCTTCAGGGAAGGGCCATCATCCTCCTGCCAGGCTGAGCCATGTGTCTGGGCAGAGCGTAGTTGTACTAGTTCCAGGTTGCTGTGTTCAAATAGCTGTGTGGTGAGTAGGGTGGGTTCAAGGAAAGAAAACAAGTCTTTATAGTTCTTTATTACGTGGAACTATTTTGGTTTTGTTAGAGAGGGTGAACAGTTCTAAAACGTGCCCCAAAAGATAAACTGTAAAATCTTCAACTCCTTCATGGAAATGCTATTTTAGGTAGTGGTTTTCAACTAATCATTGCATTGGTTTTATTTTAAAAAAGGGAACATGATGGTGCTCTGGAGCCTCTGCCTCCTTACTCTTAAAAATGACAGACTTTCACTGAATTAAACCAAAAGCATTGTTCTGAACGTCCTCTAGTGGGAATTAAAATTAAGGCTCTGTTCCATGTTGCGTTAATCACTCTGAAGGTTAAAATTTCAACTGCTTCAAGGAGGGAAAGGAATGAAACAACAACTAGCCAAGCTAAAAAATTAAACATAACAAAGCAAACAAATTAAAACCATGACAACTAATGAATGGGTAGATGAAAACTATTCTCTCATCACCACATCAGAGCAAATAGTTTATTTTTAAATATAGACACTACCTTTGTATTTGCTTGTAATTCGGTAATTAGCATGCCAAATTAAATGGAATACATCATCTTGCTCTCTGGCAGCTTTAAGCTGGTATTTTTGTTCTTGTTCTCTTCACATTACACTTCATTCCACCCAGCTGATGGAAGGTAATGTCTTCCTAAGGAAAAGGTGGTCTGGGAGGTGAGGCAGCATGGGCTGCTAATGCTGTCAGTGACGAAGGATCAGAGAGTGCTGCAGTCTTGGGAGGTTTCATGACCTAAGCTTGTCCCAGAAATGAGGCTGGGACAGAAGAATGTGGAAGTGGCCATGGCATGGCTAGAGAATTTGATGCGTTTCTTTCCTTTTTCCTTTTCCTTTTCCTTTTCCTTTTCCTTTTCCTTTTCCTTTTCCTTTTCCTTTTTTGTGCAAAATGCAACTTTTCTTTGAAAAATCCCTTCACTGAAAAACTTTTGATCAGTTCTTTTTCAAAGAAGTTGTTTGGAGTGGCATTTTTTAGGAATTTCATTTTTCACGGAGATCAATTTCTGATGATGAGAAAAACAGATTCACTTGTGTATGCTGAAAAAATTTGATTTTTCATGACAACAGCTTGGAAATAGATGCACTTCCTTGCCTTTGAGTGCTCGTTTATCTGGCCAGTACTATGATGGCTGACAAAGTATTTTGTCTGAAGTTTCATAGAATTGCATACATATTTAATTTTTTTCTTTGGCACAGTCAGGCTGTTGTTGAAAGCATTGTTATTTTCTTGTCTTTTTTTAACATAACAGCATGAGCGAAGTATTTTGTGATGTGTGAAGGAATCTGAAGCTTCATCCATCCGTCTCATCCAGAGCTCTTCCTTCCAACTGTCAGATTTTTGAGTGTGCAGCCACCGTGCATGCTGCCTTTCTGTGTGGAGCTGTCATCTCACTGGCTGCAGAGTTGCAACCTTCTGCCTCCTCTTTTCACACTTCCAAGTCATATTCTGTGTGCTCTTGTGGCTGGCAAGTTCATTGTTCGGATGGGACTACAAAGCCCACATGTTTTTGGATACGTCATGGTGTGTGTCCACTTGGTGATGTGTTGGCTGGTACATTTTTCTTGGGAGTTCTTAACATCCTTAGGAAGCAGCTTTTGTATTGCAAGATTAAACACAAAAGTGAGAAAAATACAAAATCAAAAATAATTCAAAATTGAAGTAGGTCCTTCTTTAATTCTGTGAGTCAGGTAGCAGCTATAATTCTGTGGTGTTTAATATGAAAACTGTGAAGATAGCTCAGAGAAAGTTACTCTGCAGGCTGCATTTGCATTGTAAGCAAATCAGTAGTACATCCTATATTCAGAGAGGAAAGAAGATAAATAAATCTTCTTTAAAAACAATCTTCTAATAAAAATCCATATATAGCAAGTATGGAGTTGAGAGCTCCCGTTGTGATCTGAGCCAAACTGAGACATCTGTATTCTCATCAGAAGAAAAAAAAGTAGGAATCGGCCAGCCTGCGTATGGGTGCTAGTAAGTGCCCTGGAAGTCTACTTTATTGAGCTCACGGAGGCTGAGGAGGGAGGTGGTTAGTAGAGGTTGTTTTGATAGGTGGACTCCTCAAGGTGGTGTTAATTTTTGAAAATGCAAGGCTTTCTCTACTTTTCTTTTTTTATATTATGATGTATTGAATTATCGTCTACCATGATAAATTCTTTGATTGTTGTCTTCCTTCTTTTTTTAGAGAAAAAGGGAGAAAAATTCGGTTGGAACCAACAGTAAGCTAGGTGAATTCGTACAGCTGGTTAATACAACCCAAACCCTCAGACATACTTGAACTGAAAAGGGTAACTTCACATTCTCCTAGTAACTTTTTTTTTTAGCAAAGTTACAAAATTGGAAGGAAATACATATATTGTAGCTACGTTTATTCCTTTGTTTCTTCTATATATTTACACAGCTAGTTGAATTGATCTTTTTACAAGTATTAAGCTGAAATAAAAGCGAAAGTTTTGTCAACATAGATGTTTCAAGTGGTGGAGAAGCTGCATCTATATCCTTGTGTTTACTTGGCTCTTCAGCTCATGAAAACTGGGGCTTATCTGGTTCATCTTGTAAAACCAAGTAATAATCAGAAAATATCATTCTGACGCATTCTGTTTTGAAAGTATATGCTCTTTCAGCCCAGGGAGTTAGCTTAGTTTAAAACTGGAAGGCTCCTGGGGAGTTCATCTCAGTTGGTCTCCCTGTCCGGAAGCAGGAACAAGGTGTGGACAGATGTTTGCCTAAATCTGCTCGTACAGGAGAGATTCACTAACTCCCTGGGTGCCTTGTGCCAGGGCTGTGCTGCCCTTGTGCTCAGAAAGCTTTTCCTAGCTCCAACCAAGATGTTCTCTGCTGAGAGCAGAGCCTGCTCCTGGCTGTGCCTCCCGAGGGGAGCCAGGGAGGAACTGGTTGTTCTCTTCATATTGACCTTTATGTAGTTGAAGGCTTGTGTGCCAGTTACTGTATTTATCTTATTATTTTAAGAGGAAACCTAGTTTTTTCAGTAACTTTTAATATACTCTATAATTGCACTTGTTTTCTTCTGGACTTTTCCAGTTAATTTGCATCATCTTTATAATACACTGGTGTGATTTGGGCAGATATTGTAGGTAAGGCATGGGGAGTATGCAGCAGGGATTTCATTTTTACACATTGTGCGCAACACTCCTGTTGGTATGTGCCCAGAGTGCGGTGGTACTTCTTATAGCAATGTTGCATTGTTGCATATGCACTGAATGTGCTGCTTCTAGAAAGCCCTGTTCTCTTTGTGCAGCGTTGCCCCAGCCACGGGGTCCCCAGTGTGTATTTTTGCTTCTGATGTCATTTTTCCTGTGTGGGTTTTTTCATTCATTTGATTTTGGATGCGTCTTCAAGTTTCTTAAGGTAGCTTCATGTTTTGATCTTGTTCTCCAGAGTTATTTTTACCCTTTTAAATCTCTTTCGTTGTCTTCTGCATATTTCGTAAATCTACTCCATAATTCATCTTTAAAATAATTAGTGAAGATATTAAAGAACCTATGATGTATCTCTTTAGAACTGTACTTGAGGTGTCCTTCAGGTTGAAAGAGAACATTTTAAAAACGACTTTTGTGCTTTTTAATTAACTGAAATTTTGCTCACTTTCTCTAAATACAAACACACACACGCATATATGTCTGGCAGAAGTTTTAGTGAAGAGATTTCATATTTATGCAGTAATCTAGTTACTGTGTCAGAGATAGAAATTGGTTGGTTTGACATGATTTGTACTTGGCAAATTCATGCTGGCTGTTTGCTTTCAGTTATTATTCCCTAGGTGCATGTAAATTGATTAATAATATGTTCTGGTATCTTTCTGGGTAGCAAAGTTAAGCTGATAGATCTCTAATTCCTTAAGGCCTTCTTCCTCCTATTTCTAAGCAAGTCCTATATTTGTCCTTCTCTAGTCCTCAGGGATATCCCAAGTCCTCTGTTACTTTGGAGTTATTTTTGCATTAGTTCTTCAAATAATTAAAAGCAACTTTTACCTGGCTCCAATGATTTGAAAAAAAAAATTGCTTAATTTTAATAATCTTTCACCATTTTTTTTCCCAGTTTTCTGGGGCTAGAGCTTCTGAACCCTGGTTAGCTGATGTAAACATCTGATATTGTGTAATACTTGTGCAGAATGACACTGAAAATGTATGAGCATTTCAGACTGGCATACAGGATTACTTACCTTCCCTGCTGAGGAGCCATTGGTTTCAGGTTGCATTTCATATCATCAGAAACAGCGGTTGAGTTTTACTACTGACTCTCAATGCTCATACGACTAACCAATTTAGTTAATTTATATATTTTTGGGGACAGATTATTTTTCCATCCCGCTGATCAGCTGAGTATTAATGCAGCAGCTGTGTGATCACTAGATTGAGCGCAGAATGGGAGCAGAAATTCGTGGTGCATACTAGAAGCAAGAACAGATGGCTGTGTTTGGTGGCAAACTCACTTAGATCAAACGTGGTGTGAAACTGCATTGGGTCATTTGCTTTTGTTCTAATTTCTGGTTTTCCTTAAGAGGAAATTAGTTTCTGGCCCATATGAAGCTGCTGCAATGTTCATATTGTGATCCCTTTCTTGGATTGGAATTGCTCTGCTTCTCCTCCAGGAACAGCCAACCTTTCTGTTTCTCTTTGTCCCTCTGCTTATTTCCAGTATCTCCAGAGGTTTCTGAAGTCTGTTGAACCAGGATTTTTCCAGCCACTGAAGCTTTATAATTGAGATATAAATTGTTCTCCTCCCATATACTTCTATTGTAATAATGAGGACAAAGTGGATCTTGCCCAGTGGCAAGGAGGCACTGAGTGAACAAATACTGATCCATGCAAAGCTATTCTCAGCTTTTTTCAAAAAAAATTTTTTTTTTCACTTGTAAAAGATACTCAGAGTAGTTATCGCTAGTTTACAGCTGATGTACGGCAGTGAAGTACTGAATAGAGCCTCTTTTGGTCCAGTCCTGTTCAGCTTTTCCATTAATGTCTTTTCTAGTGGAGTATGCTTGCTACATTTTGAATATTGGGGATTTAAGGAAGGAAGAGATGGAAGCATTTTGAAAGCATGGATTGTGCTTCAGGAGGGTTTTTGCTATTTAAGACTTGTTTGAAATAAATACCATGCCATTAACAAAGGATATATGCATTACACTGAACTTGGGCAAACAAAATGCACATAAATACACTTGGTGAATGACTTGTAGATATCAGTTTTAGGGAAGAAACATTTGGAGATACAGTGAATGAAAAGGAAAGGTGAGTCAACAGTCAAGCTGTTGTCAAAACCAAAAGAAAATGTCAGCAAAAACATTAGACTAGAAAATCTGTAAGGTTTCACTGTGTATTCTCACGAGAAAAAATATGTTAAACATTTAGAAGTTCCCTTTGAGGTGGATCTCTATGGTGTTTGGTAAAGAAAGAAATAGTATGTGTGATGGGATGAGCAGCTGTTCATTGAATTATAGAGAGGCTTCGGTTGGAAGGGACCTCAAAGATCATCTAGTTCCAACCCCTGCCACAGGCAGAGTTGCCAACTGCTAGATCAGGCTCTGGTTCATGTTGCTCAGGGCCCCATCCAGCCTGGCCTTGACCTCTTCATTGACGGGACATTCACAGTCTCTCTGGGCAGCCTGTTCCAGCACCTCACCAGTCTCTCAGTGAAAATGTTCCCTGTTTATTAAACTAAAGTAAGTGAGATTTAGATTAGATATCACAGGAACCATTTTCCAGCACCTTGCCTTTGACCCTGCTGAATGTCATTAGATTTATGTGGGCACACCTTTTGAGTTTGTCAAAGTTCCTTTGGATGGCATCCCTTCCTTCTGCTCTATCAGTTCCACCACTCAGCTTGGTGTCATTTGCAAGCTTGCTGAGGGTACACTTGATCCCATCATCTATATCATAGATTAAGATGCTGAAGATAAAGATGTCCCAAGATGGACCCTTGGGGGACGCCGCTTGTAACCAGCCTCCACCTGGAGATAGACCCATCAAGCCCAGCCCTCTGGCTGCCACCTTCCAACCAATTCCTTATCCACCAGATAATTCACCTTTCGAACCTGTATCTCTCAAACTTTGAAATAAGGCTGTGGTGTGGGACCATGTCAAAGGCCTTGCACAAGTCCAGGTGGATGACATCAGTTGCCTTCCTTCTGTCCATTTATGTCGTCACTCCATCCTAGAAGGACACCAAATTGGTCAGGCATAACCTGTTCAATTACAACACATAGGAAAGAAAATAAGGTTCTAATAGAAGTCAGAGTTGAGCATGGAAATAAATTACCAAGACTGTGGGATCTCTGGAATAGATGCTTTCAGCACGTTGGGCATCTGTTGATTAGGAGCAGTTTTTTGGGGGTAAAACTTCTTTTGGTTGTAAGCAAGAAATCAACACCTGCAGGTATTTTGCGGAATTTATCCTGTTCTTGTTTTCTCAGTGTGAATTTTCTCTTTCCATTTTGGCAAACCTGTGTTTATTCAGAGTCACCTTCATTCCAATCACTTTGCATTTCATGTTTAAAATGAACCTCAAACTAATGACTCTTCTGTTAATGCCTGCATTCTGAGGCAGCACAGTCCCCACTGGGCTCTGAGAAGCAGTGTGTTGGCCTACGTCTGTTATATAGCTTTTTTGAAAGGACACATGTTAGAGACTGTAGTTACTGTCAGGTCCCATCTGGAGGATAATACTGTTGCACTTTCATTCTACAAACGAAGGCGCCACATGACGCCTGGCAGCACGTCATTATGTCTGTGCTTTCAAAATAAGAGGTGCCTACAGATAGTCATATTTCGATCCTTTGCCTTGTACTCCTTATTTCTTGACAGTACTAGCATTTATGTATTGAAAAATCAGATTGTGTATAGCTATTTTTTGCAATTCACAATGATTTTCATTAATCTCTTCTACACTTCAGTATGTTTTCTCATTCTTTCCTTTCTCCATCGTTTCTGATACCATTCTTTTAGTTTACTTTTTCTTTTACTCACAAGTAGGCTTTCAGTGCATGTTTAGAATCCGAAAAAGTAACAAAAATGCAGCCAGGCTGCTCTTCTGCATCTTTACTTGGGAGTAAGACAAACCTAAATGCTGAATTTTTGTAGTACTCTTATTGCTCAGGCAAAATTGAAAGGAGAAAAGGAAAAAGAATGCAGAGAAATGGGAATGTGGCAAGCTAGTGTCTTAATGATTTCTAATAAGAAACATAACTGCCACTTGCCTTTATTTATTGTGTGATAATTTCTGAAACAGAAATCAAATACTTTGGAATGTTCTATTAGTGCATCTTTATTTTGTGAACAAACAGCCTTTAGACTCTTGATGACATGTGATTCAGAATTTACTGAAGAAGAAAAGGGTAGCCAGGGTTTTGTATGTTGAATACCATATATATACATGGTATATATTGCTCTGAAAAATGTTGCTTATGCTTTAATGTTTCACCTGCACAGTAATCATGATTTTCCAATCAGCCTATGCTAGCAAGCAGCAACAATAACTCTTCAATATGTGTGAAGAAGTCTCAATTTATTAAAGTTATTAGATAAGATACAAATGTATTCTTTAAGATAAAACATATCTGAAGGCCACAGTGGGTCAAGTATGTTACTGGAAGGCTTAACCCAGAAACACATGCTAACTAAATTGCACCATTTGTAATGGCATGGTGAGTGGCATGGTGGGCTGACTTTGGTGGAGACTGTGCTCCTTATCACAGACATGCCATAACTGAGTCCTCCAAAAGTAAAACAGCAGCAATGGAACACATCTGCGTTGCAGTCCTGTGGTCAGAGATGCATAGGAGGATTTATCTGTCAGACCTTAATGATTTTTTTGAGCCAGGTACCGAAAGGGATGTTTGGGTTCATTGCCTCTGAGCGGTGTGTAATGGATTAAGTGACAATGCAGTTCTATCAGAAACATTAACTTCATGATTTCTGTTGATATGGAAAGTTTTTCTTGATGTTCTGATTATTTGGGTTTGCTTTGAATGGCTAAATCGTGCATAAAGAGTTGAAAGATTAAGGTAAGCTGGTACCTATAATTTCTGTTTGAAGTAAGGACTAACATGAAAATACCATTACTGAGTGTTTCACAACTTTGCAAGTATGTATTTTGTTTTTCTTCTCTTGTTAAACTTTCAGGAGGGTAAAAAATCTCGTTTCAGATCAAAGTATAGGTTCCAAATGACAGCTGAGTGATAAACTTGCTTCCGTGGGAACTTGGAGTTAAGAAGTATCAGATTTTGTGGCATCAACTTTCATACAGTTATGTTGAAATGATTAGCTCCGCTGTTATGTGTTCTTGCTTGTAGCAGGTTCTTGGATGGTTAGTATTAGCATTTACAATGACTTTCTACAGACTCAAAGGGGAAAGTATGGCTGGCTTACTATTCCATTTACTCATTTGTTTCAAATCAGCCTTGTTTTATTTCGATTGCTATAGGCACGTGAACATGATACCATGGTACTGCGCTTCTTGCCTTTCCCTTTTCTCTCTTTCTGATAGGGTTGGGCATGGATTTACAACCCAAAAGCCAAGTTTCACATAAAGAGGAAAGGATTCTAGTCAACATTGAATCTCTATGAATTATGTTGATAATCCTTCATTTAGTGTACTTTTTTGTAGAGTGTAATATGACTCTTCTTGAAGATTAACATGTTTTTATGTATCTTATGAGGTTAGGCTGCTTATGCTGTGCTGCTGCATGTCAGCAGGACAGATCGGTGAATGCTAGTGCTCTGTAGAAACTGTGAGAGTTGTTAGTAATATATTGTTGTTGCTTTGCTTTTGCAAAAAAAAAAAAAAAAGCAATATTCCAGAGATGCAATGGATAGACTTATCTTGAAGTAAGAATTTTGCTTTCATTTTATTTTGAGGAGACTAAAACATTATTTTTTTTCATTCACATAATGTATTGGAAGCTTTGTCAGCTTGCTATTAGCTTAGAACCTAATTGGAAGATGCACAGCAAATGCTGTTACTTTTTATGGCTTGATTACTTAGACTAGGTTTCAACATCGTATGATACCTTCCTTGTGACATAAAAATAAGGATTTATGCATTCTGTGGATAGTATGAGCTTGTATTAATCTTCACTTTTATTTTTTTCCAAAATGGAGTTAGGAAGTGAAACTTTCTTACTCTTAACAGGGAGAGAGATGCCTGAAGTGTTTCAGATTCACCTTTGAATAGGCTATTGAAGCTTAAAAATGGCTCTTTTTGGAAACAGTTATTGACATAGCATTTGAAAAGCAATTTTTGAATCTTGTCAGGCTACAGGTTAATAACACTGTTCTCCTTTTTAACATTCAAAGTGTTTCTGTGAGATCCTACTTAGTGTGAGACCATCTTGTGCTTGTCATTCCGCTAATGGTATCTGCAGCCAGTTAAGAATGGATTTTAGGGCTTCACGAACATAATAGCATGGATATCTGACAGTGAGTAAAGATTTGCTGAGAAAAACAATGGGAACATTGCATCTTTTTTCCACTAAATGGGTGCTTCTCTCCCCTCTAATCATATGACAGTGTCCTTCTGCCATAGCCATCTGATGATTTTTTCCATTTCTCCTATCCTTTACTGCTTCCTTTGCACCTTTGGGAGCTTGGGTAGATCTAAAAGGTATTTTCTGTGACTGAACTCCAACCATGCATAAGTTAAAAGTTTGGTTTGCTGTGAAATTTGTCATTTCATCTTCCTACCTTCTTTTCCTGGTTATTTTGGGAATGTGTTGCATGGCACGGGTCCTGAGACAACCTAGTGGCCTTGTATTCCTACCTTCTGTTTCTCTGTTTCTTAGAGCTTGGTGAGATGGGCAGAGGCCTTAGCTCAGAGGTGGTATTAGTACAGTTTTTGTAGCAGTCCTTGCTGGATGCCCACACTGAAACCTGTAGGAAGTAGGAGTAGGCTATGCTGAACAGCACACCCTTGGTCATATACAAGTTGGGCTAACTATTCCCCATACTCTGTGATTATTCAACTGCATGCTATTTCTGCTCTTTACAACTGTTCTGCTAGTTTGCTTACCCAAGATCAGATTTGCTTAGCTAGTCTTTTCAATGCTGTCCACTGAAAGCTTCTTTCCTTTGGGCCTTGTGTTAGTCACCTGCGGTCTGTCTGATACTGAAAGGTTGCACTCCTGGTGCATTGTTCAGCTTCTCTATCTCCAGCTTCTTTTGCAGTTCTCAGGTGAATGACATTTGGCTCTGCTCACTGGTTACTCATTTTGTCTCTTTGCTCCATAAGTTTTTATCTGCAGAGAGAGATTGGAGGCTATTTCATACATCTGCTCCTTTCTTCCCACTCTCTGACCCCAGTGTGATTCTGATCTTGACAGCCTTTTCAAACCCCCGAGGTAGAGGTAGGTATTTTGGGGGAGAAAGCTGTCAAATACATTTAAGATTATAATTAAGAATATGTAATGAATCTTTCCAGACTAACTATGAGGATGTAACTGTTCTGGAATACTTCAAATTATTTATTTTCTAAAAGAACGCTTTCTGACTATGACCAAAATTTAGATATGTAAATACAATACTGAGACACCTGCATCACTTTTTCAACAATGCAAGAAAAGCAGTGGAAAAGCTGCTGGAAAGAGAAGAAATGGAAATCAAAGGGAGCAGCATGTGTTGAGTGTTAGCAGAAAAATGTCTTTAGCATTAATTGGGTTTACTGACAGATACTGGTCCAGATATAAATGTTTTGGCCAAGTTCTAAAAAGTTGTACTTGCTAACTCTAATAGTTGAGCTGATTATAGAGGGTTCATTTAACAGTGACATTTTCATAGAATCATAGAATTAGCTAGGTTGGAAAAGACCTACAAGATCATCTAGTCCAACCATCCGCCTACCACCAATAACCCCACTAAACCATGTCTCTCAACGCTATATCTAAATGTTTCTTGAACACCTCCAGGGACGGTGACTCCACCACCTCCCTGGGCAGCCCATTCCAGCGCCTGACCACTCTTTCAGAAAAGTAGTGTTTCCTAATGTCCAGCCTAAATCTCCCCTGGCGCAACTTGAGGCCATTCCCCCTTGTCCTGTCACTAGTTACAAGAGAGAAAAGGCTGACCCCCAGCTCACTACAACCTACGTTCAGGTAGTTATAGAGAGTGATAAGGTCTCCCCTGAACCTCCTCTTCTCCAGACTGAACAATCCCAGCTCCCTCAGCCGCTCCTCATAAGGCCTGTGCTCCAGACCCCTCACCAGCTTCGTCGCCCTCCTCTGAACATGCTCCAGGGCCTCAATGTCTTTCTTGCAGTGAGGGGCCCTAAACTGGACACAGTACTTGAGGTGGGGCCTCACCAGAGCTGAGTACAGAGGGACAATGACTTCCCTACTCCTACTGGCAACACTATTTCTGATACAAGCCAGGATGCCATTGGCCTTCTTGGCCACCTGGGCACACCACTGGCTCATGCTCAGCCGAGCATCGACCAATACCCCCAGGTCCGTTTCCTCCACACAGCCTTCCAGCCACTCTGCCCCAAGCCTGTAGCGTTGCCTGGGGTTGTTGCGGCCAAAGTGCAGGACCCGGCACTTGGTCTTGTTGAACCTCATCCCATTGGCTTCAGCCCAGAGATCCAGCCTGTCCAGATCTCTCTGTAGGGCCTCTCTACCCCCAGGCAGATCAACACTTCCTGCCAGCTTGGTGTCATCTGCAAACTTGCTGAGGTTGCTCTCAATGCCCTCATCCAGGTCATCAATAAAGATATTGAAGAGATTTTTGCTATAGTAGTGAGTTGCTGCAGTAGTTGCTTTTGTATTTTTGTTTGACATTGACTTAAAAGAGTACATGGCAAGAAAATAAATTATTTAAACACAGAGATGTTATCTGGAATCTGATCCTTTAGCTGTTTACACTGTTACAGCAGTGCTGAGATGCAGAAGTGTCTCTCACCATCAAAACCATTTTCTCTGCTGCATGCTTTTTGTAGTGGCTTGAATGGATTTTTATCTCTGCAAATTGGCGAACAATGAGAAGGATGTTTTTAAAGAAGACAGCAGTTTGATCATTTTGCTCATTGGTTTGGAAATTGCTATGAAGAAATTTTAGTCTGTTTTAAGGTTAACGTATGTGTTGTCATGTAAAATAGGGCTTACCAACATTTCCAGCAGCCTGCTGGTGTCCCTACTCTTTCTCATCTTTAACAAGAAGACACAGTGGTGTTACTGATGTGTGGAATACTTAGTGTACGGATCCTTGCCTTTGACTTAAATGCCCTTCTTATAATTATGTAAAAATTGTACATTCTTTTTTCCCCACTCTCATTGTTTAAGGATGTTAGAAATCTTCACATGGTACTTTCAGCTGTATGTATGTTGCTCATTACCTTGAAAGAAGATATGACCTAAAGAGGAGTAGGAAGGTGTTGTGGTAGCTGAGGCTTAGTCATAGGTTTGAAAAAGAAAGTAACAAAAAATATATCCAAACCTTAATAAAAATGTAGTTGTGAAATGCCCACAGTAAGCTTCCTAATTAAGAAAAAAAAAAAAAAAAGCAGGAAAAGCAGTTTGTAACCATGCCCTAAATGAACATGCTATCCTGCCAGACATGTACCATAACAGAAATTGGCAATAACTTCTATGCATCTCTGGAGTCCCAGAACGCGTCAGCAGAAAGGAAACATACCCTTAAATTCAAAGAAAAAAAGCAAGGTTTTTTCCTCTCCACTGTAATAGTAAAAGACGTCCTCATTCTACACGCTTTGTAATTTATTTCAGGTTGAATGGAGGTGGAAGGAAGCTAGAATATAATGCACGTTGGGATCAGAACACAATCCGTGTCAAGGAACAAGTTTTATGGACTTGTACCAAAAAGCTTTTCCTGAAGCTTGGTGAAAGCAGATTAACCTCTCCAGCTCTGAATGAGACTAAAAGGCTCTCTGTAAAAGGCTGGGGAGAGCTCTGAGGGATGGGCAGGGGGTGCTCCAGGTGGAACTGCCTTCAGCTTGGACAGAAGCAGGACCAGGGAAACACATTTTAAAAGCAAGGATTAAGATGGGGCCGCTGGTTATTGGTTTATCTGTGTTCAGGTCATTTTATATAGAGCAGCATCCGTCACCATGCTGGGGCCTAATCTTAGCACCAGGCATTGCCTCACGAGTTTGCTTTGCTTTTAATTGCCGTTCTCCTTTTGCCCCAATAAATTTCAGTGTTTCTTAGCAATCCATTGCTCAGATGGATAAAGGCAGTCTCTGTGCATGTTGCTCTTGTAAATTATGTTGAATATATTATATTGTATATTATGTTGTGAAGTGTGTTCACGAGGTCCTTGTTGAAAATCATCATTGATAACTGCGTTGTGAACCAGTGAAGGTTTCTTAGGGTGAGAGGCTTTGGACATCCCACGTTAGCTCAGAGGAAACAAGTGCTTTACAACTGACTGTCTTTCAAGGTCAGGTTCTGGCCAAATGTAAAGATGTCAGGCTCTTCATTATTAACTTCAAATGGCTTCTTGAGCACTGTTCTGGTGTATGTTACTTTCATTGAGATTATACATCATATCAAAATAAATAATTAACACATTAAATGAAAAATTATACGCAAAGTCATTCCTGTAGTTATCGTGTATTTGTAGCTGTCTTGTTTCCATTAAAAACAAACAAACAAAATCAACAGCAAGCAATACAAAATTGCAGTATAGGGAAGAAGAATGTTGTGCTTAAGAAAATTAAAAACTTCAGAGCCAAATGGCCGTGCTTTTAAAGAGGAAGGATGTGCAAAGATCTGACAGCACAGTTGTCTGAAAGAACTCTCCTGGCAGATGCTTTTGAGAAGTGAAAGAAATAAATATTATAATTATAAGCTAGAGGAATGCCCATGTTTTCAGATAACCACTGCTATCTGAAGGGCTTAAACTACTCCCCAAAGTTATTTTCAGTTCAAATAAGAAAAGCTGCTGTTGTATTCCTCTGATATGTTTGCTTTCGTTGCTTTGTGAGTGTCTGAGGCTGTTTTCAAAACGGTAGAAATGGTGATTAGTGTTTTCTTTTCTGTCCAATAAGTTTGCTGTTTAGTCTGAAAGAGAAGTAAATATTTTTCTGAGGGAGGACTAGGTGATCACAGCATGCAAGACCCACAGTGCCCAGGACCGCAGCATATCCTTCAGAAATATATAATACTTAATTCTGCCAGATTGGATTCATACCCTTTAGGGGGAAAAAAACCACCAACGAACCAGTTGTACCATGAAACTTGACTATAACGCTTTGCTCCGCAGTTTGTTTCCAGCAGAAGTCGTGATTTGTGGTGCCTGTGTTGTAGGAGCAGAGGATGGCAGCAGTCGTGTTGTGAAAGCAGCTGTGAGTCACCGTAGTGAGGCGTGTGGAGGCAGTTTGGGTTAGCAACGGCAAGCACAAGGCCTTGGTTCCTTGCAGAACACAGTGTAATGAAATGGAGGTGAGGTTGCTTAGAGGATTAGCTGGTATTTTACTCTCAGGAGACTCAACAAACTTCTTGGCACACTAGCATTTCTTTAATTGGGCTTAAAAGCTGCTTGGCAGTTCTCCAGTTTAGATGGATATATCCATTTTGGAGTACTCTAACTGAAGCTGCTGAAACACCTGGATGTGTTTTTCTTCTCAGAATGTGTTCCAGTTTGTCATATTTCAAGTCTGCCCCTGTTTTGGAAGAGGATGTGTTTATTATCCAAGTCTTAACAATGTGACATCAAAGGAAGAGGCCAGGGAGTTGAATATGTCACTTAGGAGAACGACAAAGACAGATTATGTGTTCATACCAGCTCTGCTATACAAATAAAATATAAATACTGTCTGGCCTGGTGAAGCCCTGATTACTTCAAAGGGCCGAGCATCCAAAGAAAGGTCATTCTTACAGCTGCCTTTGCTGGGTTTGCCTGTTTGCTGCTGGCATTTGGATAGCCTTACCGGCCTTCAGAGTCTTCAGAACAATTTTGGGTAATGTGGCATTTCAATTGGTGGTCAGTGTGCCTGGGTCTTCTGTTTTCTTCATTAACACTTGCATAAGCTCACAAGTTGCCTTTTGTGACTTCTGTCTTCCTAATTATTGCTCTGTTTATCTTAGATGGAAAAGCAGGTGTTCTGCTTTGTGTTTGCTCTTTGTTAAGCATATTAATAGAACATCTGTATACAGACAGATGCAATGAACTATTATTTTCTTGGTGCTCTATTTTTTAACATAGGTTTCAGAACCTGTTTGCTCAACAGCTGTTCTACCTATCTAGAGGAAGCTGTGGGAATGGTTTGATCTCTTTTGTAAGTCACTTTTCTACCTTTGTTGCTTATTGCCCTTGAAGAGGGACAGGTTGGCTTTCTCCATTATTTTTAGACAGAGGTGGTTTAAAGCTTATTATGATTTTTAAGAAGTAGATGACATTAGTCACAGTGGTAACCTCTAGGGGCCTTTTTCATAAACTGTGACTCTTTTCTGTATGAACTATTGCAGAAACTAATAATGCTGTAGTATAAAGTGTTCTTGGAAGCTCAGCAGGTTATATTGGTTTTTTTTTTTTTTTTTGGTTGTTTTTTAATAAAACACATGTACTTAATGAAACATGAAGAGGAGGAAAAATGAAGTAACATTGAAAATCATTGTTAATTTTGGTACTGTTTCTTCAGAGAACAATTGGAAAGATCCATGATTAAGAAATTTAGTGGTTTTTTTTTTCTTATATATATTGCTTTGATCTTAACATTTTGTGGGTTTGTTTCATGAGGGAAGGAAGAGAAATGGGGCCATTTGTCCCAGTTAAAAGAAAGAGAGCTCATTATTAGTTTTGGGATTTTGTAACATGGTTCTTTTTTTTTTTTTTTTTTTTTCTTTTTCAAGTTACTTTCCAGTGCTTAGTATTTCTTTTCACCCTCTGCTGGACAAGACTGGTCATAATACGTGAAGTTAAAGGAATTCTGTAGAAGAGCTATCTGGCTCTGCAGATGGTTCCCATGTAGCCCAGTGTTTCCTCCCTGAGATTTGTTGTCCTTAAGCTACAAGCTTTGCTTCATAAATAAAAACCCACGTTCTAGAAGTAGGATTTTTATAATAGAAGTAAATATTTAGTTAGATTTCAAAGCATAAAAATTTGATCTAATTTCATCAAATATCTGATTTTTATTTTTTTTCTGTTCTTGATGCAACTTGTCAGTTAACAATGTAATGTAGGTTCATGGGGATCTAGACCCAGAAAAAATGTGTGGTTTCTTGGAGTTTCTTGTATTGTTGTGGAACACAACATTCAAACATGCTCTTGAGGATCTATAGACTTAGTTGCAGATAAGTGCATAGTGTATGTCTCAGGCTTCAACAGGACTCCCACTCGTGTTGATAACAAAAGTGATGTTTCTGCCCACTTTTGCTGTAGTCCCTCTGCTTCTCTACCCTTGGGCACCCTTAGGTTGCTCTGTCTGTGGAAATAGGATTTATATGATCATTTTTGTGCACTTAACCATTTTCATGTCTCTCCCTCACATGCATAGGCTTTGAAAACATAGGATGGTTCCAACCAGATTTGACCTAGTAGAAGAATTTTATTTTATTTTTTTTTAATTATTGTCAGAGTATTATGAGAAGAGGCATCTTAGTAAAGGACGATGAGTCCCAGCTGTGCTTAACTTCCAAACCTGGGCTGTTTCACTTTGCACATACAACCAGCTTATTGTTTTGTAAATCACTGTCAGTTTTTATGTTAAATGCTTAGTGATTTTTTTTTCTCAGTTTGACTACTTTAATTTGACTAGTCCTGAAACCCTGCATTGTCAGGATAATAATAGTTAATGGGTTCTGACAGCAATGGCAAAATCATTATTTATTAGGGCAGGCCTTCCTGGTCTGCCAGGTTGCAGACGCAAGTTTAATGTGCTTTTTTTTCCTGCATAATCTATTTTTAAAAGGGAAAGCTGTTTTATTTTGCAGAAAGCAGAGCATCAGGCCAGAGAAATGCTCAAGTAAACACAGCAGAGCTTGGGTGTCTGGACAGAAAGCTGTTCTTGATGAACTCTTTCAAGGATGTTTGATGTTCTATAACCATCCCCCTTTTAAGAAATCATCCCTTTATCTTTTTTTCCTTCTGAGTTATTTCCAGTTGATGATGAGATGAACAAAGAAGGGATAAGGTGTCCTTGCAAAGTAAGAAAAGCTGAAATTGGGATGAACAAAGAAAGGATAGGGTGTTCTTGCAAAACAAGATAAAGCTGATGAACGAAGACTGAGAAGAAGAACTGGTTAAACAAACCTGTCTTGCAGATATATGGCAGGAGATGCTAGCCTAGCACCTGTTTGTAAATCTTGCATGCTTGACAGAACAAAGAAGGATGAACTTAGTCAAATGGAATACAAAGATAGCTCTAGTTGGGCAAAACAACAGTGTCTGAATCTGCATTAGAAAGTATATATAAACAAAGGAAACAAAGGGGGACGCCTGTTGGGAGGGGATGAGCGTGGGGTAGGCTAATGGAGAAGAATGTGAACCCCGAGTACCTTAGGCAACAGGGGAGGGGCCCACTGTAGTGTTGGGATACAGGGGTGAAAGAAGGCTGTGACACCTGACAGGTTGAGAGATCTTACTGGGAAATACCTCCAGTAGACTCTGCCTTTATTTGCATAAAGAAAGCTAAAAACTCCTCTGCCTTTTTTTGGGATTAAGATAAGCAAGCAATCCTATTTGAGCAGGATGGCCTGGAGGCTTCAAAGAGCAAGGGAAAAGACAAATCTGTTTTTTCCTGTCTTTTCAATACTACTTACATGTGTCTTGTGTGGTTTTTTTGTAGATCCTTTCTAGCTCCTTTCTCAGTCTGCTCTGGGTGCAGTTACCTACTCTTTTGTAATAGTGGAGAAAACCTCAAGAGTCTTGGGTAAGGGTGAACAGGCCAGAGGTCCTTACCACAAACACTGCAGTGTCTGGTAGAGTTCCTTAAAGGGAAAGGGAAAATCCCCTTTGGGAATGGTGGAAAGTCTCCTGTGTGTACATGAGCCACGTGCAGAAGGAAGCCTGGTGACCAGGAGTCAGGCTTGCAGTGCTATCTGTAGCCAGCTGTACCTTTTGGGAGTTGTCCCGATGGCCTTTTGGCTTACACTGGTGTTCAGAAACTGGGCGTGGAAAAGGTCCTGCAGTCTCATTGCACCACAGCACAGAGGTACAGTGGAGGTTTACCTGGTGCTCCTCTTTTAGCCTTGCTCATAAACACAAACAAGGAAATGAAGTATTTACACAGCCTTTTCTTTCTCTCTTCCTCTGGAGCTCAGGCTTCATTAATGTAGCACTAGATCTTACATCTCTCCCTCTTTCCCTTGATTTGCTGCTGCAGGAACTCTTCTTCACTGGGCAAGAATCAGGCTCAAATTGTGTGCCAGATCTTATGGATCCCAGAGGAGAGGTTAATGACTATAATTTATTCTTTTGCCCGCTGCAAGTTCTGTAGTTTTAACTGCTGTGTTAAACCAGAGAGGTTCCTATAAAATGTTTCCATTGGACATCAAGTTAACTCCAGCTTCACAAGTCATAAATGTGCAGCTGAGGAAGCCTTGGCTCAAAGCAGCCATAGCTATGGTAATGTTACGGCTGCTCTGAGCCACGTGCCTGTATCCTAGGCACAGGGGCACTGCTGGTGCTCAGGCAGGTGTGCTTTAATCTCCACCATTTTCTTACCAGGCTTTTCCCAAGTACATTTTGGTGAGGGGTCTGAAGTACAGGCCTTATGAGGAGCGGCTGAGGGAGCTGGGATTGTTCAGTCTGGAGAAGAGGAGGCTCAGGGGAGACCTCATTGCTCTCTATAACTACCTGAAGGGAGGTTGTAGTGAGCTGGGGGTCGGCCTCTTTTGTAACTAGTGACAGGACAAGGGGGAATGGCCTCAAGTTGCGCCAGGGGAGATTTAGGCTGGACATTAGGAAATACTACTTTTCTGAAAGAGTGTTCAGGCGCTGGAATGGGCTGCCCAGGGAGGTGGTTGAGTCACCGTCCCTGGAGGTGTTCAAGAAACATTTAGATATAGCGTTGGGAGACATAGTTTAGTGGGGTTGGTGGTGGTAGGTGGTTGGACTAGGTGATCTTGTAGGTCTTTTCCAACCTAGTTCATTCTATGATTCTATGATTTTGTAAGGGATCCTTCTAGGGAAAGCATGATGCCTTTTCAAGCAGTGACAGTTACAGTGGAAGTCAAGATTACCTCTGATTTTTATGATCTGTTAGACACCTGGTAATCCGCAAAATTTTCATTGTTTTTTATTTTCAGCCATTTTGTTGGCAAAAGTCTTTTTCACACCTTTGCACAGAGATATTAATAATACTCAATTCTCATCATTATGCGTCTGCTTTTATTGAATGATTTTGATTTTCATGCTGAATGCATGCTGTTAAAAATTGCCACTTACTGAATCCGTGGATGTTGCAGCAAAGATGGGAAAATTGTTCTAGCATATCTGAAAAAATGAAGTTGTTTTCTTGTGATATAAATGACAATAATAAATAAACCAAACATTTCAGATCTTTTTTTTTTGAATCTTCAGCTGGAAAGAATTTTAGAGGAATGTGTGCTGAATGACAGGTCTATTCTAGAGTAGCTTTTAACTTTTTAAATTTTTTTAAGCAGTCACTTTGGGTCACACTTTGGGTCATGTGATGCTTTGTACTGTCTGAACTTACCAGTGGGAGAGTTCTACCTGAAATTTAGATAGCATTGCTCTCTGTTTCCTGCTACTTGAATCCAGTCTTGATCTAGTTGAAGGCCCACATCTTCAAGCAATGAAAATGAACAGCATATTTCTTTTTCTTCTGTTGCTAGTATTTGGTATCCCATGGCATTGTATGTGACAACCTGTTGTTTCTCACCAGTGGGAGTCCTTGATAATTGCATTCAGTCTGTTTGCAGAAAGAGAAGCAAGTTCAATACTTCCATGCTGTGCACTTTTTCAGATTTTTCAGCAGTGTTTGGAGCTTTTGCCCAAAAGAAATTTTCCCCAGAGGCTACAATGAGTAACTGTCAGCATTGCCTGCTATTAATAATTGCATGCAAAAATTGATCTTGGAGCTGCTATGAAGTGGCTGCACTGTTGTGTGCAGGAGCCAGCTCACTTAAAGCCGATGCACTTGAAGGTGGTTCTTTGGCCAAATGCAGTAGGAAGGAAGCTACACAGCCTGTCTTTAACACCATGTGTCTTTCAGATGCCATAAAAGGCTCCCCTTTGTCACTGTGGAGGAGAATGCCCACACCAAAGACGTGGTGTTAAAGCCAACAGTGTGTCCAGGGAGGAATGCAGGTGCGTATTTGGGAACACTTTGGGCAGTGGAGCAGGTTGTGGTTGCCCTGTATGCACAGGTTACTGCTGCCTGTCTGGGACACCAAGAGGATGAGTCAGAGCTGGCATCAGCCCCCATGCACAATAGACTGCTCTGCTGGTGCAGTGCCCCTGCTCCTTGTGGATAAGCTGTGGCAACAAGGGGGATGGCCGTCAGCTCTGCAGTCTCATGTGGGCCATCAGTTGAAGTGGCTTAAAAGAACAGAGATAAACTTAAGTACAGTCATATCTGGTTGTTTCTTTTCTTATCTGCCTGTACAGTCATGAACGCTTTGCTCGGCTTTCTGTTTTGAGACTGATCCAGTATTTCTGGAGAAATCTTACTATCCTAGTAATGAGAATGCATCATAAAATGGTATTTAAAGTTGATGATTAGAAAGATAGGGAGGGTAAAGGCCCTTCTTAAAAAGCTTATCACAAGTAGAAAGCCTTGAAATGTTTTATGAGATGTGAATGAGCACATGAGATGAGAATGAACACAAGGTTTTTTTTTGTTGGTTTTGTTTTAAATTATGCTAGTCTTTGTATATGCTTTCATTTCTCTCCATTAGAAATGGAGAATAATTTTAGGAAAGAATAAAAACTATACAGTTATGAGTAAAAAAATAGTATGGATTATAGCTTTTTTCGTATATAGTTTATGGGTACACTTGGGATTTCATTCTGAAATATACACAGGCTGCTGTGAAAGTAATGTCTCCAATTTTGTTCTGTAGGCCCACGACATCAGAGGTGGATGTTGGCGGTATGGCAGTAGAAGTTGAACCTTTCTGACAAGATTCCTTTACGTTTTGTTGCTGTGCAACAGATGGCAGCAAGGGGTGTAGTACTGAATTCCTCCATGTGGAAAAAATGGCACCCACTGACATTCATCAGTATTTGCTGAATGTTTATGGAGGCCAAACAGTGGACGTGAACATAATGAAGG
Organism: Numida meleagris; assembly: GCF_002078875.1. Lineage (NCBI taxonomy): Eukaryota > Metazoa > Chordata > Aves > Galliformes > Numididae > Numida > Numida meleagris. The sequence goes on from NW_018362987.1 coordinate 157,974, forward strand.
GGTGAGTGGTGTGTTTCAGTAGTCGTGACAGTGGGTCACCTTCACTGGAGCAGATTGGTATGAGCATGGCACTCAGGCTTTTGTTCATTGCTGGCCAAAATGTACAGCTAATGGTGGTGACCGTGTTGAAAAATAGTGTCTTATAGCTGAGAACTTGCTCTGTCAGCATTATTGTGCTGTTTGTATCTGTTGTAACGTTCGAAATAAATAGGAGGCATTACTTTCAGAGTGACCTCCATATATATATATATATGTGTGTGTGTGTGTATATATCATTTTGGTAGTTTTTCCCTTGAGTCGATGAAAAGAGTTTCTAGCATCCTTAGAATTACAGAATCTGTCAGATGGACTGTACTTTCTAGACAGACGGAGTTCTCTGTGCCCATTTTAAACTTAAATACATATGAAATTGGTGCCTTGTGCTGAAAGTAAGCAGGAGCTGCATATGTATGCTCAGAACACTTTACTACATTTTGATGAATTTTTGTTGCAACTGTTTAATAGCTGATATTGCAAAGCATAGCATTATGTGATGTTTAAGATTACTGTATTTCATTAATGAACTTTTAGAAAGATTTTAATAGCAAATATTAAATCTTTGAAACTGCTTCCTGTCAGTTCATAGTACTTAAGATAAAATGCACGTTCTTTATTTGTTGTTATTTATCCTTGCCTGAGCTGTGAAGGATAGTTGGAAGGCTCTGTTCTGAAATGTGGGAATGAGTCTGGCTGTAATTGGACCTGTGAATAACTTCCCAAATGATCTATATCCTTAGCTGCTGTTGTATAGCTGGAGACCTGTACCTCAATTCTGAGAAGTATCAATAATTAGGAAATAATTACTCCATTTTGGGTACATAGCATTGAGCTGTAGGTGTGAGGGATTGTAGCTGAGAAGAAACTCATCATTAGTACTAGATACCACAAACTGTGTGCTTCTTTGTGCTCTGGCTTGTAGAAGTAATGGGGAACATGCTTTTTTATTCTCTTTCTGCATTAGTTCTGTTGTTCCTTATTTTTGGTTAATGTTTTAATTTTCAGTTTTGTCAGGAGTCTTGAACCTATTTTGAGGGCTAACAGAAGCCTTCCTCATACCAGATCAGAAACGACCAATACTTGGAGAATATCAAACATTTATATTGTTATCTCTCTCTATGGCATGTAAATAATGTCAGTGCCATAATTGGGATCAATATTTGGTCTGGCAAATAGACACACGGTGTTCAGCTTAGAAGAATTTGCTGCAGCATTGATTACTAGAATAAGATAAGTATTTGCTCAATGTGGTACTTTCATGTTCTGTTTTTCACTTTGTCTTCTGAGATCTCTTAGAGAAGATAATTTAAAGAACACGTAATTTCAGAAATTTCACAGGACTGAAACTAGCCAGAAAATTGTGAAGGAGTGAGAGAGCAGACCAAAGGACGTGGGAAACCCATTTCTGTGTCCAGATTCCTCAGAGATTGGAGGCAAGTTTGAGCAGACGGTAGTTTATGTCCTTTTCCATTTTTCCTCCTTGTGAAGGAAGGATAGCAACTTGGACAATTTGCAAGCAACAGACTTAGTGGATGTTCGGACTCATCTCTAGCTAAAGCCTGCGTGGGCAAGGGGAGGAGTTGGGCTCTGGAATTACTGCTTGACAACAAAAAGATGCAGTAAAAAGGGGCAGCACATTCAGTGACCATCTATCTGTGACCCCCAGTATGGGCTCTGCCTGAATACAGGACTGCTTCTGTCCCTGTCTGTAAGAGAGTTAATATTATCACTGGTTAAGTGGAAATAGGAAAAGCTTTGGGCTCTTTCTTGTCCCGCAGTACAAGGTTTGTCCTAGATCCCTGTGCTTTGTTTGGGGATGCTCAGACTTGAGCTAAGAATAGCCCTGTCCTGAAGCTGGAATGTGTCAGTCTGTTATACCTCACATTCTTGTCTGTGAGTCCTTATTCTGTCAGGCTGCACTGCTCAAACTGTGATGAATTACTCACGCTGGTAATGTTCTAACATAAATAAATAGGGAAGAACATAAATAAGCCACAAAGAATTCAGTTACCACCTAATTCACAGGAAGGCTGTGTTTCAGGCTATGAATATTGCCCTTGGCAAAGAGTAACTGTGATTATTACACATGTTCCAACAATAGCAAGAAACTTGCTGTTCACTTCTAAGAACTAGGCTGCCACGGTAAGGGAACAGTCATTGAAATGCTTCTGGTTTAGGCCTCACAGCTGATCACCTAGAAGTGCTTAAGCTGCTTAAGCTTGGTGTTTGGATGATGTCTGTTAACTAAACAATGCTTCTCTCAATTCACAGCTGTTAAATGAGCCACCGGTGTAGGACCTGCTCCATATGTTTCTCTGTGTGAGGGATTAGCAGTTATTTCTCCCAAGTACACCTGATGAGCTATATCAGTTATCCTTTGCTGAAGCCATTCTATTCCCTAAAGCAGGAAAACATGGATAAAGTGGCACCCGCAGGGCATTTCCATCTTTGAAGTTAACAGGACCGAGCCAGTTGACTGATTGTCTGGTTCTTTCTATGGTTTCTGGTCTTTTTGACTACGTGAAATTTACTGAAGGGCAGGGGTATCGACTGCTACATTTCTTATGCTTACTAAGATAGAGAAAAGAAAAAAACATTATATTGGTGTTTGTATGTGTATATAACAGGTGATGCACAAGCAATTGCTTCCCCCCCCCCCAACTAATTCCCAGCTAGCATCCGAACAGCAGAAGGGAGAGAGAGATGAACTCCCTCCCNGTAGTGCACAAGTAATTGCTCACCACTCCTGAATAATATCCAGCTAGCCCCTTGAGCAGCAGAAGAGAGTGAGATGAACTCCCACCCCTTCAAAACTCCTTCTGCTTCATGTCACATGGTATGGAATATCCCTTAGGCCACTTTAAGTCAGCTGTCTTCATTCTGTTCCCTCCCAGCTCCCTGGGCCTTTCTCTGTGAACGGTCTCTTGGTTCTGTGCAGCACTGCATAGCAGCAGCTATAATCATCAGTGTGTTATCACAGCACTGTTTATCTCCTAGAACCAAAACGCAGCATTGTATCAGACACTCTGAAGAATAGAATTCCATCCCAGCTGAAACTGGGGCACTATCCACCATGGTATGGAATAAGTTCCGTATCATTTCTATCTTCCTCAGTTCCTACAATTTCTACACATCCTAACTAATTACAGAATCACAGAATCTCAGGGGTTGGAACTTTTTTTGCTTTTTGATATGTATATATATGCACACACACATAATTCCCATAATCTGTGGGCCATTCTTGTAAATTTTCCGTGGTATTCCTTTATTTCATAACTTTGGGCTTCATCTGTCATTAGAGTTCTTCACTGCAGGGGGGATGATTCACAGTGTTGGGTTACTGTATGCAGAAGCTAGTTCTGGTTCCATCTGGTGCATATACATAATAATAAATATAGAACAATATCAGCCTGAACTTCTGGAAGGGGCGTTAGTTCTATATGAAGAGCTGGTGAGATCATTCCTGGGCTGGAGAATCTACTTTGAGTATTAATATTTGGGGGGAAAAAATGGTGCAGGAAACAGCTGCAGAAATGATTTGCAGGGAAAAATGGGTTGTACTTTTGGTTCAAAGTCAGTGTTTTAACATTTACTTTAATGCAGCCTCTGTCTGAATAAGTGTGTGTTATGGTATACTAAAGTGCTCTTTAATCTAGTAGATGAAGGCATAAGAGGGACTGGCAAGTGGAATCTGTAGAAATTGAGATTACAAATATAGCCCATATTTTTAACAGGTTAAAATAGTCACCAAGGCATCTTAGTGACAAGATGTCACTTTCTCCATCAGTGGAAATCTTTAGAAAGGATGGCATTCACTGCCTGTAAGATGCAACATGTTGTTTATATGCCAAAGTAGTTTGAAATAATTTTTCTGGGGTGTTGGAGTGAGCTCTAGCAGCAGTCATAAGTTGGATCTCTATTAATAAACTACTTGCACATAGGATTGCAGTTCTAAGCCTAAGCAGTGATTTCGGTAAGTTCCTTCTTAACTTGCCTTTCTTCCTTCAGCTGCGTGTTGTGCTTTCTGACCCACTGTCACATTCAAGGGTAAAGAATTTTGGCAGAAAATAAACCCCCTTGCGTTACAGCTTGTCCTCAGATATCAGAGGGACTGGAGGCAGCTGAGCTTAGATCTGGAATGATGCCCAGCGTGGCACTATAAATCCAGTTGCATTCAATATACAAACTACTGCGATTACGGATTCAAAAATAACACACTGCACAATTCATCTGGAGGCATTCGGATGGGCAACCCTGACTGCTCTTAAGGAGGTTGGGACATGCCCAGTGAGGGCTCCCATGGCTAGATGAGTGAGTAGTGCAGTTTTTTGTGTGTTTCTGGTTATCAGTACTACTGTGAGGTAAAGCTTAGGTGGAATATGACAAGAATAATTAAGTATGATAGATGGAAAGCGCATGAGGAGTGTTGAACTGACATCCTAGATATCTGGCTTTACATCACCTGATAGAGCAGCTATAGCTGGAGACTTTGGTGGCTTTTGGAAGGATGAAATTAAATGAGGTTCCTGTTCCAGGAGAAAAGGAAAGAAAACTGAGTTTCTTTGACATCATTTGCATATGAATATAGGACATAATGATTACAGTATTTGCATGATTTGACCATTGTAGAGGAGTTCATTAAAGAGGTTAAAATCAGAGGCAGTCTGGACTGTAGTAATCATGCTCTGGTCGAGTGTGATCTCAAGGAATATGAACCTGACAAAGATCAGATTCAGGACCCTGAACTTCAGGAGAGTGAACTTTGGCTGTTGAAGAAATTTTTGTATGGGATCCCCTGGGAGACTGCCCTTAGAGATATATAAATGGAACAGAGCTGGCAACTCTTTAAGAACATGTTTGTGACAGCAAAAGAGCTCTCCTTCCCCCAGCATAAGAAATCAAGCACAGGAGTCAGGAAACTAACATGATTTAACAAGGATAACTGGAGGATATCCTTGAGGTTAACTCAAAGATGCTTCTTGAGCCAAGTAATAGGCTGCCCCATCAAGGGAGATACAGTACTGGACCTGTTGCTTACCAGTGCAGGTGAACTGATTGGTGACATCAGGACTGGAGGCTGTCTAGGCTGTAGTGACTGTGCAGTGGCGGAATTCGCTCTCCTGAAGGATATTAGGCCCTGAGTAAAATCAGGATGCTAAATTTTAGGAAAGCCAACTTCGAGCTCTTCAGTGAGTTAGTAAGCACCAGCCCCCTGGAGATCTGTCCTCGAGTACAAGGAAGCAGAGCAGAGCTGGCAGATCTTTAAGGAAGCCTTTCTTAAGACAGAAGAGCTCTCCATCCCCAGGTGTAGGAAGTCAGGAAAGGAAGGCAACAGACTGGCATGGCTGAACTGGGACCTGCTGGTCAAACTGAAGAGCAAGAAGAAAATGCCCAGGCAGTGGAAACAGGGGGAACTGGGAGACAGAGAAGATAACCTGGGGGAGGAGTATAGTGATGCTGCTAGGCTGTCTAGGGGTCAGGAATGCCAAGGCCCAACTGGAACTGTACTTGCCAAGGGGTGCTAAGGAGAATAAGAGGGGCTTCTGTAGGTATGTGAGCTGGAAAAGGAAGGTTCAAGAGGGCATACTCTCCCTAGTGAGCAATACAGGCAGTCTAGTAACAACAGAAAATGAGAAGGCTGAGGAACTCAGCAACTCTTTTGCCTCACATTTCATTAGCAACCATTCTACACACAGCCCTTGAACAGATGGCTCAGAAAGTGGGGACTGGGGAGGATCAGTACCCCTCCTGCTGTAAGCTAAGATCAGGTTTGTGACTGCCTGAGGAACCTGAACATCCGTATGTCTATGGATTCCAGTGAGATGCATCCCAGACTCCTGAAGGAATTATCTGACTGATCTGGTGGCTTTTTACAATGGAGTGATGGCACTGATGGACAAAAAGAAGAGGCAACTGAGGTCATCTATGTGGACTTCTAAAAGGCCCTTGACATAGTCCTGCACCACATCCCTACATGTCTCAGTTGAAAAGATATGGATTTGAAGGGTGGACTGTTGCTATCTCCTCCTGCGGCTGCCCATCCTCCTGACCCGAGGCTGTCCGTGCTCGCTCGGACGGAGTCTCTCAGTCACCGATGTGGTGGAAGCAGATTTCATTTATTCCCCGGGATGCTCCCGGTATTATACCTGTACACCTGGCCGCACCCACGACATGCGCTGGTTTTGTAACTTCTTTCCAATCACAGCCTTGGTCACACACTGTTAGCGAGGCTCCGTGTCATGGGCTGCCCGCCCTCCTTCTGGTCGGTTCTTCTGTCTTCTACATCCTTCTTTGATCGCATCGGTACTTTCCTGACTTTCGGAGCTTCTGGGTTCGTTCAGTCACGCGCACAGGCGCAATAGCTATTCTTGCGTAGCGGCATCGAGTACTAATGAGCGGCTATTGCTTAATAAGCAGCTGTTGCGACCTGCAGTGGACTGTGCAGAGTTCTGCACAGACGCTCACGGATGGAGCATCTGTTGACACAATTAATTTATTAACATAGGCGCACAGGCTGGAGCTCCCTGAGGTCACTAAGTCTCTCCAAGGTGTTGGGTGGTCACTGCCTGCATGTTAACAGCTCTCTGTTGCAAGCCTCCATGCAGCACCATCCTCTGTTGCACCAAGTTAGGTTCCCCAAAGTGTGGCTGGGCAGAGGAGAAAATGTGCAGGAGCGATACCCACTGCCTGATGAGCAGTGTCTGCTGCTCAGTTCTTGGGCACAGGCACCCAGGGAGCATCTAGGATGGGTGGATTCTCCACCTTGCCCTCGGCGAGCACACCACGGTCCATTTCTGGCTGTGCTGTGCCATGCTTCAGCCTACTCGAGGCTCAAGAAGGTGTCTGAGTCAAGCTGCACCCCAAGCATCATCTCAATGGAGAAGGTGTTCTTGGAGGGGATGGTCAGCTTGATCTTGCAGGAGCTGAGGGAGGGCAGCACTGTGAGGTGGCAGTTGCGCAACTGAGGCAGATGCCACCAAGCTGCTTGCACCTGGCACTGGATCCAGCGGGTGGTTTTCTCCCCATGCAGGTAGGAGCCCTTGCAGAAGCTGTCTAGGAGTCTGGGCTCCTTTTCCCCCCCTCAGCTCGTCCTGAGTGTGGTGGAGAAAGCACAGCATGTCCCCCAGCAGCTAATCCCTTGCGCAGGTGCACTCCAGCTCCATGTGAAGGCAGGACTTCCTTGCCAACATCTCTGCATCGCTTGGCTCTGGGTGGAAGGTGTGCCCGGGGGGAGGCCTCAGGGGCACGAGCAGGTGATAGAGAATGTTTTCTCCAGGGTTGCTCCATCCTTCATAGACCCAGGCCACCCTAATGGCCTGCTGCAGCTGGGGCGTGAAGCCGTGGCGGGAGAGGCCTCAGCAGGCCCAGAGAAGGTTGTCTACCAGCTGCTCCAAGATTTGGTGCTTGGCAGCCATGTACGGTATCAGCCACTGGCTGCTCCCAGACTAAACTCTGCCCAGGTCATACATCTCATCAGTTGCTGTCTGCCTCACTGTCCTTCTTCTCCTCGCTTGAGGAGCTTTCTGACTTCCTGCTCTCTGGCTTCCCTCTCCTTTTCCCAAGGCACTGGCGGAGCCCAACCAGCAGGACAAGGAGCCCGACAAGGAGCCCAGCAAAGGCCCAGAGCTGCCAGAGTGATAAGGCAGTGCAGAGCAGGGCTCCCTCGGCTGCCCCGCTCTGCTCCTGGCTCCCCTGCTCCATACCGTGCAGCAGCTGTGCCATGGCCAGACACAGTTGCTGCACGCTGCTCTTGTGTGGATCCATATCCATGTGTAGAAGTTCCAGCTCAGGCTTCTGCAAGATCCCCAGCAAAGCCAGGGCAGTGAAGATCGCCTGAGCCATGGCCCCTAGGAGGTGTATGCTGCACTCGCCAAAGATCTCTAGGGTGTGGAGCTGCAGCGCTGCCCCTTTTATAGCATCCTGACACCTCCCCACTGTGACTGTCCTGCTGCTGTCACAGGACCACAGCCACATCACTGCACTCTTCCACTCTCATCTGTCCAGAAGCAGTCATCTGGGCACCTGCTGGTCAGGCCCTACTATAGGCCGCCTGGTCAGGGGCAGCCTGTGGATGAGGCCTTCTTACCTCAGCTTCAAGAAGTGTCGTGCCTGCAGGCTCATCTGGATGGGGGATTTCAAGCACCAGGATGTTTGCTGAGCAAGCAGCATGTTGGGCTGCAAACAATCCAGGAGACTCCCAGGGTGCGTTGAGGAGAACTTCCTGGTCCAGGTATTAGACAAAGCAACCAGAGGTGAAGCACTACCAGACCTGGTGCTTATCATCGCAGAGGAGCTCACTGAAAAAGGTAAGATTGGAGGCACTGTGGGCTGTAGTGACCCTGCCTGGGTCAAGTCTGTGATCTTGAGGAAGACAGGCCTGGTAAAAAGCAAAATCAGGACCCTGATCTTCAGGAGAACAAACTTCAGGCTGTTTAGGGAATTACTGGATGAGATTCCTTGGGAAGTTGTCCTTAGAGACAGAGGAGTAAGACTGGAGCTTGCAGCTCGTTAATGCTTCACTGAGGGCAGATGGTGCCTGACTAGTGTGGTGGCCTTCTGTGATGGAGTGACACCATCAGTGGACAAAGAGCAGGCAACAGATGTTGTCTGTCTTGATTTGTGCAAAGCCTCTGACATGGTTCTGCAACACAATTTTATCTCTAAGTTGGAGACATATGGGTTCAAAGGGTGGACTATCTGGTGGATAAGGAATTGGTTGTAAGGTCACAGAGGGCTGGGCTTGATGGTTCTGTATCCAGATGGAGATTGGTGTTGAGTGGTGTTCCTCAGGCTTCCATCTTTGGACTGGTGCTCTTCAGCATCTTTATCTATGATGTGGACATGGATCTAAGGCACCCTCAGCAAGCTTGCAGACGATGCCAAACTGAGGGGTGCAACTGATATGTCAGAAGGAAGGGATGCCATCCAGAGAGACCTCATTGTTGCCTTCCAGTGCTTAAGGAGAGGTTATAAGAAGGAGGGAGTATGGTTTTGTTTTTACATGGACTGGTAGTGATAGGAGAAGGAACAATGGCTTTAAATTAAAAGAGAAGAAGTTTAGGCTAGATATTAGCAGGAAATTTTTAACTGAGAAGGTGGTGAGGCCCTGGCACAGGCTTGCTGGAGAGCTTTTGGGTGCCCCATCCCTGGAGGTGCTCAAGGCCAGCCTGGATGGGGCCCTGGGCAGCTGGATCTAATGGTTGACAACCCTGGCCATGGCAGGGGAGCCGGAACTGGATGGTCTTTAAGGTCTCTTCCAACCCAAGCCATTCTATAAGTTAGTGTTGCAACCAAGATAGCGTTTTTCAGTATATGATGTTGTCTGTGCTGATTAAATGATTCCTGAACAATAAAGCATAAAGCTACTTGAGATGGGAATCAAATATTATGGGGCAAACGTAGGGTTATAAAATGTGTGTGTATGAGAGGCATGCAGTGTTAATGCCAATTTAACAGTTTTAAAAAAAACTGTTTCAAAATCGTTATCATAGCTGACTTTAAGGTCTTAATTAAAGTACAGTGAATTTTAATTGCTGTTTAAATTTTGCTTTTGTGGTTCTAAAATTCATGGTTCTCCTTTGTTTCTGCTCTCCTGAGACCCATGATTTGAGTTGCTTTTTCAGGGGTGCATGGAGCAGCCTGGCACAGACCTCTGCAGAGGTGCACCACTGGGCACTGCATGAAGTGACGCTTCCACTCCTGTTCCTGTTGCTCACTGAAGGATGAGAGATAGGCCTTAGAATCTGTGGGTTGAACTGAATAAAAACTTAGGCGAATCAATTAGAGAAATGAGAAAAAATGCAAGATGTGCATACTTAGTGTAGTGATGTTTTGGGCAGGCAATTGAGAGAGATGCTTTCTTTACGGAGAGATGAATGCCTGTTTTGTTTAGAGTGCTGCTGCTAATAATGAATTTGCAACTGGTAAGTATCTAGATTTAGAATGTGGTTTTTGTCATAAATTCCTTTCTATCAAGGCCTTTCAAGCAGGATGTCAGAAGGAAAAGTACAAGGGAAAGAAATTGCATGATTAGCAGTTAATTAAAAGTAACTAAAGTGTATTAGATCCAGTCAAATTAACTATTTTATTTTTATTCCTTGTTGTTGGTAATCTCATAACTATGAGTCATTTAAAAGCCAATCTGGCTTGGTACACTGTGTGCTGTTTTATAGTGTTTCCTCCTAGCCAGTGTGAGCATTTCCTTGTTAATGTTTCACATCTGTTCTTTGTTATTTAGTGATTATGTGCAGGCCTCTATGTCCTCCTTGTATGTTTTGAAAGGACAATGGCAAGCTTCATTTACCTGAGATTGAATCGATATCTCTGATTTATTAAAGTTTGGGCATCCTGAAATGCTCTCTGCTGGTCTGTGTAAATGGATATTTTTAGCAGAAGATGAAGACGTGAATGTTTGGAGGAAATCAGTAATCTGTGGTTAGAATCAGCTGAATCTTATAGAATTGTGTTTGTAAATATATGCTGAGATTTACGTTGCTTTCTTATCAGTCATACTCAGGCTCCTCATGAGCATCTATGATGCATTTCTGTTTCAGTGAGTATTCAGAGAAAAAAATTAATTCTGTGAGTGTCTGTATTCACACAGCCACTGGGTGTTCATGTCCAAACAAGAATGTCTGCTATTAAATAAAATCCTACTTACGGCTTGATACTGTTGGCCATTGAGATGTTCATATGGAAAGCAATAACATTCTGCAATTTAGGTGAATGTTTGCTTTTAATAATATGCAGTGTGAAACAGCAGATTGTCAGAGTCACCTATGTTCAGATGTAAAAATAAATTATTTACCTATTTTTTAAATGCTTGGAAATCTTCGCTGACACTGAGGTGCTCAGATACACAGTAGTGTAAACGTAACTTAATAATTGTGAATGGTTTGACTGGAGCACATAATGAGATTTCAGGCATTATAGAGGATGGTTTATTTTTAGAGAAGTAGAACTAAGAAAAATCTGGTTGTGGAGGCGATACTTTGCAATTAGAATACTACAGATGACTGGAGTCAGATTCTGGTCTCTGCAAAAGCTGGCTGTGTAACCTTGAGCAAATGAATTAGACCTTCGGTCTCAGTCTAGACTAGAATTTAAATACTGGTCTTTGAGAGCAGGGTATCCTGAAAAGGAGAAACCTACAGAAATACTTGGTATCTCCCATTTTTCATGTGCTTGTCTGTGTATACGTACATTTGTAAGCACTATCCTGTTGTTCCTGATCAAGGGTAAGGCATTCTGGTCCGGGTTTGCTGGTATGAGCAACGAGTTATTTTGACTGACAAAAAGGGTGAAGGGATGTGTCAGTTCAAAAGGAATTTACATGGCATTTTGGTGAAGACCAGGCCAAGGCTGGGGAGCTTTTTTTGCACGTGCAGGAGTTGGCTGAGATCAAAAAGCAGTGTAGTCCCAAAGAAATTCTCGGCTCTCTGGTTAATACTATCTCCAGTGGCTGAGGGTTGGGGCTGACCAAGGATAATTGCAAGGCTCTGTGCAATCTTTCTTTTCTTTTTCCCCTTTTACACTTTAAGTGCATATATACTCGTATAATATAGAATGCATGCAGTGCTTCACACTCAGCAGTTGTCTCATAGCTGTTTTAAGCCTAAGATGGATTTTTTTTCTCTGTTGCTCATAGATGATGCTTGTTTTTTGTGACTTTCCATCATTTGTAGGGTTTTTCACTTGAAAACCAGATACCCATGTGGAGGTATGAGTTCAGAGCAAGTGTGTAGTAAAACTTCATGAGATAATTCTTTCAGCCTCCAGCAAGTTCAGGTAGTGGAGTAGCCAGAGAGTCACAGAGTTGTCCTCCCACTTTTGGTGTCTTGTTTTAGACCTATGTGAACTTTGGATACCCAGATACTAAGGAAAATGGCAGGGAGAGTTTCCACCTTGATCCTCATTTTGAATTCTGTCCGATGTCTCTCTAGCTCTGATCCTGAGAGGAGCAGGGAGCAGGAGGCTGGCCATTCCCCCTTCCCATCTCACTCTGGATTTTACAGACCTGTGCCTTCCCTCTTCTGAGGCATCTCTGTCTCCTGACTGAAAAGCCTTAGCCCTTCCTTGAACCTTCCATATGTCTATTATACGCTGTTTGAGGTTGGGGCATCAGAATTATGTTTAAGAACTGCACAGTGTGGGTTTTATACAATGACAAGCTTTCTGTTTGTTTTCTATTTCTTCCCTAATTAGGTCAATTTATACGACTGTCAAGGAGTCCGAGCTGATTTTGTCATAGAACTGATAGTTGCAGCACCACATTATCATTCCGTAATGTTAATATTCAGCTCAGAGCCCAGCATTTTGTATGTAAAGCCAGAACTGTTTTTCCAAGGGTGCATCACTCTACATTAATTTCATTGCATTTAATCTATCACTTTGATTACTCAGTCACTGAAACATGGGAGGTCCATCTGCAGATCTTTACAGGTGGTCCTCATCTTTACTGTCTTGCCTTAGCATTGACCATAGAAGTCCCTTTCTCTTTTCCCAGCTTAATTATGAATCTGTTAAGCAGCAAGGCTGCCTTGGTGAGCTGACTCCACTGTGCAGACTTTGACTACTTACTCCAACTTCCTCTTTCCTGTGTTTTAGCTAATTATTTGTGCATGCGAAGTTGTTTTCGCTGATATGTTTTCAGCTTCCATAAATGGAGGCATTGTTGACTTCTGTGGAGGGACTCAGATGGAGGGATGCTAAAAGCTATCTCATGAGAATACAGTTTTTATATTGGTGATGTAAGATAAAATTTTACTTAGTGATAGTCTTTCCCTAAAATCACCCTTAGACGAGGCTTATAATAGCTCCCAGTGTATTGTGTTTTAAATTGTAACACCTTGATTTCATCATGTTTCTAGGTTTGTGATTACAGTAAGAGATCTTATAAAATTATTTTCATCTGTGCTGTACATTTCCATTTGCAGAGGAACCATTGACATCCTCTGCTAATGTTGGGTCCCATAGTCTTGTATGAAAGAGATTGAATTTTATTTCTTATCCTAGTCATCACTTTAGATATACAATGCACATACTTCTATTCATGATATTTAATACTTTTCATACCTAAAATGACATTTAGGTACAAAGAATAAATTTACTTGGCTATTTCTCAGTATCCTATAAGAGCTACATCAAGAATCGCATTTGAAGTACTGATATTTCCAGCAACAATAGGTGTATTGTGAGCCCACTGGATATGTTGACAAAATCAAATTTTGTTAGGAAAATAGGTATAAAAATTATTTGTAATAAAAGCAGGGAGGGAGACAGGCATTAACAAAGTATTGTCAATCCCACCCTCTCAGAGGCGATATGAAATCTGGCATTTCTCTGCTAAATTTATGTTGTCATAGTTAATACTGGAGAACTGCCAGAAAATTATTTGAAATCTCTTTTTGAATCTGAAATGTGAAGGCACTAGTCAGAGGATTCCCTGAAGACAGTGAGCAGGAAAGCTGTCTGCACAGCAAAAAGAAACCATCCTTCTTAGCCCTGGTATTTTTTTAGATTTGAATCAATCTACTGAATAGACTCAATATAAAATTGAGTGGTGGTACGGTCCAGACTATAGAGAAACGGTATGCTTCTACCCACTATTAAGAGTGATTTTAATAATCTTTACTTTGATCATTGCTGTCAGATTTTTTTTTTGCAGTAATTCTCGTTAAATATGTCACAGTGGGACTTCTTCTTTTGACCCAGTTGACTCTGAAGTACTCATGATACAGTTAAACACAAGTATTGTCAAAAATGTATATGATAAATGCAGTACTTGGAGACATAGATAGGCTTGACTTTTATTAAACAGCTCACACCTGTGTTGCTCCTCTGAGTATGAAACGTGGAAGTGCAAGAACCTTTGTTTGAGAGAGAACAACCTTGTCAAGAGGCATAGCATCCTCAGTTTTCCCTGCCTGGCTTCTGTGATACCTCTGCTCTCAGAGTCAGCTGAACAGTGGGAGATTGCATAGTAGCACTTGATCCCTTGGAATAGCCATAGAAAGGTATCTCCTAATCTTTAATATTTTCTGTATTTGTTAGCACTGGCTGCTAGATTTGAAACTTCCAAGTCTGTGGAAGTCCTTGATGTGTAATGCTATAGAAGCAAATAGAAAGGTGGTAGTGGTTTGCCTTCTTACAGGAAATCCCAATGTTTATTTTTGTTTCATTGCATTTTAGATGAAAATTCTCAATATTAAAAGGTGTTTTAGATATCTTTTTGTTGTTTTGGCTTGTAAGAGGTGCAATATTTTGGAAATTGCATTGTTTTGAGCTCGTTTTTCAATCCTTCCTCAAAATTAAACTAATTTCCTGAACTAAATTTGAATTAGCAAGCTTACTGACAATGTTGAAGCTTAAATGCAAGTAGAATATGATAAAAATTAGGGAATCCAACTTCTAGATTTCTATAGGAACTTTATCTGACATAACTTCTGTGTTTTATGTTATACCTGGAATATTAATCTGTCAGGCGCTATGTTTAGCAAGGAGATGAGAGCCAGTATTGGATATACTGAGGTGTGTTTTGTGCTGTTCTCGAAAACTTCATTTTTAATTGTCTTAATGTTTTGCAGATGGTCAGGCAGCATAACAAAATAATCATATATGAGGCTTCTCCAAAAATAATGTCTCGTACTTTATTATGTTGGCCCACAACATCAGAGTTAGATGTTGGTGGTGTGGCGGTAGAGGTTGAACCTTCTCACCAATTTTCTGTTATATTTTGTTGCCGTGTGACAGATGGCAGCAGAGGGACAATCTGACAAAGTGGTGTATGACATGTAAGTGCATATGAAGCAAAGGTGTGTCATTGAATTCCCCCATGCAGGAAAAAATGGCACCCATTGAGATTCAGTCATGCTTGTTGAATGTTTATGGAGACCAACCAGTGGGTGCAAGCACAGTGAGGCGTTGCGTGATGCGTTTCACCAGTGGTGGTAACAGTGATGTGAAAGGCAAGCATGTTTTGGATGGCCATGCACAGCTGTCACACCACAAAATGAAAGGCATTTCCATCAGATGATCCATGTGAATTGGTGGATTATGGCCAGGGAACTGTGTAATCAGCTGAAGATCAGCTTCAGTGCATTGGAAACAGTGGTGGCAATGTCGGAATATTACAAAGTTTGTGGCAGATGGGTCCCATAAATGCTCACACAGGAACAGAAAGAACATCATATGCAGACATGGAGGAAAGATGTGATGTCACTGCTATGTGCTGGAGTCAAAATGGCAGTCCATGGAATGACGAGCTATGAATTCCCCATAGAAGAAAAAGTTCGAGACTCATCCCTCAGTGGGTAAAGTGATATGCGTTGTCTTTTGGGATAGGAAAGAGGTGATCCTTCTGGATTTCCTGGAACCCAGAGAAACCATCGACTGTGATCACTATGTCATGATACTGACTGAGCTGAGGGCGGGAACTACCAGAGTCAGGCCAGAGAAGAAGACAACCTGTCCCTTGCAATGCAGTAACACCATACCCCATACTAGTTTGAAGACTGAGGAGCACATTGTAAATCTTGGCTGGACTGTCCTACAACACCCACCATGTGGTCTGGATTTGGCACATTCTAACTTCCATCTGTTTGGGCCAATGAGAGATGGACTGTGTGGGCAACATTTTCATAGCAACTATGCCTTCATAGCAGCGTGAAACAGTGGGTCACCTCCACTTGTGCAGATTTTGACCAATGCGGCTCATGAAAATGCACAACTAATGGTGGTGACTTTTGAAAAATAGAGTTCTGTAGCTGAGAATGTGCTCTCTCAAAGAGTGTTGTTGTGCTTTTTGTATCTGTTATAGTTTCCATGGAAACAAATAGGTGTCAGTACTTTCAGAGCAACCTATGTATATGTAGAAGAGCTGTCCTGTGTCTCAAATTGTGCTTTCTGCAAACCCTTAATGTACTGCTGTTTGTGAATCAGAAAATCTATGGGACATCCAGTGTATGATTCTTGGGAAGCTGAAAGGGATGTTAACTGGCTATGCCACTTTGTGGAAATTAGCAGTTTGTTGCTGCTCTTCATGCAAGTTTGTCTGTGAAATGGAGAGAGTAGTGGTCAATTTATCACAGTTTCAAAGCTTATTCTATAAGGCTCTTTATTGTTGTCAAAGTAAAGTCTAAAATCTTTATACCTGAAACAGATGATGCACAGTTACTCCAGATTAAAATGTTTGCTTTAGATCTATATTCAGATGCAGACTGTGTTGAAAAATGGCTGAACCTGAAAATCTTTTGCCTCTGCCTTAAGTACTGTAATAGACCGAGAGGAGTTGTTAATTTTATTCTAGAGCACTGCCTCTTTCATTAGACATTTAAAGACCATGAAGACTTTGATCAGCTCATGGCATAAATGCCAGTGGCTTTCTTGGGTCTGTCTGGAGGATGATTCTGGTGTAGACCACCTGAGCAGACACGGAGGAGTTTAACTTTGTTCTATTCTCTACCATCACGTACAGAGAAATAGGAATAAAGCTGCAGACAGTGAACTGTAGAAAGCTCTCTTCATTGTATAATGACTTAAATACATCAGCTCATGGGATTGTTGTAGTCTGATTTAAGACCTGCATCAAGGCGACATAAAGCCACAATATTTTTTCAGTATTGTTACAGATTTACAGATCTGTAAATTTCAATACAGCATATGTTGATGTATGTCTTAATGGCACAGGGAGAGATTGATGATGAGGAGTAGAACTAAATGGCAGCCTACCACTTATTTGCATCCCATATTTCGAGCCAAGTGGTCAGACTGATGTAGCAGAGCTTTATCAATGTTGTGCTGATATCCACTGTGCTATTTTCTTTTTCTTTCCAGTTTGCCTTTTTAGTGTTGGTATTTTGTCTCACAATATCTTTTAGTTCTGCAAATAAGAAGATAGTTTTTTTCAACAGATGAGTTTGAAAGTGTAGGCCAGGTTTTCCAGTCTCTGTTTGGGCCAGAATTCTAACCATTTCGTCACATATGTAATTTTACAGAATATAAGATGTGCTTTGAGGAGTGCCAGAATTTTCCTTCTGAAATTTTTTCCAGAAAGGTTTACTTTCAGAAGTGTGTGGAAATTTTAAGAAGACTATTTCCTGTGTGCATCAGGGCTCTGAACATCACTCTGCTTGGAGATGGAATGGAAGGGATAACAGAATGGATCTGCCTAGTCTCTTCTATTGTTGGCTGCTGCTTACTGTGATCTCTCTTTCTGGAATAACCACTCCAGTATCATTATTGTTTTGACAATTATTAATTAGATTGTTCCAGAACATAATATCTTTTCTTTCTACATTAGCTTTATTGACTGAAAATATATCTGGCTTTGTTGAATTGTAACACCACCCATTGCTGTAGTTGCACTGAATGCTACTGTAACTCAAATACTAATCAAATATATTCCTTTTCATATTCTTTGGGGACTTACATGATTGCTGTACTGTATTGAAGAAGAGGCCTATGTCATGATGGGGAGAAATCGAAAGCCACAGTTAATATAAATGGCTCACATTAGCTAAGATATGAAGTATGCAGTTTTGGCTCACCTCTGAAGAAAAATAGATTGTTAGGTATTTTCCTGTTAATGAAGAATTTGTCATTAAGAAGGAAAAAGACTCAGTGTGAGGAAGATGCATTAGTAATGAGATGCAGGCAGCTTTCTGAGAGGGAAGGTTCCTGCCAGAACGTACACGTGGGGAAGAGAACAAATATGAAACGGAAGAAATGAGCTGGAAAATTCTACTCCTTCACTTCATTGTTGTTACTCTTTGTTTGGATTTGGGTACCATCACCTGGGTTCTCCTTTTGATCCTCTGCCTATTTG
The DNA here is from genome assembly GCF_002078875.1 of Numida meleagris. Classification (NCBI taxonomy): domain Eukaryota; kingdom Metazoa; phylum Chordata; class Aves; order Galliformes; family Numididae; genus Numida; species Numida meleagris. The sequence goes on from NW_018362987.1 coordinate 175,834, forward strand.
CATACAACATTGTTCCATCTCCGTAGGCTGCCCAACCCATACTGTGATCTTCAGATGTGCATTGCCAGTGCTGGTATCATCTCAGAGAGGGCCATGTTGCACGTTCAAGCCTTGGATGAGGATTGTTCAGCACCTTGAGCTATAGATCTTTGTGTCTGAGCACAATCTGAAGGCCTTTAAGAGCTCCTGGTGTAAATCAGTTCAGACACCACCTTCCATTACTGCCCCAAACCTTGCTACCCTGTGACCACACTGAACCTCATATGGTAATGGGACATGTTTCTTGGCATGGGAGAGGCCTCAGTTCCTCCTGTTCCTTTAGGGAGCCCAATCACTGGCAAATGTGAACAGTAGACTTCTGGAAGACTGGAAGACAGTGGGCAGAGACCCAATACCTGTTGGGTCACTAAATGATATGAGGATCTGCGTGGTAAGATGGAGTGACTGGGCAGAGTTGCACACGTATTTTATTTCTTCCCACTGTCCTGGTCATTGTGATTTCCCTTTTTAAATTAGTCTTGTTTTCATCATGTTTGGGTTTTCTGCATGTGCTCAAGGATCTTTCAGGAACCTTTGGGAGCCTCACTACAGGGTTTTTCCCTGGCTGGGCAGGTCCATCTTGAAGTTAAAGGCAACTTGTGTCCCATCTAGTAATACTGTTTATTTTTGATATTAGCTCTATATTTCTGACCAGAAAAAAACAATTGCTTATTCTGTTCATAGTAAATCATTCTATAAAGTTTTGTTTTCCTGATTTGATAACAATCCAGGATTCTTCCTGAATGAATTCAAGCATTTTCATCAAGCTTTCAGTCCTTTTTACTGTTAATAATGCCTGAGAAGATAATTCAAGTAAAGGTTACCGAGGTACTGAAGTGTTCAGTTCTGTTATAACTGAATCCAGGAATGTCACCAAGCTTTAATGAGATGATTTGTCTCTACCGGTATAAGGTTGCTCCTTGTAATTTAAATTCATGAATATTTTACATAGTAATTGCTCAAATTGTAATGCCTCTTCCAATAGGAAGCATCCTTGTTAAAGTAGTTCATTTGATATAAGAAAAATAACTTCTAATTTTTGAGGTACTTTATTTTGTTTGCTTTTAGTCAGTTGTTGGGAAATGCGCTGTTTGATGGCTTTGGCAATTCCCATCCTTTAGAGTTTGGTTTCGCATGGTTTTCAGTTGGTGCTGTAGAGTTATATTGTGAGCACAATTAGAAGTTATTTTTAAATGGAGGAGAAGAGAAGATGGGTAGAAAAGGGTGATTTGACAGGTTAATATAAGAAAGATGAAAAAAATCCAGTAAAAGTTTTGGTGTTACTTTCTCTCTTTCCTTCCTCACATACATACACTTAACAGGAAAAGAGTAAGTTTACATATAAATATAAATAGCGACAATGCCCAGAGTCCAATACACTTGGAAAAAGTCACTTGACTTCTCATATTTGTTGGATTAAAGGAGACCTTCAGGTACTTTGTGTCAGGAGAGATATTGAAAGGTTTGTTTCTCCTATTTTTTTCCTTGTTGTATTTCTTCTTGTATGCCAGTTTAATAAGGCAGTTGGATAGCCCTGCAATATGAGAATCATAATGGACTTGATCTTATTCTCCATTTCTTTAATGACTTTCACTATCTTATACTGCTTTTCTCCCCAAGTCCTTGACATATTTTTGAGTGTTCTTGCTCACGTTAAACTCTTTTTATTAATGTTAGCACACTTGAGCAGTGGAAGACTGCCAGCAACATGTAGGAATGGTGGGCTAAATGTCACTTGTCTGGACAAAAGGTTCTATGCAATTTGTGGTGGCTTTTCTTTTTAATACCACCGAGGAGGATATTGGTGCATATTTTCTTGCTGCAAAGAGAGTCTTGGAGAGTCAGCTTTTTTGGAGAGAGAATCTTTGTCTTTGAACTGTAAAACGTTTGACACAGAGGTGATACGTTCCTATATGTGTACTCAGATGTTTTGCTCAAAGGGTATAATCAAAGAATTTTGTAAAGTTAGGAATTCAACCTTCGGAAGTTAGCAAATGCTCAATGTATCACTAGTTTTTTTTTTCTTTTTTTCTTTTTTCCACTTTGGCATTGAGCTTAAGTTAGGAGCCTTCTGGAGCAAAGGAATGTGATTTCAGATTGTTTCTTGATGAATACAAACAGCAGAGGTGAACTGAGATTGCGCCATAAACAAAAAAAAATCTGATGTTTCCAACACCTTCACTGCCTAAAAGTACTTGCACTGTCCTTCTATAGGTTATTTTGTTTAAGAAGCTGTAGAAAAGTTTTTTTACATAGTGTTAGATAGACCTAGTGGCAGGTTCAGTTTTCTTGTGAACTGTTGTTGTGCCTTGTGATTATTTGAATTTTAAAACTATAAGCAATGGTTGAGTGATATTGTGTTACACAAGTGATTCATTTTCTTTGCATCAGACAATGTGAGTGAGTGTCATTGCTCTTCACCATCAGATCCTTAAAGAACTGAATGAACTGACTGAAAGTTTATAGCAGTTTAGCACATCTGTGCATGAAAAGTATCTTAGAAGCTGAATTCTTGTTTCGGATGTGATTTACGGTGTGATCAAATGGGTCCTACTGGTCACCCTATTTCCATACCAGTAAAACTCCTTATAGCTTTTATTCCTCAGGTATGTGATGATTCAGTTTTAGCATTGTGTAGATCTTTCTCTCTGTTTAGATGAAGCCTTTTTCTCATTTATCTATGAAAAGAGCATTGCAAATCAATTTGTTTTTCATTAAGAAAAAATGATTGAAAATAAATAAAACAAGAACAAACCATTGGCTCAATTTATCCCTTGCTTTCCCCTTGTTTCTGCAGCAGCTCTCTGCTGCTCAGCTCGAGGCCTTTGAGCCCACTGCATGGTGCAGCTCTGAAATCTTTCCTGAGTACCTGCTGTGTTTTGATGTATGCTGTTGGATGTCTGTTTAATACTGATTGGAATTTATTGAAGAAACACGACTTTAAGCTGTGATTAAAGGTAGTAGGAGTTTTTGTTGTTTTCACATCTAGAAGGAGTACACTGAGCAGAATTCTAATTCTAGAAAGATTTTGAGAATTTTTGTTTCAGGCAGTCTGAAATGTTGAGCAGTAGAGATTTATTTAGGTTATGGATAGAGGGAGGGCAACCAAGCCCTTCATTTGGTCCTTAGAGTATTGATCATTTTACAAGGCTCATCCCTTGGTATCATTCAGACTAACAAGTTCTGTGCTCTGTATCCACTTTCCCTGTGCAGTTGCTTATCTTATACTAGATCCTGTTTTCTCTTCTGGCTTTTCTTTGAGCTGATGAAGGTTTTCATGCTTTTGAAACAGTTTTTTGGTAGTGACTTGAACTCATGTGTTATTTCATTGGCTCCTCCAAACTGCTCTGCTTGATCACTGCAGCTTTCGATGCTTCGTTCTCATCCTGGCATCATGATCAGGATCTGTGAAACTGACCACCCTGTGCTGTGTCTGTATGCCCTGGTTTATTCTGACTTTTTCTTTCACAGATCTGATACACTGGCTTCTCAGCAGCTTTGGTGCTAGAAGTAGCGTGTTGAACACTTCGGAAAGGCAGTGGAAGCGAACTGCTCTATGGATAACATCTTGGGCTCCACTGCACCTACATAGAATAAGCAAACTAGAAGCCCTGAAGTCGCAGAAGAAAACGATTGCTCAGAAAAGCAGAAAGGATACAGTACATGCAGCTGGAGTTGTTTTGGAAGCTGTATCCATCCAGGATTAAAAGGTGAGCTTTCCTGTGTTTTTTATTTTATTTTCCTGTTCAGCTGTTACAGATACTCAGGGGTGACGCTTTCTTAACAAATTAGTTATTTGCCTTTAATATCTGTCTTTACAAAAGTTATCTAGGGAAGCACTCATGTTGATTTGCTTTAGTTTGTCCAGTTTGCCTAGAATTTGATTTTACAGCTGTTCCAGTTGTTAGATGTTAGGATGTTGTTAGAATAAAAATTTCCATGGCAATGACTCTTACCTGACAGCTTAGTGACAGGAACTTAAGGAGTGTGTAGAATGAAACAAATACCTGAAAATTGAAGTCAGACTGGAGTGAAAGAAAGGAGCATGACAGGATTCTTGGTAGGCAGCTGAAATCAAACAAATACAGAGTAGGAACAAAGAATGTGAAATATTGGGAAATTAGCGTGAAGATGAGAGCAATTATCCCATTAACTGGTTCCCTTAAACTGAAATTGCATATAATTCTGAAATACCACCATGGAGCTACCTAAGACATGCTTAATTATGGTTTGCAAGGGACATCCAAGCAGCTGAACGTTGTTCATGTTACTTAAATTTTGGTGAATAAAATCACAGCTGGTAATCAGAGGTGATTAAGGACGTAGTAAGGAAACATTCAGGTGGAGAAACAAGAAAGTGGGTTGTCTTCTGTACAGTAGAAAAAGTGTTCCCTTTGTGGTATCTTAAATGGGGAAACACCTAGTGCTGAGAAGCTCAGCCTGCTGAAGAGGAAGAAGGGGACAGAAGCATGCCAGGTAGAAATGAAATGTTAGGAATGACACCGTTCAGAAATAATAATCTAATTCTGCATTTCACTGGTAAAATAACCTTCTTTTGGAACTGCTGACTAAAGGTAGGTCTTCATGTTTAAGGACAAAGTAATTTCCTAAGTGCGACATTCAAGTATTTGCTCATATGGTCATTGCCTGAAAGGCTGCTAATGCTGCTCTGTGCAGAGTGTGTTATAGAAGGTTTACAGTTTGTGTTCTTGATAATCTCACTAATACAACCTGAGCTTTATTTGTGGTTGTCATGGTTTTGTGATTTTCGGTTATTGGTATTCCACATCATAACATCATGTAGTGGACATACCTATTTCTCAGAAGAGAAGGACTACTACAGTCCCCACGGTACTTTGCTCCTTTGTTACCATTTTCCAGCCGGAGGGAAAAGATAGAAGCTCGCAGTATAAAAACTTGCAGATCACGAGACCTCTTCCCTTTTTCCGCCGTCTCTCATCTTGGCAGCACCTCGCTCTCCAGCCGTCTTATCATCGGTAGTAGAGTAAGGCCTACCTTGATTTTGGGACATTCTCTCTCTCTGTGTTGGATTTATCAGCTTAAACTGTAATTATATTGTATTATAGTGTGTTGTTTTGCATTCCGATATCTTATTTAGTAAATTAGTTTGTTTCTCCTCAGATTGTTGCCGCTGTTCTTTGCTCTCAGGGCCATCTCCCTACCCTTTTCCCCTTTCCCCTTTTCCCGGGACGTGGGCCCTTGGGTCCCCCGTCCCCTTTGTCACGGAATCGGGCCTAACGCCCGTAAACCGTTGACAGTGGTATGATCTAAAACTTGTGCCCTGAAATTAATTACATCAAGCTTAATATATTCACATCTATTTTCCCTGCCAGTCAACCTACTTAATTAACTTTGTGCTTTTGATTCTCTGTGGGACGTATAAATGTATCTGAGGTTCACAATTTCTTTATACAAAAAATTAGTAACACAAAAGGAAGATTTTCTTTTAAATTGGAAGTAATCTCTTAGTGCACTACTAGGTGTCATTCCTTCTTCTCAGGTTTGCCCAGTGTACTTGTTTGAACTGGCTTATAGAAAAGAAAACCACTGTGTGGATATTTTATGACAATAACTGGGTTTTCAGTTACAAAGGGTAGAAAAATAATGTGTTATAAAATCATTGAATGGTTTGGGTTGGAAGGGACCTTTAAGATCACCTAGTTCCAACCCCCTGCAATAGGCAGGGACACCTCCCTCTAGACCAGGTTGCTCACAGCCCCATCCAGCCTGGCCTTGAATGCTTCCAGGGAGGGGTCATCCACAACCTCACTGGGCAACCTGTTCCAGTGTCTCACCACCCTCAGAGTAAAGAATTTCTTCCTGATATCTAGTCTAAATCTACCCTCTTCCATTTTAAAGCCATTTCCCCTTGTCCTGTTGCTACATGCCCTTATAAAAAGTCCCTCCTCAGCTTTCCTGTAGGCCCCCTTCAGGTACTGGAAAGCCACTATAAGATCTCCTCAGGGCCTTCTCCACGCTGAAGACCCTCAGCTCTCTCAGCTGTCCTCACAGGGGAGTAGCTCCAGCTCTCTAATCATCTTCATGTTAATGGGAAAGTGTTACTGATTTGTTGCACAAATAAAAAGTAGCCCCTCAAACATCATGAATTAGTGAGGACCTACATATAAAGTTGAACGAGTTGATCTTGTTTTCTGGTAGGTTAATGAGTTAGGTATTACTTGGGCAATAAATTCCTTTACATTCTGGATGAAATATTCTTAGAATAGCTCTAGTTATCAAGTTGTAGGTTACATTTTTATGGCATTGTTTTATCAGCGTGTCTCAAAATAGCAAATACTCATGTAGAACCCCAGGGTCAAATAATGCCTCAAGACACATAAAATTGGTTATGTTTTGCATTTAGCACAGACCTGTAAAGACTTACAAGGATTAAACTAAGTTATTATTTGTTTGGGCAAAATTACAAACATCAGAGAATTCTGAGAAGGTATCAAAGTGTTTTTTATTATTTTTTCCCCTGTTAAAATTTGAATTTTAAAGTGGAGCTTTCAGAAAATGCAAACATCAAAAAATATTTTGGATAAAGAATTGACCATCCCAAAAATACGTACTGTCCTGTCCAATTTAAGGAGTTCTTCTGTATTTGTTTACAAAGAGAAGGCAAAAAGCTTCTGTTCTATGTATTCTCTTCTTAAATTAGAATCCAGTTTCTCAACTGTTTTACTGGATTGGTTAACCCTACCCTTACATTGTAAAAAGCCAAAAAAATTATCTGAAGTTCTTTCTCTCCTGTTGGTCAATTCTATACTCTATTGTTTTTATTTATGGATAATAAATAACATTTATTTTCAGACCAGTCAAAAGAAGGTGCTGGAGTTATTGAGAAGGTGTTTTAGGAGCTGGACTCAACCTTTCAGAATTTGCATTTGGAGGCAGCATGTCCAGTACCAACACCACTTGGACCATTTTATTGAGAAGACCCTTATCTATAACTGGGAAAGAGAGCAAAGAGAGAAGATTACAGAAATCCTGTCTTGATAACTGTATTTTTCTGCATAAACTACATGTTTTTGTTGGTTTCTTTCTGCCGTTACTATGTGGTTGTTTTGAAGCTGGCGTTCCCCTTTACATTCTGTATTTATATTTTTCAACAAGAAAAAATGCTTTATTAGTCTCTTGCTCTTACTATTTATAGTTAACTACTTTGTGTTCTAGCTAGGTGTAAAAAGGAAAGAAGCCTGATTTGTCATTTTTCACCTTCCTACACAGCTATGCAGAAATATCATTGTGAATTTTAAGTCAATTCAGCCAATTGTATTTGCAGTCAGAAAATATCTTTATTGTTGTGCCAAGCTAGACCTTACAGTTTTCTAATTCTGCGTGGGTTGTAGTGTTGTTTGACCCATGGTTAGCTACAAGGGAGGTTTTCAGGAGGAGTTATGTGAACTTAAGTAATTCCATTTTCACTCTTCTCCTAAGTTCAAATGATGCTCTTTCATAGAGAATTCATTATGTTTGCATTTATACTGTAGTTCAATAACAGCTGGAAGCTCTCATGTTTAGTGGATGTATTAAGCTTGTGCCTTGTTGGTGGGCAAACCTTGGCGCTGACTCCAGGGCAGTGCTAGCCTGTCATTTGTAGTATGACTTAGAGAAGCTGGAATTGTAGTGATGGCAGAAGTATTGAAAGTTAGAGGTAATGCAGTGTATTTGATGACTCATGTTTGCCCTTTGATTTTGTGCTACTGTTGTGCTTTCTTCTTATCTTCTTGTATTCTTTTTGACTGTAATTGTAAACTTTGGTGGGCAGGTATTTCCTGTCACTTTATTTATAGTTAAGAACATGAGCAGCATGGGACAGATTTGCCTTGGATGCTCAGGGGTCTGCTTTTGTCCACAGGTATCAATTCCATCAGATGAGTGTCCCAGGAAGCACCTCTCTTGTACAGCTATGGAGTGGATAGCATGGTGATACTACAGTGGTTACATTGCTTAAAATTACTTTCATATTTTTCACTGTTTTCCAGATACTTTGTAAGCTCAAGTATACTCTACAAAATGTAGTAAATGTACTCCAAAACTCACGCACTGTTTACTCTATTCTCAAAATAGAAGCTTATACCCGAGGGCAAGAAATTATAGCAGAATTAGGTTCTTCCTGCTTATCCAGCAGAGTGATCTCATGGGTGGAGATGGCTCTTCAACTAGTTACAACTTCTAATGAAAAGTAACTAAAAATCCAGGCTTAAGGGATGTTGCTTTATGTCTAATTTCATAATAAAAACCTGTATTGGATAAAGCATCCCTAAAGTCATAATTATGTATTAATATTGCATCTACTGGCATATAGATCATGTCCCTCTTTTTTTTCTTTTTTTGGCAACCAGTTAAAATCTATATACAGATTTCCTGGAAACTTCTTATTTCTTAGCAGTGGCACCTATGCTGACGTCCAGAGGCTTGATGTGAATCTATAAATGCAATGAGTAGTAAGAATAATTCTCCCAGCACTCCAGAAGCTTTTGGCAGTTGCATTAAACTTTCAAATCTTAAATAAATTTCTCAAGCAAATTTATTTAGTGGATCCTATTTATTGCTCCCTTAGGTAATATGAAGATATATGTAATAATAACTTGCTTCAGAAAAAGGGGAGGTGGTGAAAGAGCTGATGACCAGTGCCAATCAAGCCAAAGTCATAGGATTAGCAGAATGTTGCCAGCTAGGCATTGATTGTAATTTGCTTCATTTAGAAAGAGAACATTAATTTAGTGGAATCACTTGAGAGGGGGGGAGTAGTTTTTGGTCATTTCTCTTTTGTATGGAGAATAAGGTGTGTTATCTTTAGTCTAAAGAAGCTTCCTGTATTGTGCATTTAAAAAAATAAGTAATAAGATATAACTAGATAAGACAGCATTATAGAAACTTAGAGATTTCATCTTTAAACTGTTTCAAGGATTCTTTTGTCTTTCAGTCAGCTAAAAAATAGAACTTAAAATTTAGAACTGAAGACATTTCAAAATATTTGGTAATTAAAAAGTTTGTTTTGAAATATGCAATGGCATAACTATGTAGTTTGGATTTATAATCACTTTAATAAACTGGTTAGTCACGTATATTTTTTCACTTGAAAATAATCTGAGGTTTGGTGATTATTGTCTCTCTTTACATACATACATACATAAATGTACACATGCATCTGTATTTGTTTTCTTTTCTGATGCATATTTTCGTAGAGTATGAATTTCAAGATGTGGGTTTTTTGGTCATATGTATGCTTCAAATAATTATATAATTATGCATCTCACATGTTTGATATTGTTAAAATGTTATGCCTTCGTTTAAGCCCAGTATTCTGGCTGCTGTTGTTTTCAGATCACTGCAAGGAAATTATTAGATATGATGGTTCACTACTGTCAGATAATATATGGAAATACTAATAAAATAATCGTGAGGGTTGTTGGTATTTGATTGCCTGTTTTATTGTTGTTTTCGTTAGTTTGTGGAAGGAGAGGGTAACCTGATGACCTCTGACTTGGTTTGTTGCTTAGTTTTTGACCTTTTTTTTTGTCAGAAAAGTATATAGCAGAAGTCAGTACATTATGAACTTTTACAAGTTTCTTTGAAGTTGCCCAAGCACCTTAGAGTTAAGGTTTCTTCCTGGTCCCTTACAGATGGTGAAAGACCAGTAGCTGTAGTAACATTCATCTTTCTGACACAATGGCTCATCCTTTGTGGCATATTTTTCTAATTCAAAGTCAGTGGATTTTAACTATTAGAAATCTAAAAATTAAAAATAAAAGTTTCTCAACAATGTGCTCTAAGCTTATGGATTGCCAAGCTTATAATCTGTGAAATATCCTGTGTGTAAGCTTTGAACTGTATGTGATGCCTCTTAGATGTAATCAAAGCATTCTGTGAGGATATCCATTAGCAAACTTTTAGAGAAAAGGCTAACCATCTCTATTGCATTGATTTAAGATAAAAAGAGGACTCTTGTACAACAAATCTTGCTTCAGAAAACTGTCAAAGACTAAACAATATGATTATTTTTTTCATGTTATAAAGTGCAGTAATACAGCTTTGCCAGATATCATCCAGAGTCTTTGTCCCAGTTATAACCAGTAACTGTGTCAACATATATGAACATTAAATGACCTAGGAAATAGGTTTGCTTTTAAGATGAGAAAATTTACTGATGCTAGTAAATTGTTTAGGGTGTGCTAAAGATGTGAGCTGGCAAAAGAGAGCTGCAGGAGACCTTAGGAGAGTGACTGCCATTGAAATGGCAGATTAAATTGTGTAAATAAATGGAGAAGATGTACATAGGGGAAAAATAATTCTGAGTTCGTCTCTGAATTGATTGTTACTATTTGTGAGCAGGAGTCTGAAGTTACAACAGATAGTTCCATGAAAATGTCCAGAGTCAATATTTATCAGCAGTGAAAGTATCATCTTAAATGCTAGGAATTATTCAGAGGTAGTTGAGAACAGGACAAGGCATTGCTGCCAGTTTGTATATCCGTGCTTCGGCCTTTTAATCATGCTTGTCTGCTATCTTGCAGTGTGTGTAGTTAGAAACAGCCAAGGGAGTGGCAATAAGAAAACCAAATTGTGCAAGAACTTTTGTATGATAAATGTCTAAGCAGGGTAAGACTAAGACACTTTGGACTGGAAAATACAAGTGAGGAGCAGATTTTCCAGTGATGTGTTAAAAATCAATCCATGAACTTTAAGAAGCCTTGTTAAAGGTTTGGTAGGCAATGGTTGTTGACTGCTGCTTTGAGATGAAGAACCAGGTGGGCTCGGGTGAAGTTTGCATGAGACTGGGCTCAATCCCAGCAGGAGAGGTGGGTCCTCACCCCACATGTGGTTGTTTCCTGGGACATGCTTTCAGGTGGCATTGTGGTTGCTGCTAGTCCGTATCTGCTAAAGGGAAGAGCTGGGTTGTATATTAAGGAGAAAGTTATTCTGAGTTAGTGAGTAAACGACGGGGAAATAGCATGATGCATGCCTGATGAGGAGATGGTTCAACATGGAGACAGCTGCAAAGATGTGTTTTCTGTTCTTACTCCTCTCTGCTGGCTCGTGCTTTCAGCATGATCTAGCATGGTCCTGGCCTAGCCCTTCAGGATGCTTTAACTTTTGATATTGTGCTTCCTGTTGTCATAAGGTCTATCTGAGTGGCTGGAGAGAGAAAATTTCTTAACACCTGTCAACGATTTACAGGCGTTCGGCCCGGTTCCGTGACGAAGGGGACGGGGGATCCATGGGCCCACGCCCCGGGAAAAGGGAAAAGGGGAAAAGGGTAAGGAGATGGCCCTGAGAGCAAAGAACAGCGGCAACAATCTGAGGAGAAACAAACTAATTTACTAAATAAAATATCGGAATGCAAAACAACACACTATAATACAATATAATTACGATTTAAGCTGATAAATCCAATACAGAGAGAATGTCCCAAAATCAAGGTAGGCCTTACTCTACTACCGACGATAAGACGGCTGGAGAGCGAGGTGCTGCCAAGACGAGAGACGGGCGGGAAAGGGACGAGGTCTCGTGATCTGCAAGTTTTTATACTGCGAGCTTTTATCTTTTCCCTCCGGCTAGAAATGGTAAGAGAGGAGAAAAGTACCATGGGGACTGTAGTAGTCCTTCTCTTCTGAGAAATAGGTATGTCCACTACATGATGTTATGATGTAGAATACCAATAACCGAAAATCACAAAACCATGACAACACCTCTTAGCAATCTCAGCAGGAAGTGCATGTTTGCATGTGTATTTTTTTAAATTAAGGTCCTTAAGTAATGGGTGAGCATATGATATTTTTCTGTGCAAGTGAGAGCTGAAATAGGACGCGCTAACCACAGGATTTAAGATCTGTCAGTGAAAACTTAAGATACAATTATCTTTTCTACCAATTTGGTGGTTTATTAAAAATGGTTTTGACTGACATGAAGCTGTGTTACCTCCATGCATATTTGCTATAGCCACGTGTCAGAACAGGAGTCCTTGCTACCTGCGTAGTGTTTATCCCAGTCTGGTGTCAGTCTGGTGTTTGCAGTTTGACATATGTCTGAAGCTTACATAGGTAGATTGATTCCCCTGAACAACAGAGAAGTCACTCCCATTTAGAAAATGTCATTCATCTCTTTAGACTTGTGCAATCAGGATTGTGCTCTGTTTGACATGGGTAAAAACCAGGGTTGTTTACTCCTTGCGGGTAAACTTTTCCATTGCTAGGTGAATTAATCTTTTTGATAGCTTTATACCGTCTTACAGATATAACTTAAGAATCTTGTGGGTAATTGAAACAATAAATCCTTCCCTGGTATTAGCATTAGGTGTTTGCAAATCATGTTTTGGATGTTGTTGTTTGGGAGTGCTTTGTGTGGGAGGTGATGAACTCTTCATTCTCTGCCTTGCTTGGTGTCTGTGAGCTCTCTTCTTAACAAAGCTTTCTTGGTATTAAAAAAGCAAAATTTTCAATGTTGAGAAGGTATGTTGTTATAAACGGATTTGATCTAAAGGAAGCTGTTTTTCCAACTCATTCCAGAAAGAGTGAATTCTATACATTGCTGCTGGTGCTGAGTGGATCTGGTTTGTTCTTTGGTGGCTTACGTCAAGGACCATGTTTCCTTGGAGCTACTGTGTGCACAGTGTTTTGGCAGCGTGTCTGGGAGGGCTACTAAATGCGGGAGAGCTCCTAGTAGGGCACTGCATCCCTGGGAGAGTGGGGCATCCTGTGTGGGCATCAGGAGTGCTTTTGCTTTGTCTTAAATGTCAGCTTCTCTGGTGCTTGTGGGCCTAAATATCAGCTCATCAGAAATGGTAGAAAGCCTCTTAGTAATTATTTCAGAGCAATTCTGGATGAAATCTCTGTGCCATACTCTTGACCCAGTATAACACTGATGCACCTCTATCACCACTTCCGTTTCCTTGAGGAAATGAAATAAATAGAAAATGTTTTTAAAATATGCTTAATTTTATAAGTAATACTGTTATAACCATATATTTCAAAGCTATCTTGATGCATCAGAAAGATGGTTAAATGGCTGATTGAGGTGGGACAGTTTTTCTCCTGTGTTTAAATGGAAGCAGAATGTCAACATAAGACAAACCAATTATGTGCGTGCAGTAAGGGCATAAAACCTGTTGCTGTCCTTGAAACTTTCCTAGTGTATTGTTAAGAAGAGCAGATACATTTCTTGCATGAGACCACTTAATGAAGAGATGGTATCAAATGCTTAAGAAATGTGCATCCATGCAGATTCTGAGTGCTGTGTTTAGGTCAAATGTTGTAGTGTTGGACTGTGAAAAATGCTTTTTTATTCAGAATGACTTCTATCAGTAAATACTGTGTTTTATGACTTTTGAAAGACAAAATAGCCATTAGTACAATTCTGAAGAACACTCCAGTACAGGGCTCTGTTTGTGTTGCAGTGCCCTATTTCGCAAGAAGTGTGAAATGGCTCTTGTTTTGTAAAGCCTTTAAGGCTTTTCTAAAATTCCCTGTCTGAATGAGTAAGGACTATATATGTCTGATGGCTCTTCACTCAGATACAGCAAGTTTCTGTTCCCAGATCTCATTCAGGCCTCTGACTTTGAGAACAACAACCTAAATCTCTTTGTCACTTCACTTTCTGGGGAAAAGAAGGGAAGAAGGCGTTCTGCTGTGCACATAACCTTCATTTTCTGCTAAAAAGCTTGTATCTAGATGCAGCCTCAGTTACAGGCTGTCTGCCTGTGTGTTTTAAAAACCACGTCTAGAACTGAGGAGTGCACCTTTAGAAGTGAGACGATAGGTCGCTCAGATTGCATGAATCTTTGTAAATATTTAATTTTTTTTTAAATTTATCTTCAATTTCCTGTTACTTACTAAATTCTAGGACTTTACTAGACCTGGAGCAGAGGCCTGAGTCCCTAACTGAGATGAGATAAGTGCTGATTTACCCACAGAGAGATAGCTGCCGTATTCTTGAGCCTTGGTGTTGGCTCAGTCATAAATGCACACCTGCCTGTAGGATCAATTTTGGAAAAGAGAGGTAATGCATAAAGAGATGAGTCTGAAACTCCTTTTAGTCATATAAGGGCGAATGATTGTCTGGTTTCCTACAGGCCAGCTATATCTATTGATAACCTGCTGAGTTGCTGGAGGAAGGCTGAACAAAGGTGCAGAAGTCTGACAGGTGTGTAGGACTTGCAAATTCAACTTGCTAGCATGTTATTGCAAAATGTTCTTAGATTACTCGTCCATAATTGATCAGAAGTGCAAATACAGGTCTTGTTATTTCTCAGTCTGTGCCTCCTAAACATGAGATGTGCTTGAATTAAGAGCAGGCTAAATCTTTCTGTTCCTGACTCAACAGCTCAACAATTCTGTGATACATTCTGTTTTTTTAATGATAAGAGTTGAAGAAGAAAAAGGTTATTTAATCAATGTATTACATTTTGTTAGTGCAGGAGAGGGCAAAGTTTATGCATTCCTAGTTTCTTGCATTTTAAGCTTGAATTCCAGTTCGGGAAAAGCCATTAGTATCCATGTGTATGTGTGTATATGTAGTTTGTATTAGATGCAACTTCTGCCTTGTCTGTCTTTTTTCTATTTTCCTTTCTGTGGTTGTTTTCAATAAGAAAACCTGGCACACAATGAGCCAGGAGGCAACGTATTTTGATCCTGGTGCTGCTAGTAAGCAAGTAGTGCACAAAGCCCTTAATTACCTATGTTTGTCAATGCAGGAAAATATGCTCTAGTTCCCAGTCAGCAATTCCACAATATCATTAAAAATGTTGAAGTAAAATACGGTTAGAAGTGGTATATAAATAAGTAAAAAACAATCTCAGAAATCTTTTCAGGATAGCTACTTTTGTATTTACATCAGTACTGTCACTGCTGTGACATTTGTGTGATTGTGTACACCTTCAAAGTATAAAGGCAGAACAGTTCAGGTAAACAAGGTACTTTCCTACGTAGAGTTTGCATTTATAGATTGAATTCAAATAAAGTTTGGCAGTAATATGCTGCTTCTGTCTCTTTCCTTCTGTGTTGAGTTGGTGTTCAAGAGAAGTATGGGCAACATGTTTGTAAAGTTTAGCGTACGATGTTGCTGTAGTGAGAACCTTCTGTGTTTTTCTCATGCTAGGCTCTGCTCCACAAGGATTCAAAGCTGGTGCTGTTCTGGAAAACATGACCTTTCGTATACCAAATTAACCTGAGAGTAGGTGCCTGAAGGATTGTGCCTATTTTAGAGAAGGATATTTTTGTTAAGAATAGGGAAAATAAGAATGTGTGTGTGTGTGTGAAAAATATTTTATTGTTGAGTCTAGTCATTATCTACTACACATAGGAGAATCTGCAAGTGTTTAGCATGCTTTAGTATCTTCTAGAGAGAAGTGGTTTTTAAGACGTCAGCATTTTATTTTTACATTGGAAAATAAAGCAGTAAATATCAGAGAGTACACAGATGCGTGCATCAGTTGTACTCTGTAGCTCTACTACTACAGCATTGTCCACAGGCCAACACTATAGCTGAAGTCAGGGAGAGGATTAAATTTTACTGGGTTTGTACCCCTATAATAAAAGACAACACTGGAGCTCATTAATACACCAGTCAGAAATGTTTCCTTTCTTGGAATGATGTGCAACACATCATGCAGCAGACAGCAGTGAATGAAGAAGTATCACTATTAGAAGGACGCATGCTAGATGGTCCCTGCCAGATTTCTCAATGGTTTTAGAAGTCTAGGTCGCTTCACCTGCTACTTCCGTGGGGTTAATCTGTAACTATAATCCAGTCTGCAGTACTTCTTCTGATGATTCCCTATTGTCAGTAACTCTAATTTCCTTTTACTAGTGGGCTACTTCATACTTCACTTACTTATGGTTCAGATGTACTCATTGCCAAGGCCATTATTTTTATCACAAGTCCAGAGGTAATGGGCATTTCATAGCAATTTTCATCACTGTTTTTAATGAAGTGATTTTTTGAGTTTTTTTTATTGCTGTCACCAAGACAATGTATATTCAGGCAACTACTTTTCACCAACAAAATGACATCTTTATAATCGTCAAAGGCAGTAATGGGCTCATCAGTTCTTCAGTGAACATTCCAAAAAGATGAAGTGACAGTATGCATCCATGCCAGGTTTCTTCTGGTGTCCAACCATTTCTGTAGTTGACCTTGTTTACATTGTGAAATCCTTGCCTAATTAAGTTCATCAAAATGCCTGATTTATAAAATTGTCTACCAGAATTTATGCATTACTGGTAAGGAATACAGATGTGATTCCTTTGCTAGTTCGCATTGCATCACTAAAAAAAACCCTAAAATGTAATCTCAAGAGAGTGTATGCTCCTATCTAGCATGACTTCTTGAGCAAAATCTGTCAAAGTCCAGAAAACTCCGAACAGGAAATCATGTGTTTAGAAAGGAAGGTTTAGTTATTTAGTGCAGCTTAGTTACTTGGCTGCTATGTGAAGAGATGCTTTTAAAGAAATGCAGTTAGTGTTGACTCTGAAATGTTGACATCATATTCATAATCCAAACCAGTAATGCAGTATTTTTGAACATGCCTGGATGCAGTCTGATATATATGATAATGATGTTACGCTGAGCATTGAGTTTTTCTTTTCTTCCATGAGAAGCTTCTGACCAAGCCATTTTTTTAAGTCATACTATGTTTGCTTCTTTCTGCTTTTCTGTCTTTATATTTCTGTCAATTCATGTATGTATAAATCATCAGCAGTCGGCAGCCTTATCTTTATTAAAATTCACAGTCAGTTTACATTTGTAGCATTCACATTTCTGGATATTTTCATCTCTAACTGTTAGTATTTTCTATTTCTTTTAATTTACTTCACTGGTTTGTTTAGAAAGCTTGAATACAAAGGCAATAAAGAATAAGGTATTTTTTTTTCCGTGTAATAAATGTTATGTGCTTGAGCAAAATGTCGTGCATTAAAGTCAGGGTTGTCCTTGGCCTTAAAGGTGAAATTTACCATATGTAAAAAATGGTTGTATATTGCATGGATATATGTGCTTAGACAAGTCATTTATATTTAACTGAGTCATAACTAACCTAAACAAAGAAACAGTCTGTTCACAGCTCTGTAAAAATGCTACTATAAAGTAAGTACTGTGTATGTATTCATGTTTAATCGTTAAGTTCAGATCAGTACTTTGGGTAGTAAACTGGTGTGGCTGATGAGGAAAAAGTTAAGAACAGACATGGGTTTTCAAAGAGTGTGGGTGAAACTGGGTTCTGTGAGGAGGAGTTGTAGCACAAACACAAGGGCTTTATGAAGTATAGAAAAGATGGTAGGTTATCATATTTAATGGTGTACACTACAAGATGCATATTTAAGGTCATGCATGTATGTAATACATGAAATTCTTTTCAAGCCATCTCTCAAGGAGTATATATGCTGCTATTATTTATTCCACTGGGTTGTCTTCCCTAATGAAGCTGTTATTCTAAGGACAAAGCATTAACTGAGCAGCTTTGTGATGTCTGATGTCATGCTGTTTGTTTTTCTTGTTCTCCTTTCTCCAAACTGTGACCTCCACACTAAATGGAGCACCTTTGTAGCCTAATTATATTGTTCATGAGTCTTCTCTAAACTATCCCTACTTTTTCCCTGTTGTCAACCATTCTGAAAAGTAATGCTCTATCTTTCTAAGTCATGTTGAATTCCTGTCACTTGCGTTCCCATCAACTTTGCTTGCGGTTGCTGATGCTCATTCCTTCAAGCTGGTGATTTTTGGCATATTATTGCTTTCATTAGTTTGCTCATTGCCCTCACTTACTTTGTTAGTCATCGTCCTATGAGTGTAATTCACTCAGAATAAATCACTGATGTAGTCTGTAGTTTGAAGAAATGAGGCTATTGTTGGAAGGTGCACAGAGCAGGTGATACTTCCCATCTCTATACTTCTGAAGTTTCAACTAATAACGCTTTGTGAGTTTTCTTTTTTCTTGTTTGTTTTTTTTTTTTAATTGGAGGCAGATGGAATGCATGGAAGAGGAAAACCTGCGTTTTCTTGAGGTTACCAGCCTATTCCTTTAGATGCTTTTGAAAAGTAAGTTAATTTGTACGGAAGAGGGAAGCCAGAAGATGGGCGCACGTTTTCTTTTTCTGGAGAAAGGTTTCTTTTGAGGATTTTAGAACAATCACTAAATAGGAAGAAATAAGTTCTGACAAAATTTCCTGCACTACAGCAGGTCCTGAGGTCCAAGATGTGCTGTGGCTAATGTAATGAGTTTCTTGAGCAGAAGCAACAGGAACCAGCTCTGTCAGTGCTTCTTTGTATGTGACTGTGGACATAAGATTCCTTTTCACACTAGGTGAAGACCTCATTCAGTTTGTTATTTTCACATTTATGAAAACATAGATGAAACATAATGAAAAAATTTCATGGATGAAAAATGTCTTTAGGTGCAGTACATGATTTACATGGGTATAAACAAATTGTTCTTTGTTTGAGTTGGGGGGAAGCCTGGAGATTCATGTCTCAATGCATCTCTTCTGCTCGCTTCTTTCCTTTATTCTATGGCAAATTATCTTGATGATATTCAAATGTGTTAAATACTGCCTGGTATCTTCAGAGCAAAATTGTAGCTGGGTGGTTTTCTGGATGCTTTCCCCTTCTGCAGCAGACATTCTAATAATAAACAGCCCAATGAACAAACAGTTCTGTGCTTCTGTTAGGCAGAAGGAAGGGGGAGCAGATTTGAAGCCCAGGGAAATTGGATTTCCTGAACCTTCAAATGAGAGAGTAATATTGCAAATATGCATTGTATAGTCCAGAAAAGAAATTTTGATATTTCTTTTTTCTTCTCCCCGGTGCTAAAGAATTTTCTTTGATAATGCAGAGGGAATATGAAATGGAGACTGTGGGCAGAAGGATAGTTCTTCAGTAGCCACCTTATTTCTAGCAGTAGGAAATTGCCTTGGCTTCCATGAGTAATGAACTGGAATGAATAACTTTAATTCCCTCTTTTAAAATGCATTTCGTAACTTAAACAGCCCTAGCTATGCTTTTGGAAGCATCTGCAATTACGGGAAATTCCTGTCAAAAGCTCTGCCGTGGAAGTTGCTACTGCCTATGGAGATTGAATTATTTAATGCACAATGTTTATGCTCTTCTCTCAAGACTAGAGAAGTATAAATACTTTTACAATGTTTAATCTTAGATTCTTTTTCCGGCTTGACATAGCTTTTAGTACTTGAATCAAAACAGCAAACAAGTGAAGTAATGTATCAAAGATGCTTCTGTTTATTAGTGAAAATAACACTAGAACCACACACTTCTGTCTCAGATATGATGCTGCAGTCTGACTTTCCTGTATGTGCAAAATCAATGAATACTTGCATCTCAAAGAATGAAACACGTTTTGAATCCAGGTAGAAGATGGTAAAAGTGTGGTTTATTGTGCAGTTTGAGTTTACATGTTTTTGCATGTGTGTTGGTATTCCATGATCTGTTGTGTACTCCTTGTGTTTTCCTTTATGGAGGGAGCACTTCTGCCTCTCCTAGCTCAAAAAGGATAGGTTTTTTTTGTCACTATTAGGCAGCCTGTTTAAATCAGTATTTGGATTTTGCCTTCTTTGCTTTGTGCTATTCAAACAGGACTTGTGAGATTAAATTGTTTCCTTTGTTGATTATTTCAATACTATTTGATATTTCATGAGAGTACTTTTTTGTTAACATCCTTTAAAATGAAGAACACAACATTCTCAGCTTTCTCAGCTGTTAGCCCAATGCGAGGCCCCAAAGATGTGATAGTTAAGAATACTCAGTGCCATTTCTCTTCTCGGACCATTTTTGCTTTCTCATTCTGTCACTCTTTCCTTCCAGTGCTTTGCTTACCAGCCTCCAGCCGCTTACATTCATCTTCAGTCCCAGATGGCTCTAAATCTCCTTCCCTTCTCCTCTGGTGCAAAAATTACAGCTTTGATTTGCTTCAAACTGTTTCCTTCTGAGATACAACTTTTCAGGCACCTTCCTTTACTTTCTGCAGTGGCATCCACTGAAGGAGTTGTCACTGAGGACAGAGGGCAAACAATGCCTTTATTTTCATATTTTTTTTTAGTAGTGTTCTGCTCTGACATTTATGAGGAAACTGCAATTCAGTGGGAGAAACCCATGTTTAAATACATCAGCATGGTCCTAATCTTTGTATATTTTAGTCTTTTCTCAGCACCCACATGCTGTTTTTGTTGTTGTTATGTTTGTTTTTTTTAAAAAAGAACATGCATGACTTCTTGCAGTCCAATTTTACAAGGTGGGGAAGGTATCCTTAACATAAAGCACATTTTTGATCCATCTCTGTGCTTTGAACAGTGGGAACAGAAGCAGCTCTCGGAATCGTTTCTTGCAATTCTGAAAGTAAGATGTGATACCTTAATACTACTGGGCATTTGGAATAACACAACAAAAGGAATTTGATCTATTTTATGTTTTATGAACCTCTTCTTAGGGTCCAGGATTGAAGACAGCTATTTCTCAAAAGAACAATGGTCAGGGGGATGAGATAATGGTTCTACAGAACATTTGGTCCATGAAAAGGGTCAATCTCAAGTCCCCAAATGGTTCTACCTACGTGAACATCTGATAAACTGGGTGCTCAGGTCAGAATGGGAACTGCTGGGCTCTGCCTGGTTGTGAAGATTTGATCCCTAGCTGCGTATTGATTGCATCTGATGCATACTCATATAGGAAGAGCATTTCAAAATGTCTTTGAGAAGAGAGGACATTTCTGCTTAAATACCCGAAGCACAGCAGGGTAAAGCCATGAAAAGAGCTTTCCTTTTTCTTTCTGATGTTTTCTGTTGCCTTCCCTATTTCATGGTAGCAAAGAAACATTTTCTATAGAAAGCATGGGAATCATTGTGCAATTGATGAAATCTTTCTTTACAAATGCTTAAGCCACATGGAGCACTCTCAAATGTCTCACTGAATAATGATGACCCCCCCATTAAAATAGCTACTGTGATATTCTTCTGAGTTGCATAACCTACATACCCAAGTTAAACAGCACCATAATTAATTTCATTCTTATTGGTCAGGCTTGGTGATTTCAAAGAGATTTATTACTGAATGCAGTTACACAAAGCTCCATACTGGAGGCATATTCTCTTCCCGTCAAGTTCTGAAAATCCCACTGGAGTCAGATTTGCAGAGTAAGGATTCAAAGGGAATTTTGAAAGTAGTCAGACTAAATGGAGTGTGAGACTGAGCAGGATTGAGATGGGTGTGCGACAGGTTTTCTAAAGCAGTCAGAGGTTTTGGAGGCTCAGAAGTATGAAGAGGAGTTTTGGCTATTTCCAGTATTTCTTCTCAGGAAGGAAATATATTTGAAAGTGATCCTTTAAGGCCTCCGTACCACACTTCTAAAGACTTCAAATTTAATAGATGTTTTTTTAATAATTAACTCATGGACACAACAAGTTTTATTTGGTTGTTAGAGAGGAAAAAAGCTTGTCTTTTCAGTCTAGAGGAAAATTTTTAGTGATTTGGGTGAGAAAAGAGGAGACCTATTTATGCTTCCCTGTTGAACAGGGAATGCTCTCAGGGAGCGTTTCTTCTACTACTGTTTCAGGTACTGGTCTCAAGCTGTGAAAGATATTCCACAGGAAGTGTATTTGTCTATTAGTGAGTATTTCTGTAACTCCAAGAGGCCAGCATTTCTCTTTCCTTCCTGTGTGGCCACCAGCAATTATTTCTGAGAATAAAGAGTGACATTGATTAATTTTATATCCATAGGGACTGTCCTTGCCAAGTTCAGACACTAGAGTTGTTTCTCAGTAAGGTAAGCAGGTAAATTTGGATTAAGCAAGTTAAATGGTAGTTGAATTAATGAATTTCTAGGGCTGTTCTTTCTGGAGAAGGCAACTCGTATACCTTCTGAGATCATTTCTGTCTACTGCAGACAGGTGTGAAAGTTCCATTTTTGTTGTTTGAATTGATTCTGTTCCATTTGAGGAACAGGTTGGTGCAAATTCAAAGAGTGTCAGCCTCTCGTTAATATGCAAAACTGTTTGATACTCCATGAAAGCCTGCAGCAGTGGAGCTGGAAAAAGTTTAGTCCCATGTCTCATTTCATCTCTGTTGAGGTGAGGAAGGCACACAGAAAGTTGTGCGTGTTTTCTTGCATAAATAATGAGATGTCTTATATTGCCTATTTCCTTGTGTGCATGGGATGTGGTTCCACTGCAGTGTGCTCTCAGATGTTATTTTCTTGAGGAGGAAAATAAATAAATAAACAAACAAGAGTTTGCCAGACTCTGATATGCACCAAAATATGTTCTGCAAGAACAACTCCAAGGGATATTTGTAGATGGCTGCAAGCATCTGAGCCAAGTTGAACAGATGTGAATAGTGGTTCATGCTGCAACCCTGTACTTGCAAGAAGGAGAAAAATTGCAGTGATGCTGTTTTGATAAAAATATTTGCAAAGGAAAGAGATTTAGAGCCACATGCTGAAAGTGGCTGTGAGCCTGGCTGGTGCTAGGTCACTGGCATAACTTCTGGGTTTCTGCATTTCTGACCCTTCCTGCCTATTGTTATTCCAAAGTGAAGCTGCTAGAAGAGCAGCTGCTTGTACGCTCCTCTGTAACACTGGTGTGCTTTATAGTGAGCCTTTGAGAATCTTCAGTGAGCTGCCTGTGTGGTGTCAGAAGTTTATTGTCTTGAATAGCACCTGGATACTTCTTTACTCATGGAGAAGATGTAGGGTAGCAATCATCTCTGAATTTCTCTGCTGGGGTCTCTAAAGCCTTCTTGAAAAGGGCTGGCACCAAAATGGTATTCAATTTTGTTTCTATGTAAGATTTACTGCTATGCATCATTTACCAATAGAAATATGAAGCAGCGCTCTTTGTGATCAGTGACTTTTTGATATCAGTAACTGCTTTAGCAGTAGTAAGGCTGAGACAAAAAATAAATAAATAAATCCATGAGCTTTCAGAGACTGTTGGTTCTGTTAAGTCAGACTTGATTTAATGAGCTGGAAATAAAAACTCTACACATCACAGTATATCTATCATTTGCACCTCGTTAGACTCTTCCCAAATAGTCATACAGTCTTGATCAAATACTTTATTGAAGCATAAAATAAATTTTAACCTTCCCTATTATAGAGATCACAAATAAGGTAAAGGCCTGCTAGTATAGATAACACAGAGTGCTGTTCTATTGATTCTGTCTGCCTTCCCTACACCCACTGCTGTCCTCTTATCTTTTAGCAATTTTCAGAGACAGATAACTAATTCTGCTGAGATCTTTTGACAAAATGACAATTTCACAGCTCCCTCTTGGGACTGTCAAGAGTGTGATCAGATTTTCAATCTGCAAACATTTATTGATTTGCTTTCTAGAAATTTCCCGAGAAATCCCACCTAGGTAAATAATTTCTCCAAATTTCCATCAGCATATATTAGATGTTCTTCAATAGAATACTTACAGTTTAAATAGAACTCCAATGGTATGTTCTTGTCCTAGCTTCCACTGGAATGGAATTGTTTGCTTCGGAGTGCCTGGTATGATGGTGTGTTTTGGTTCTAGGAGATAAACAGTGCTGATAACACACCGATGCTTATAGCTACTTCTAAGCAGTGCTGTACAGAGCCAAGGACATTTGCATCGAAGGGTCCAGGAAGCTGGGAGGGAACAGAATGAGGACAGCTGACTTAAAGTGGCCTAAGGGATATTCCGCACCTTCTGTACCATGTGACGTGAAGGAGTTTTGAAGGGGGTGGAAGTTTGTCTCTCTCTCCCTTCTGCTGTTCGAATGCTAGCTGGGCATTAGTTGGGGGGTGGTGAGCAATTGCTTGTGCATCACCTGTTACATATATTTATATAAATATACTTAGTCATAACTGTTATCCTTTTCCTTTTCTTTTTTTAAACTTAGTTTTATCTCAACCAACGAGTTCTTCTTCCTTTGTTTTTCTGTTCTCTCCCGCATCCCACTGGGGGGATAAAAATGATAAAATGCATTAAAAAGATAAATCTCTCCACGTTCAGGAGAAATGACTATAATTGAATAAAATCATGTGCATCCTCTCACATTTTTGGGGTGACTTTGTTTAATAATTGGAATGTTTTTAGGACTTCTGTGGTATCAGTACTGCTTACATTCAAAAGCCACATTGCAACAAAGTATGAATTGGTCAAAAGGTGCCCCAAATTTTAAGTATTTAATTTTTTATAAAAATTGTATATATTCTGTAGTAAATATGGTGGAATAGGTCATTGGAGTTTGGTATGGTGCTCTGCAAGAAAAACGGTGCCTCACTTTGCTGCAGAGAACAGTATAGTATGTTTAGCTCTGTCTTTGTTAGTATACCCCAGATAATCTTAATCTTAAATCCTGATTTAGTGGTGGCATTAGTCCTGGTGATTGATTACACTACATAACTGTGGAAATCAAAATGTAAATTAAGAATTGGTGTTTTCTAATTTTAAATTAATACTAGGCATACCATGTGTGGTTATAGAAATGTATCCATTGCAAGATGCTCAGCAGTACCCTGCCCTCAAAGCATCAGCTTCTGAGGTGAGTTGACACCCAGTCATTGTGAGGTTTTGAACAGTATGGATTGGTAAAGTATTTAGATGGCTCTGAAAGCAGTGCCTCACATTAAATTATGTGGAAACTACAACATGTACAAAGAGCACAATAATGCTACTTGGTAGAGCAACTTGTCAGCTACAAAACACTATTTTTCAACATAGTGACCACTATTAGCTGTGCATTTTTGCCAGCAATGAACAAGAGCCTGCATGCCACGCACGTAAAGATCTTCACCAGTGGATATGTGCTGTTGCCACTGTTGAAACATATCCACCCATTGCTTCACTGTGCTCACATCCACTGGTTGGTCTCCATAAATGTTCAGCAAGCACGGATGAGTGTCTGTGAGTGCCAGTTTTTCCACTCTGAGGTGTTCAGTTGTACATCTTTGCTTCATACTCACTTCCATGTCAGATGCCATTCTGTCAGACTGCCTATCTGCTGCTATCTGCTGCTATCTGCCACGTGGCAGCAAAATGTTACAGAATATTGGTGGGAAGGTTCAACCTCTACTGCCATACCACTAAATGCCTTTGACAGTGTGGGCCAGCATCATGAAAATAGGAGGCATTACTTTCGGAACAGCCCTGATGGTTTGTTTTCAGTGCTCAGTGAGGAGTCCAGGGTTACCCACTCTTCTTAACAGATAGAAACAGCTCGAAGTGGTGAAGTATAGTTTTTTTCCAAGCTGAACAGGATCTCTGTGATGAGCCTCGGAAAAGGTTTTTGTGACACAAGTCTGTAGAGGGCGTCAAGAGTAGTCATGTTGGGATGTGAGTGGCAAAAGGTAGGACAGGAGAGCTCTTAAGAAATGAGGAAGATGAATGTGAAGTTTCAGAAATGCACGCTCGTGTGTGACATGATTTCATTTGGAAGTTCTGTGCGAATTTTTCCAGTAATTAAAAAAAGATCTTTTTGTCCCAAGAACTTCTCTAGCTTGAAAGCGATGGGAGATTTAACTCCAGAGAAGCTTTGAAGAAAATGAATGTTCCTGTGTTTCCAAGGTATCACGCAGCAAGTGTCTGAAAGTGGAGGTTGGAGGATGCCTCTGCTCAAGATGTGAGTATCAGCTGGAGAGCGGATGTTATGGGTTTTTTGTTTGTTTTTTTTTCTACACATAGCAATGTTTGACACTCAGACATGTAACCTATTCTGTCTGAGCTGATGTGAGGAAAAGATCATGGGAAGAAGTGAGAGAAATGGAAGTAGTTTTGATCATTGCTCCTGTCTTTTTATCTGAGATAACATGATCACCTGAGTTGAAAGATGAAATTCAGAGCTGCCCTGCTTTGTTATTAGCATGAAGGCAACAAAGTGCAGAAAAGTAGCAAAGTAACCAAGATGAGCAGCTGAAGACAGGACATCAGGGACATGTGGAGCTGGCTGTTTATTGATAGCAAGATGCAGTCATGGGAGCTGCCTTAGTTTCCCTTACAACAGTTGGTAAATATGTGCGAGTGATTGGCTTTATCAGTCTATGATACAAGCTCTGGAGTCTCTGCTCTGTGAGTCTTTGAAGCTATGCACAGCTGTGCTAAGGATAATTAGTATAGACTCTGTCTTACTCTAAGTCAAATAGCTGTGGCACAGCGATGGCTTTGGGCCTGTGTTGTATTTACCTTGATTTTCTGGGTGAAGGTATATTTCCATTTAGAAGTACGAAGATGTTCTGAGCAGAGCTCCTGCTGTGCTAAGAGCATCCCTGCCATTTCTGTTTACTCTAAAAACATTATGTAGGTAACTAGGGAAACATCTTCAAAAGAAAATGTTTTAGAAGGATAAATTTATAGATAAATGTATAGGTATATAGATATATATGGGAAAGACACAGTTTCTCTTTGGGCTCCAGAGAACTAAAAATTGTGTAGCTGTGCACCTGACATACTACTCTGTGAAGTGGTCAATTATCACCATTATCATGGAACTGTGCTGGTTGTTTGTGCAGTTTTTGATGGGCCTGCGGAATAATTCAGAGCAAGCTCTTGTCTGCCCACAGCATATTTCCTTCATTGATCTAGCTACAAGATGAGTGTTAACTGCTCCATTTGTTTTCATATCCACAAAGAGTGTGAGTTTTGGTGAAGATTTTAAATATCTGAAATATTTTTGAATTCTTGCTGGAGGAAGAAAGAAGAAAACAGCAAGGCTTAAAGAGCATTATAACTTTCCAGTGATGAGTTTGACAAATAGTTCCACCCTTCACAGAAGTATTTGTCTTTTTTTGTCTCCTGTGGTTAAGCTACCAACAAGCATTACCAACCCAAAGAATGGAGTTTGACTGTGGTGTTAAATATGTTGCCTCTATGTAGATTTTGTTATAAATAGTAACAGAAAACAGGTAAGTTTAAAGGTTAGAGGACACAAGAAATGTTACAGATTCTGGTCTTTGCAGTGAGATAATGCATTATGTTCTTGAGGCAAGCTATGACAGCTTTTAGTCCTTCAGCTAGTTTCTGCCTACCTCAGTGCTTAGACCTTCTTTCCTTCTAGGATAGACTGCACGTACAGTACATATTTACAAAGGATATTTAGGCTTCTAGTTCTCCTGTTTTCCTATGCAGTATAAAAATTTCATTGGATCATATTATTTTTTTAATTAATATTATTAATTCAGTATTGTTAGAATAAGGTTAAATGGATATAGAATCAATATGGTGTAGATAATAAATAGTGTCTATATCTACTGTGGAACATGGGATTTTCCTGTATGTTTCTGTACTGGTTTTTCCTCAGCTTGAACAATTGTGCCGAACAGCAGGTACCCTAGCATTGCTAACTTTGTGTCTCATTCCAATGTATAGGAGGGAGAGGAGGTTCTTTTAATACATGCATACCCGATGGCGAGATTAAGACACAATGGGTCAAATGTTAGCCCGACCAGTTTATTACAAATCCTAGTTGCTTAGAGAGATGGGGAAGGGAAGGTGGGCGATAGAAAAGAGATAGGAAATAAAAGAAAGGAGTCTTTGTAGAAAGCAAGAGAGAGATAGTCACCACCATGGGTCCAGCGTTGTTTGTAGTGCAGACGTTGATCTTCAGTGGTGATGGGTCATCAAGGGTTGTTGTTCGGTTGACGACTGCTTCGGTTGACAACCACTTCCAACAGCAGTATGAACTTATTTATGACGACAACTTCCAACAGCAGTGCGAACTTATTTATAAGTCCAAAGTGGTCGAGTCAGCTCTCTTTGGAGTGACAGCTCAAATCCAAAGTGGCTGAGTCAGCTCTCTTTGGAAGTGGCAGCTTCTGTCTTTGGGATCTCAGCAGAAACTCCTTTGTTCCCATCTTCCGGGCCTTGCCAGCAGATTAGAGGGAGCAAGGAGGTGCCCACCTGCATCCTGTTTTTCACAGGATACGATGGTATCATTCCCCAGTCTCACATACCAAGCTGGAGTTATTTGGTCACAGGCCAGATCTTCCGCCAGTGAACACTCCTGAGCACTCTCTTCCTGAGGCCAACAGCTCTCAAGGAAATGCTTTCAAATGTTCACAAGGTGATGTTGATTGCTGCACAGCAACACCCACCGTTCACCTCCTTGGTAAGTCAGTTAGAGTCTTATCATAAAAGATACCTCAGAAAGCAAGCTTTCAGACAAAAAGAAGAAGGATTCAGACACTTTGTTAAAGGCTGCTTTTACTCATCACACTTCAGTGTTTCTTATAAATTACCCAGTAGCTGATCCTTTCTTTTTGCACATTAGTTACTGACCACAGATTTGCTTTGCAAGTCCATGTGACTGAAAATAATGGGCTTTTATATTAAAAAAAAAAAAAACATTGTTCTGTTTCACTTGTGACACTTAACCAACCACCAGCAGTTGGTTCACAAATGCCTGACTGCATTTTAGCATACCTCACTTGAACCTTGTACTGTGCTTACGAGATTAACGTACTAAATTCCTAAATCGCATACAATGATAGTTTGTTTTTTTTTCTTTTTTTTCTGGACTTAACAGGTATATGTAAAAACATTACTGACCAGTCTGCAAGCTTTA
Organism: Numida meleagris; assembly: GCF_002078875.1. Lineage (NCBI taxonomy): Eukaryota > Metazoa > Chordata > Aves > Galliformes > Numididae > Numida > Numida meleagris. Next base: position 204,428 of record NW_018362987.1, read on the forward strand.
GTAGTTTTCTTTAATGTGCTTTGCTGACTAAGCACTATACTTTAAGAGAGTCATTGTACATGTGATGAGGCTTCACTGCAAACTGTCCTCTAACAGGTAGTCGTGCTTCAAGGATTTACTGCTGCGCTGCATTTGACTTTTTAAAATGCATGGTTCAGTTGGTATGCCGTTTCAAGTTTGACTCAGACTCAAAAAAGAATATATACAGATTTTATTATCCTACAGTTTTAGCTAACACTGCAGTACAATGTTGTTATTTTTGAGTGACATAAATGCAATATTGATATTGTAAATAGGATTAACCATGTTATTTAAAGGTGCCAAGGGAAGTGTTGTATTACAGTACTGTTTTTGAATAATATGAAATCTTACACGATATATATTAAAAAAAGGAACAAAAACCTTAGAGATTTGCTATATTATAAGTGTTGGTATGTGAACAGAAGAGGTTTGATAAATAACACCCTACTGTGTTCTCATCTTTATCTCTTATCTCTTGCTGCAGAGACTAAGAATGCGGCCAAAAAGTTGACTCATACCTTTCCTTGCTTTTTTTTTTTTTTCAATTGGAACTCAAGAAGGATAATTGCTATGTCTGTGTAATTCTATTGTATCTGTAATTTATTCATTTTTGCAGTTTCAGATGGCTTGTTACAATTTTAACTCCTAAAAATTCAATAGACAAACTTGGCAACTTTATACTGTGGTGATTTTATTGTTCCTGAGTAGCTAGCTTGGTGAGAAAAGGCAATTCAAATCTTAAAATTCATCTTAAACTCAGATCTCTGGTCACTGGCACAATGTTATCTTATATAGGTAAGAATACCGTAGTTCATTTAGGATCAGGGTGCTAATGTCCGTATTTTTGTGCTTAGTGAGAAAATTTGAGATATATCAAATTAATCAAGCTCTTACCTACACATTTATCTGTGTACTTTTAATTGCATTGTAATGTTGTGATAACAAACATGCAGGTATTACTTTGTTTCAGAGACTCAGAGGTGCTAGGTTACTTGTTTAGATGTACCTTCATTTTGGATCGTAACTATGTTCTATGATGTGCTTATACTGGTACATAAAATTAAATTTCATTGCCATTTACAATGTCATGTCTTTACTGCAGAGGAGAATTGGCCACCCTCTTCGAGGAAACTACTAATACATCTTCTGCAGTCTTTTCTTGCAAATATTTTAGGCAGTTCTTTAACTGTCACTTAGGCACTTCCCAACTCCTCTTCCTGTACAACCACATTCTTTAGTTTTCATCGTTTTGACTGAAAGTTGGAAGGACTCTGCAGAAAACAATTAGAAGGAAGACCATCACAGCGCATCATTCATCATCCCCCTGGCTTCTAGGATGAGTGCTGTAGTAGTGAGAAACTGGAGACAGTGAGAATAATTCATCTAGGAAGGGATCTGGTCCTCCCCTCCTGCTCAGAGAAGCCTGCTCAGGACTTTGTTTCTCATCCCAAAACCTTCCAAGGACAAGGGCTGCATAGCCTCACTGGCTGCCTGCTACTCTGCTCACCTGTTCTCGTGGGGAATGTTTCACGGGGCTCCTGCCAGCCCCTTCCTCCAGCTGGTAGGAAACTGTCGCTTCCCTGGGACATTAAAAGCAGTGTCTATGTCTAGCGAAAGGTTATTCCCACAGCTCTGATGAAGGAGTGACATTCACTTCAAAAAGACAAAAATCTCTTCCAAACTAGCACTAATTTTTTCCTATCCTGAACACTTTTTTTTTTGTTTCTTTTTTTTTTTGTTTGTTTTATACATAAAATCTTTATTTGCATTGAGGGTATATATTGGAGCGACATGGTGTGTTATGTTTATTTCAGTGTCAGCCTTTGGAACTGTTCAGCTTCTGGAAGGTTAGAAGTATATTTCAGGACAGGCATTACTCAGAATAAGGGGAGGTAAAAGTCCTCTGTGAGTGTCTTTAATGATAGGCATATCATTAAAGATAACTCCCTTTGGAGTAGCTGAAGGATTAACAACTGTATTAAATCTTTGTGTGCATGAAATGGTTCTAGTGCTGCTTTTCAAATCTACCTATTTGCCATTTGATGTGTGGAATGATCTGGATTACTTAGAAGCAACTTGGTGGTGGAATGTAAATGAAACACAAACTTGTACCTCTTCCCTTCAAAATAGGAGCTGACTCTGATTTAGGTAGCAACCTCTGATGACTTCCAGTAGTACTTCAATTAGCTAACTGCGGCTCAGGTCTTTTCCCTTCTGCCTGGCTTTATGAATCACCCAGAGGAGCTTCAGAAAACATGAAGGAACTGCTGAACAAGAAATAAAAGCGATTGAGGAGATTTCTAAGTACACAGAAAGAAGTATATGAAAGTAATTTGTAGAAAGGTAGTGATTGTATTCTTAATAGTTCTTCAGTCTGATCGAGTGTCATGAAGGATTTGTGTAACTGAAGAATCTTGCATGAGCTACTTTTCTTGAATCATTTCCACTCCGTTTCCCTACCAGTCCCCAGATGTGTGGTGGATTTTCTTATGAAAGGACTGGCTGTGGTTTCATCCACTTTTGCAGTCTGCTTCCATTACTGTCTGTAGTAGAATCACAGAATCATAGAATTAGCTAGGTTGGAAAAGACCTACAAGATCATCCAGTCCAGCCATCCACCTACCACCAATAACCCCACTAAACCATGTCTCTCAATGCTATATCTAAATGTTTCTTGAACACCTCCAGGGACGGTGACTCAACCACCTCCCCGGGCAGCCCATTCCAGCGCCTGACCACTCTTTCAGACAAGTAGTATTTCCTGATGTCCAGCCTAAATCTCCCCTGGCACAACTTGAGGCCATTCCCCCTTGTACAAGTTACAAGAGAGAAGAGGCCAACCCCCAGCTCACTACAACCTACGTTCAAGTGAATGTGATGGAATGTTGCTTGAATTTCCATGAAATGTGAAGAGTATGTTTTAGCCTAGTGTCCTAATGGTTCTCGTAACAGAGAAGTCTACAAATCTTATTTTTTTTCACCTCACATCTCATTTACTCTCAAACTGTTTATTGTGGAGCACTGTGTTCAGCCCTACTGTAACCAGGCGAGATGGATGTATCACAGAATCACAGAATGGCGTGGGTTAGAAGAGACCTTAAAACTATATCGTTCCAAGCCTTCTGCCATGGGCTAGGTTGCCACCCACCCCATGTCAGCAGCATCAGGCTGCTCAGGGCTCCATCCAACCTGTCCTTGAATGCCTCCAGGAATCACAGAATCACCAAGGTTGGAAAAGACCTCTAAGGTCATCTAGTCCAACCATCCACCTATCACCAATATTTCCCACTAAACCATGTCCCTCAGTACTACGTCTAAACATTTCTTGAACACCTCCAGGAATGGTGGCTCCACCACCTCCCTGGGCAGCCCATTCCAGCACCTGACCACTCTCTCGGATAGGGTAGTTGGTTTCCTTCCTGCTTATGAATCCCCTTAAAGTACTGGAAAGCTGCAATGAGGTCTCCCCAGAGCTTTCTCCAAGCTGAACAAGCACATCTCCCTCACTCTTTCTTCATAGGAGAGATGCTCCAGTCCTCTGAGCATCTTTGTGGTCCTCCTCTGGACCCTTTCCAACAACTCTACAGTCTTTCATGTTCTGGAGGCCCCAGGCCTGGATGCAGTACTCCAGGTGGGGCCTCACAAAGACAGAGCAGAGGGGAACAGTGATCTCCGTCTCCATGCTGCCTCTCCTCTTTTGATGCAGCCTAGGGTACTGTTGGCCTTCCGGGCTGCAAGAGCACAGTTCTGGCTCACGCCCAGCTTTTTGGCCACCAGGACTCCCAAGTCCTTCTCTGCATAAGCTGCTCTCAATGAATTCTTCTCTCAGTCTGTACACCTTGCACTTGGCCTTGTTGAACCTCATTAGGTTGATTTCCTAATCCCTTCCTTCTATCGTATCAGCTGCATCACTCAGCTTGATGTCATCAGTAAACTTGCTGAGTGTACACTCGATCCCGCTGTCTACTTCAGAGTTAAAGATGCTGAAGATCACCGGTCCCAGGACAGAGCCCTGAAGGACACCACTCGTCTCTGGCCTCTACCTGGACAAAGAGCCATTGACCATAACCATCTGGCTGCAGCTGTCCGACCAATTCTTTAATCCACTAAACAGTCCAGTATTTAAATCTATCTCTCTACAATTTAGAGATGAGAATGTGGGACCGTGTCAGAGGCCTTGCAGAAGTCCAGGTAGACGACATCAGTTGTCCTTCCTTTGTCCACCAGTGCTGCCATACCATTATAAAAGGCCAACAGTTGTAGTGGAGCTTTCATCTGCTCCCTGCAGTTAACTGAAAATCATCGGAGCTGCGCATTCAAGGTCACCTTAGGCTTCCTTGGAATAATGGATATTGAAGCCTGTAGTTTTTAAAGCTAAGAAAAAGACTTCTATGTTGAATAAGAACAACTCAGAGAATCCAAAATGAAGAATGAAAGATAAGTTATTTGTGTTGAAACTAATATGTCTAGTAGGCCTTATCAGATCAAATAGCTCTTTATTTAGCTGTCTCTTCAAGAAGTCTAGATTAATTGATCTAAATAGTCTCATTTTGCTCTCCCCATTACTGTAGAACATCCTGTCATGAACAAATGGGTTGCTGAATTCAATTCTCTCACTTAATGTCTTCAGTAGTTGAATCTGTGCATCATTCTAGCCTTAGTTCTGCCTCTTGTTTTTAATATCAACTGCAAGTGAGCAGATTCATTTTAGTAAACAAAATGATAAATGAGATAGGTCACTGAAACTTTAGCCTCTGTTTGCGTGTACTTACTCTGGGACCTGTTCTATGAAATGTCACAGATTTTCATTCAGAACTGTTTTAAATGCATTTTTTATGGTTTTTAAAAAGGCTGCAAGTATGTGATTGTTGACTTGCGTGTTTCACAAGTCCTTATGGGTTTCCTAGAATCTGTCACTGTGGGATGCTGAAAATACTGCTCTGCCCCAAAGCATTGCATGGAAGAGTTCTAAAGAAATGCATTTGTCCAGCAGCATATTTCATCAGAAAATTACTACCAAAATTGGTAGTGTGATGTGAAATTTCAATGTGGGTCAGTCATTGTCAAAATTGCAGTTGATCAAACAGTATTTTGTGAAACGTCATCTTGATATTTATAAGTAAGCTGTCCAAATATAGACTGATTTCCAATTAGTCTTTTAGTTATTAGCAGTTATCTGCTATACTATGAAGTCTTACTTCAATAAGACAGATTAATGTGATCTTTTGTCCATCTTATGGATCTATAATAATTGTGAAGTTGAGCTGAAAAAAAAAGCAACAGCCTTATATATATACAGTATATATATGCAGCCTTATATAAATAACAGTGGGTTATAATATATGATACGAAATATCTGAATAACATCTGCTTTCATATTCTTTTACTTCATAGTAAGACCTTCCTAAGAATGCATGAGTTATCAGTACCTTTCTTTAAATTAGAAATGCATAGTAGCATAAAACTCGAGTGTCTCAGTAGTACCAAGGTTTTTGCACCTTGCTCTCATAAGGACCTCACTCTCCTTGCACAAGGGCAAGGCTGAATCTGAATGGATCAGTCTAATTGCTAGACTCATTCCTAATGTTGTGGTCTTATGGTAAAATTTTAAGAAAGTAAAAGCATTCAGTTCTGAACTTTTGTAAATAAGAGTACAGATCTTGTTAGTTTAAATCTTCACATTGAGAGAGTTTGTAAGGTGAAAGCAGGATAAAAAAGGACCATTTTGTTATAAAATGTATGTATATTAACTAGAACTCTGCAGCTCGTGTTTATTATGACATATGTGTGGGAGCCCTTTGGCCGTGTTGTTTTACCCTGCAGATGACTAACTTAACACAAGAAAGATTTTTGGTGTTGTAATTTTTATATATATTTTTTTCCACCCCCAAGGGCTTTTGGAGAGCTTTGCAAAAGAGGCTGAAATCAGTGTGTGGCACACAGACATCAAGCTTATGAAGGCCCCCTTCTAATCAGAAGGAAAATTTAATTTCAGATCTTTTTAATGACTTTTACTTTGGGTTGATAATGAAATGTTGAAATGGACGGCAAAATGTTGGTGATCTTTCAGGTGTTCTCTAAGAGCATGAGTTATGCTGTCAGTGTGGAAATAGGAAATGACATGGTAAATCATATTTTCAATTTGTTCACTGGCATTTTGCTTGAGTCAGAGTGCTAGGTGGAGCTGAGTGCAGCGCCTATCCGAATGTGTGTCCCTGCACCTGTCTCTGAAGATGCAGCTGGTAAAGACAAAGCACGAGGAGCTTTGTGAAGCTTACAGCTACTGCAATAAGCTTGCTGCTCCTTGTCAGCAGCCCAGGTGCTGATGGTCCTTGCTTTGTGATCTAGAACATATGGCCTCATTCTGGCAAAAGGAAAATATGGGCTTGAGTTTGGAGACTATTATCTTTAGCAGAAGTTTATTTAAAATCATGATAATATCTATCTAATATCTATAATATCTATCCTAAAAAATATTAGTGATGAAACAATAACTGACATGAGATGCATTGGCAGTGTAATTACTGGTATAAATATCCTGTTAAGACTGGATCTCAGAGAAGGAGCAGCGTTTTAGCAGGACTGATTTAAATACCATACAATGAATCTTCTGTACCCTGTGCACGTGGAGGTGGATGCTTATAGATTTGATAGATTTCCGAGTGATATCAGATCCCCGTGGAATCAGAAACTGGATACAACATCAGTGCACAATTGAAAATAACTGCAGAATAGTCACTTGGACCCCAATGACTGTGTTTATCTTTTACCTCACTCATTGCTTCACTTAGGAAATAAATTTCAGGAGTTACTGCAGCATATGTGCCATTCAGAACCTCGCAGTCCCAATTTAGCTGTCTGTTTCCTGTCTCAGTGGATTTTAGACAAAATTTCTCTGTCTTTGTGCCGTGCTAATGGAAGACGTGAAATTGAATTTACCGTAATTTGTCTGCCAAAGTAGACGAGTTTTCTTTCAGTACCTCACAGTATTGTTATGCTTCACCTAATGCTTAACGAGGAAAAGGCTGACATGACGTCTTTCTGAATAAGAATGGCTAAACCGAATTCATAAAACAGTTTCTCAGTTCTATAGAGCTTGAAAACGCTTTTTAATTTTTCTGTTCTGCTTTCTTTTTTTTTTATCCTTTTCCATGTGTTTTAATAGACTCAATTTGTCCTTCTGGTTATTTTTTGTTTAGTTTTGCAGTTAAGATCACACACTGTTTTGTGATCACATCCATGAGCATAACGCCCATCTTGCATCCACTGCAGCTTAAACTGTCATAAATACCAAGGGAGACCACTGCACGTACTTGAAATGCTAACTGCCATACTGTGCATAAATTAATCAAATACATCTCTGATACTTAATCTCTGGGTTTCAACCGCAGGTTATGTGGAGGAAGGATGGTTGTGCCTGAGGAGTTGAGCACTGCTAATTTGTGTTGAAGGAGCCACGCATTTCCTACTGTTTGTACTGAACTAAACTGGAAATAAGCTTGCAGCAGAGGTCATTTGTGGAGTAACTGCAAATACTACCTCTTAATTCTCCACTTCTCAGGGACTGAGGGTTTTTGTCTGAGCCAGTTCCTCAGATCATAAAATCAGAAAGGGATTTCTAATAGATCCATCTGTCAGTGATTTGGTGCTCTAATGCCTTCAAATTAGCGCACTTCTTTTGGTATATGTGCTTTGCCAGGATCCAGGTAGGTAGAATAACTACAAAGATCTAGCCCAACTTGTAAGCATTTGTCTGTAGATGTTTGTATATTTATTTATAGGTGAATTACCAATGCTTTCTGCACCACAGTGAGGAAAAGAATATCCGAAGTTGTGTGTGTTGAAATTTGGGTCTGCTTTCAATGTTTACAGCATCCACTCTTTGTGGTGGTAGTCATCTGGGTGGGATGAACTGCTGCCCTGCCTTCCTTGTTCCCTATCTTCTGCAGCACCAAACTGGTTTCAATAAACCAGTATAAACAGAACTCTTGGGAAGATCCTCCCATTTTCTAAAGCTCCTGAGTAAATTAGGAGAATAAACTTGACTTTTCTTGGGCTATCAGATTACATTGTGAGAAATATTACATCTTTTAGGATTTTCGAAGAAAAATAACAGCTCTTCTTATAAGCTGCTACTCTTCTGAAGTATGGATTTTTGGGTTCCTGTTGTTTTTTTAACCTTCTAGAATACTTAAGAGTGTTGTTAGCATCTGCAAATTATGTATTTGGAAATACTCCATTTTTCGAAATACAACGTTCAATTTCAACACTGAAGGCAAATGAGTAGAACAAATTAAACACAGAGCAAAAGAAAACAAATTCTCAATACTCAAAGCCTACCCCTGTTGTTGAACACAGGGGAGATGGCTGAAATGCCAGCATTTCATAATGCAATTCATTAATATTGGCATTTGACAGTTCAGGAGGTTAAATGCATGGGTTTGCTACCTTGACTTCATGTTATTTCGTTGAGATTTTATGAGTCATTCTCAACTCAGTGGAAGGTAAAGATGCTGAAATCTGAATATCTCTTATGTTAATGGGAAAAATGGTAAGGCAGGTATTGCTGCTCTGTGCTTTTGGAAGTTGGTCTCTGAAGTCTGAAATGGTCAGGGTCCTGTCAGAGCAGCAGTCTGTTCCTAACAGGGGCAATTGTGAAGAAAAGCCAAACTGAAGCAGAATTGCCTTGTTAAAAATAAAAGGATAGTTCATTCTCCACAAGGAGTCTCTGCCTTCGAATTGCCTTTCGCTACTGGTCCTGAAAATTGCTTTTGTGTATTTGATCTGAAAAGCATTTTTTCTAGGAGGTCGCGTATTACTTTAGACAGAATATATGAAGATAGTGAGTTTTAAACTTCTATTCACAATCTATTTCATACCCTCACTAATACGTATTGGCATTTAATCTAGAAGTCCGTCCTTCTTTCTCTGCCACGTGGCCTTATTTACCACAAGCAGGCAGAAGGATCGGGGCTTGAGCAGTAAAAACTGAAAGTTATTTCCATGACTGTCGCAGTTCATTTCACAGTTAATCACTTTAGACCTATTAACCTTGTAGACAGTCTCTAAAACTTCTCTTGCCTTTTCCCTTTGGGTAAAGAGCAGGTGTCACTTTCTGGTTATGACAGGCATTTATGTGGTGGATGAGTAGATCAGTAAAAAAGATTAAATGTCAGTAGATACTATGGCATTTTTTTGAAAGACTATTTTTTTATCTATATTCTTTTAAACTATAAAATGAGCAATATATGAAAGGAAATGAACCCTCATTCTAAGATTCAGAGGCTATGCATCTCAAGAGCTTTAAAATAATTTTGATACCATACTTAGGTTCTGTAGTGCACAGGTGACTTAAGTTGTGAGATGCAAACTTTGTGATATTTCAGTAAATGAATTATTTAACTTGGATTGATTTTTGTAATCCCTCTAGCATTTTGCATTTTTTTCCTCTTTTGTTGATGTGTTAGTCATTTTAGTTAAGTGGTTCCTCGTTCTTCACTGTCATACAGAAGCACTGTTCCTCAAAGGAAACAAACAAAAGACAAAGACCAAGGTAAATAAGAAATCGTGGTGGAATAGGAATGAATGAATGACACTCAGAAAATTTCAGTGTTGTATTCCAGCAGATTCTTTTTCTATGGCAATCAGTGAAATAAAATACATTTATTTAAGCAGGTTGGGAAAATTAGCCCCTTTCATATGCGTCATTGTTTGTCTTCAAAGAATGAGTGGTGGGGTGTAGGGAAGATGGGCCAGGCTATCCTCACTTGAGAAAAGACACAAGCTAGAATTTGAGAAATTCCTGCTAGCTGTAAAGATACGTATTTTTTCCTGTAGAGGCTGAGGGAATTCCATTTCTGGAGATTTTCAAGCACGACTGGCCAAGTTTTTGAGGAGACTGATCACATTCAACTGTCTTGGGCTAGATGATCTTAGGACATGAAGAAAAAGACGTATTCAATGCTAGGCTTCTTCTGGCCAGTAAATTAGTTGTAATTTTGGCATTCTGCACACATAACATGTGGATGTTGTGTGTCTGCTGACTAATACTTCTAAATATTTGCACTGGATTTACAATTGTTTTCTAAATGTGGTTGTCAGCACCAAGTTGGTGAATAAGAAATGCAGAAAACTCCAGTGTGTTAGTGATGCTGAGTGTTCGTTCCTTGAAGGTATAACTATGTTACGTGCAAGCAGCCCTTACAGATGGGTGACAGGATGTCATGTCATAGTTAATATCGAAACAGGCATGAGATAACAACGGATAGGAATTTTTAAAAATTTGTTTTAAAAAATCCCCATATACCTTGAAGGTCTAGAAGAGGGTGTTGTGCTTCGGCATCATGGGCAGTGAAACAAATATGTTTTTTCTATTCGTTGAGCTTTCTACTCTAATCCAGAATCCCTTCATGTAGGGTGCTATGCTTCAAAGTTTTTGCATTGGAACGATGATTGTAATGTAAGAACTACTTAAAAATTGAATTGATTCCTTGGTCCTTGTATATGAATACTGTTGGGTCAGCAGCTTGATACCTGATTTGTGGGTTAAATCTTGCTTAAAAGATGAAAAAGCATTTTCTTCATGAATTCTAGTTCTGATAAGTTTTTTGTCACTTGGCAAAGATTTATGAATATAAAATAGTGTGTGCAGATAGGCAGGCCTGTGCAAATGATGACAAGGTTTAAGTGGTGATCTTTCAATTTATTTTTCTATTTTCTTTTATGTTTATGCTGGCATTTCACTCCACCGTAAACAGAAACTCATTTTGAAAGTAGTTTCTAACTCAGATTAACTGTCCATGAAATTTATAAATTAGAGTTCTGAGAATAACATTTTTTACCATGTTCCAAATATTCCTTACATACTGCTCTTTTCGGTCATGTAAATTGAAAGATGACTGTAGGGACCAATACAAATAAGAAGAGAATAATTATTCATTAACTTGCATTAGGTCTACTGCACATTGCTTTTCTTCCCTGGTTTTACCTTCTCTGTACTTTCCTTACACAGTACAGAAGGGGAGATGTGTTCAGGCTGCAGTAGGGCACTTTTAAAGTCATTCCTAAAGAAAAGTACCTGTATACTAAGTTGATCCTTTTAGTCTCTGAGTCTTTCTCACTTGTATTTTCCTCAGCTTTGCACAAACATACAGTTGCCTTCAGATGTCATTGGAAAGATCATTTGCAGGGTAAGTAGCAGGTAAAGACTATTTCTGTATCATAAGGACCCTACTTTTTACTAATCTATTTTAATGTGAGAGGATGAAGTGTGCTTGACAAGAGATTTGTGTGTTAAATATAAGGATCCTTCAGGAATCACTGCTTCAGAGATGGAGAAGTACGTAACTAACTTAATTTTCTTCTATGTTTAATTCCACAGAAAAGTTTTTGTGGAGAGGTACAGTGATTGGGAGAAGTATCCTGGAAGTATTGCAGTAGTAAAGGGGCTTGTCTAGAAAGGGTGTGGAAGTGAATGCTGGCATCCTGTGTCTTTTCTCTCAAAATTATTTTCTGACTAACTTCCTCCTTTCTGTGTGTCAGTAAGGTCAACCATTTGTTATGAAGTAATGACACATACTTGGATTAGTAAATATAAGAAAAAATACATCCTGTCATTCTCATTTGCGTGGTAATGTTCTATTATAAATGGATCTGGGCAATCACATTAAAGAAAATATTGTAATGAAATGAAACATACAACTTTTAAACTGTTTGAATGTGTGAAGCCTTACACTCTAGGTTCTTTGTGATGCTAATTGGCTGCAGTGAGGTGTAGAGCTAAGATGAACGTGGGTTTCTAAGAGAGATAGGTCTCAGTAATGTGAACAGTGGGAAAGAAAGCAGATCTTGTAGACTTGATCTTCAAGGCCAGGAGTCAAGAATTCATCTTTTGTTACAAAACGAGAATGCCTTTTGGATACGGTAAACTGTAAAGTAGCAGAAGTAAATATACTGAAGGCAAATGTTTGAAGTGTACAATAAGGCAAAATTTTAAGATAATTCATTGTGAATTAAAATTAAGACACGTGGAAGTGGTTGGAAGGTTATTTTAGCTGGAAAGGTTGAAAAACTTGAAATAGATAGTATTATCCTTGAATATATGAATATGCAGTTGGTGTAAAATACTGGCCTTAAAGTCATGAATCTACAATGTGAAAATGTGTTTTTTAAAATTTTTCACATTTAGTGTACTGAATGAATCAAGTTTCATATATGTGAACTTGAAAACAAACTTGATAGAATCGCTGGAGCTGCCAGTGTAATCTATAGCTAAGTATGTTGCAGTAACTTAAATCTCTTTCCAAGTTTTTGCTGTTTGTGGTTTAGTATTGTGGGTTGTTTTAATTCTAGTGTAATTTTGGTTCTTGCATCTGCTTAGAAGCCAGACAGGATAAAAGTATGATTCAGTAGTGCTCTCAAGTGTGAGAATCAAGAGCTGTACAGAATTTAAATTTCAATATTCTAAGTATTATACATAATTAATCCCATGTGAGTGTTAGAAACTAGGAAGTTTGAATGTGTTAATTATATAGAAGCTTCTTTCCTTTCACTTGGTGAATGGCAGGTGACCCAGAAGTTGCTGGCATCCTGAGCAACCTCAGGATATAAAGACAGGAAAGTTCCGTAGGAAATGGGTACTTCAGTGCTAAAGGAGGAGAAGCTTTCTTTGACACTGTTTTTCATTAATGAATAAGCATTGTATATTTTCTGGACTCCCAGAAGGACAGTGTATTGCACTTAGTTAGTCTAATGGTGGTTGTTTCCACTGCAGCTCAAAAATCATCAATAGAATTTTACGACTTTCTGCTCCACTGCCTTATACAAATACTTTAATGTATCATTTTTGGTAACTGCTGAGGTGGACTTTTTTTCTGTGTTTGTTCAATGTTAGTAGGGCTGAGATGTGCTTTTGTGTGCAGTTTATGTAATTCTCTTGATTTCTGAGATGCAGAAGTTTAGTTTGTGCTGGAGGTGTTGCAACCAATTTGCTTCTCTAACCTTGGCGTAGTTTCTCAACATGTCCTAAAAGTACCCTTTCTGAAGAAAACACAGATGCACTTAAGAAATAGAGACTTGCTACGCAATGCCAGCTTAGCTGTTGTTTGGAGCACCTGCACCTCAGGGTGGGCAGCACTGTGGGGCCCAGGAGGCAGGAGGGGCTGTAGAGAGGGATAAGGAGGGCGGGAGGGTTTACCATGAGAAACTCAAGTCTAAGCCTCTGTGAGAAGTTCTAGCCCTGGACTGGTTGCTCTTGCTCTGGGGTTAAGAACAAAAAAAAAATAGTTAATGTCCTTGGGGCAGTAAAATTCAGTTTTTGTCTCTACCATTGAATGACATTGTGCTTGCCCAGTAGAAATGTATCTTTGTTCTGAAATAAAAATGAGAACTTGCAGAGATTATTTAATTAGCTGTTTAAATATTGGGAAATAGAGACTGTATGTTTTATAATCTGCTTGACTAAAATAGATGTTCATGAGAACATGCAAATGGCAATCTACTTGTAGCATATTTAAAAGGAGATAAATCTCATAGAGTCAACTACTGCATTCAGGGACACAGAATTCATGCTTTACAACTGTGATGTGATTTTTACCTTGCTCTTTTTGCTGCAGAACTGCACAGGAGTCTGTAAGAACAGAGCTGCTAAGTAGACTTTGCTTAGAGTGTGGTTGTATGGATGTTACTGCCAATCTTAAATAAATAAAAATAAATATTAAAAAGTTGAAAAACAAAAACAAAAACGAGGGGGGGATTGGAAGAACCCTCCCCCACCACCAAACTAAGATTGTTTGCATTTCACATCCAAGGCTATTCGTCAAGGCATTATCTATGGATCTGTGTCCATGACAGGGGGACAGCAGGCCCACAGGCCCACCGGGCCTGGAAAAGAGAGAAAGGAGAAAAAAAATATGTGGGCAGTTTAGGGGCTGGCCCGGACCGGTCCCGTGGCTAATGCGACGGGGGGACCCGCAGACCCATGCCCTGGGGAAAACAAAGGGAAAAGTGGAAGGGTAGGAAAATCGTAGACGGGTCTAAAACAAAACAGTGGCAGCAATCTGAGGAGGAACATTAATTTATTAAATATGATATCGAAGTTGAGGCCAATAAATCAAAACAGAGTTCAAAGCTGAGATTCTTACTCCGTAAGCTGCAGGGGGACCACATGCTTCTCCGCCACATACCAAGAGACCAAACTCCTGGTTTGCCAGGGGGCTTCACCAGACCCCTGGCAAAGACCCCTGGGGAGTGCAGCTCCTCCCCTCCCCCTCAGAGAACCAAGCACCCAAAAACAGCAGTCCAGAGAAACCAGGACATTAACTCTTCAACTGCCAGTGCTTTACATGATGTTATGATGTGGAATACCGACAGCAAAAAATCACAAAACCATGACACTATTTTAAAACGATTGTTTCAGTCATCTTCTAAGGCAAAGATGTGTACCTTGTATGTATATAATTTAAAACTAATAATATGTACTATATCTATATGTATTTAATATTATTCTAAGTCTCATACTGCTGTTGGAGAAAGTTTAGAAAAACATCACGGAGCACTGTTGTTACAGAAAAGCATTTCTTAATGTGAAGCAAGAATTCCACAGGCTGAAAGCCATGCTCCCTAGGCAAATTGGTGAGTGTGTTGTCCCAGAAGGTCACAGGATTGCTGTATGTTTGCTTTCAATAGTCACATCGTAAGTACCCCGTACGAGTGGTCTACACATCCCTACGCATTTTCTGGCAACTGTAAAAGTGATTATTACAATATTATGATACCTAGAGCGTTGTAATTGTTCTGGAAGCAATAAGTGTTTATTAACAGAACGTAAATAAAATGTTAATCAAATATTTCTATCAAGGAACTGCTTGGAAAAGAAGACCTGCTAGGCAGTGACTGCTGTCAGGCATGCCAACAAGTTTTGCCCAAACAGCATTCAGCCACATTGGCCTGCAGCCAGCAACTCTTGCCAGATTTTTCATTTCTTTTTAGTAAACATTTTCAGTGCAATGTTACAGACTCTGGAAACCCTGAAAGAGAACACCAATTAATAACTCCTTTTTAGACCTTCTAGTTGATGGTGCTTCTTAAACTTTAGTCTTGTACTGTATTCTGAACATAGACTATTTGGTCTTACAAGAGCATTTCTCACTAAATGAAAGTTCAGTTTGCTCTTTTGAAGCAAAGGTAAAATTGTGCTCCCAATAAATAAAGTAAATAAGCACATCAGAAAGCCTGCTTTAGCCATAGTATGTTTGGGATTTGACTGCATTATGTTATGCTGCTGCTTCAACATTGTCTGGAGACATAATGTCCCTGTTCTTGGAAATTGCCGCATGGATTTTAGAGTTGCAGCTACCTAGAGTAAGCTTTGTTGCCTCCTTCTGCTCTACTGAATATTCAGAGCAGGTACTAAAGATGTGTACACAGCAGTTTTTACTGTATACTAATGGTATTTTCTTCCACTGAAGTTCTGTCAGTGCATATGTGAATGGAAGCTATTGCTGCTTTGGCATGGAAATGAATGTTAATGTTAATTAGTCGATTCTGTGCTTACATGACTTCCTGAGAGGGCTGGAAACAAATGCTACCTCCCTCTGTGCTGCCTCTTAAAACTGCTTGCAATAACTGTAATTCAGAAGCTGAGTCAATGCTTGTTTTCCTTTTTCCTTGAACTGTATCCTGAAGGAGCTCCATACTTAGAATAAATTTTCTCATAAAGCAAGAAGACATCACCTGCCTTGCTCTCTAAAAAAAGAGGAAAATGTAGGATTGTTCTGCATCTTCGCAATCAATAAATTAAAAATACAAACGAAACATGCTAGTATTGCTACCATGATTTAAATTATAAGGCACTGTTTTCTAGCAGTGAGAACCTGTCTAAGCTACATCTCCACCAAAATGTGCTCTGGACATGGTGGATTTTGCAATGAGCAAGAGTTTGGCATTGAAGGTACAATCATAGTACCTTTACCCTTACCACTGTCTTGATGGGATGTATGAGCTTTGGAAGAATCCAAATGGTCAGAGAGTAGGGAAGGAATTTATAGGTTACTGAAGCTTCTAGAAGAAAAATATTTGTCAGAGTAGAAAATGTTAAGATATAATGGTATTTGAGGGGGAATAAATTTGCTGCAGCAGCTAAGTTCTGAAATTTTCTGAAATTAAAGTGACATCTGGATGAACTCTTTCACAGAGATTTTGTCTCAAAAGTTTCTTCCTTCCTTCTTGACTAACAGATTATTCATGCTTATGTTTTTATCATTATACAGTACTGCAGTGCTTTTGTGGTTCTTTTTGTGTGTTCCTGCTTCACTCCAAATTAGTGCCTCTAACATCTATCTCGATTTAGTTCTAATTAGACCAGACTCTACATTTAGTTTTACTTAAATGGCTCACATAGAGGTTTGACTCTTGAGTCACTCTGAGGTCATAATGCAAATAAACGCTAGTGCACTGACACTAGTGAAGTCATATTGTCACTGAAGCGATGTCAGACTGCATATTTTAAAGTGAGCCTCTAGCTCTTAGTGATCTCTTGCTTTTGATGTACTCTTATGTTCTCTTAGAGCCAGTAAATGTCTGCATATTCTGTCTAGAGAGGATGCTCTTTTTTCCTTCTAATCTCTTCCTTGAGCACACTGCCACTGGCAGGCAAACCTTAGGGCTGAGAGTCAGACTGAACTCACTGGGTCTGATACTGCTCCAGCACAAATATGAGTGCTTTGTTCAGATTTACAGCAATAACCCTTTGCATTTTTGTTGTCTTGTTACCTGAGCTGCTGTGCAGTGGAGAAAGCTCTTGGGTCTGACACTCTGGATTTCCTCTGTAATGAAATGTTTTGCATTTACCAGTCTGGATAAGTACGATTGATAGATTTCTTCAGGTTTCTCCTTGAGTGAAGGTATTGTGTGGGGAACAGAGATAGATTTATCCTCTTTTGTCTGACACTTGATAACTGTGTTCTAAGAATACAAAGCTGGATTGTTTGGCCATCCATGTATGACTTAGATGCCAGGAATAAGATGATAATATTGCTGCAAGAATGAAGATAGAAGCACATCACCTCTTTAAGAGTGCAGGTCTATATCAAATGGAAGGATAGAGTGTGTATCCGAATTTTTGGGTTTTGTTTTTTTGGTACATGTGTACTAATACTTAGAGGAGAACTTGAGCAGGCTGTTTTACAGGACTTATTTAAATAATGAAGAAACATAGGTGGAAAGGGTGAGTGTGGTGCTTGTTGTGACTGCATGAGAGCTTCCCATGCCAGGGCAGTTGTGTTACTCAGCTGTTGAAGAAGGAGAACCATGCTTGTTCTGTCAGCGCAGGCAGAAAACATTTGCCATAGCACACTTCATGTGCTGGTCCTGCTGCATGTTGCCTTGGTGTATCATGTCAGTGCATTAATGGCTTTTCACAGCCTTGTCGGTAGGCTTGGCTTCAGCAGAAGGTGCTGGGACTCTGGAGGCTGTTGGGTAGCTGCCCTGGTGGCTCACCACGCCTGTCGATCCTTCAGCACATTAATCAGTGTGCTCCTCTGTTGAGTAGGTCATTTTGTTTCTGTGCCTCCTACAGCGAGGCTGTTCTGAAGGTACTGCTTCAGACCGGCTCTGGCTCTCTTAAATGTATTTCTCCTTGTGCCAACAAATTTAACTTGACTTAGCTTAAGTTTGCCCTTCATACACCTGCTGTGTGTAGAGCATAGCAGGATCTTTGCCTGGCTTTCATTTTGCCAGATGCAAGATGACCACCCTATCTGGTCTTGTTAAACAATGTTGTTCCCTACCTAACTCTGTATACCTTGCCTGCTGTACACTGAGACGAGATTAATTTCCAGTACGTCGTCAGGACAAGGCATTGTATTCCAGACGAAACCTCATGAGTTGCAGTCCTCTAGCTCAACCTGGTACTAGGAAAACTGACTTTGCAAAGAGAGGTAAAAAAGCTTGTGATGGAAGAAGCTTCTTAAAGAGACTCACATCTGTAAGCAGTTGGTGAAATTGAGAAATTAGCTGGTAAATTCAGCTAATTATGTTGTGGGTTGTTAGAGTTAGGGTAGTATGATTAGGTTGAGGTTGGACTTGATGATCTTGAAGGTCTTTTCCAACCTGAGAGATTCTGTGATTCTTTGATTTGGATCATACAGACTTGGGTTGTAGTTGTTTGTTTTTTTTTCACTGAGTGCAAATTTCTGTGAACTCTTTTGCTTAACCAAAAGTTGCTGCTGATCTTTGCCATTAGGCACATATGGTCATTGGGAAGTGTTTTCCTTTTCTCCTCTGGACTCAACCCTTGCTCTCAACTGATAAATAATGGATTTAAGGAATTCTTAGTGAGAGCACTCAGTTGTGATCTAAGCAGCACTTTCTGACTCAGTGCCTGAAGTTACTGCCAGGCATGTTAGATTGATCCTCTGCTGACTTGACTCACAGTTAACTTTTTTCATTCTTAGATTATTTGTGTTTCTACACTGCCTGTCATTAGCTGAAAAAAGCACTCCGTAGCGCTAACGAGACATTTCTAGGCTAGCTAGTCATCTGTTTGTGGAACTCAGAATCACCAAGTAACAGCCAAAGTTAAGTTTTTAGCACACGATAATATTTCTGTTTTTTAACACATACTTGAAATGTGTCAAAACAAAACACACTTTCATGAACTCCTGGTGTCACAAAGTTTTCAGCTTTGCTCTGGCATGATAAGTGTTCAAGTATACTTCACAAGTAGTACATCTGATGCTTCTGATGCTTCTGCAAGACCACATTCTTCAGTCTGTGGCAACCTGCCTGTTGCTGGCAGCAGTGCAGAGAGCAAGTGTTTGCTTGCGAGCTCACTACAGCAGCCTGTCCTGGGCCTTGCTGCAAGGTGCTGCTGCTGCTTGCAGACCTGGCTCCAGTGCTGGGACGGATATCAGCACTCCTCCTGTTACGAAATGCTGTGAATCTCCACGATACAAAAGACTTGATTAAAAAAAAAAAAAAGACAATCACTTGCATGATACAGCTGATCTTACATGTCCTTCAAAGCTCCTGAGCACCACACACACAAAAAATGGATTTTCTCCCATCTCCTGCACCACAGATTCTGTTTCACTGAAGGTGGGTGGCTTGCCTAAACCATACTACACACAGTAATTTTTTTTCTGCCTTCAGTAATTCCTGAGTTGTAGAAACACTCTGAAATGTGAGTCAATTTAGCGTGCTACTGTTAGTACTTTGAAAACTGGGGCATGTGTAATTGAGTGTTGAAAACAAAATCTTACTGCGCTTTCTGTACCTTTCTTACTGTTCCTCTGTGCTCTGCTTCTGATCTGTTCAGGGAGGAAAGCTGCTCCTCGTGTCTTGGGAAGGACTGTTCTGATTTCTTCAAGTCACTGAAGCTGTGCTGCCAGTGAGCATCACTGCAAAGCTCAGTGTGTAATTCTAAATGACAGTTTCTCAGTGTTCTAAATCTATAATCACACTCTAAAAGAGAAAACAGATTAGGCTCATTAGTAACCTGGCCTTGTACGGCCAATAAAATTGTCAGGGAAGAGGTCCCTTGGAAAAGTACTATGCAGCCATGCATTGTATCACAGAAAACATACCTAAAGGGGCCAAAAAAAGGTTGCAGAAGTGGCCATTTTTTGACAGTATTTCTCAGAGGTTTGGCATTTTGGCCTTATTTGTGCTTTTGTGACATTGTGTATGCACTAAGAATCAACTTCACTGCTTTAACAGTCATTTCTGAATACACATAGAAAATGTGTAAATTTATTTTTGTACTTAGTAAAAGTGAAAAGTAAGTGGAATAATAATTTTATTTCTTTCATTGTTTAATTTCCTTTTCCTTACTGTTTTGGACTTACATGATAAGTGGATGCTGGATTTAGCAGCTATGGTGATAGTAATCCCAGTTAAGATCTTTTTGTTTAAATTCTGTAGTGTATAATGGTGATGACATTAAAAATTGGCAGTCATGTTCAAGAATTTTTGTGCTAGAATTTCAAATCCTCGGTGTCTGGCTTTAATGCTGAAACATGGCTGTTGGGTAGCTGTTATTTCCCAGGCTTTATAGGTAGCCTTGTGTTTTCTGTAGTCTTTGCATGAGGAGCAATGAGTTGGCACTAAAAGTGCAATCACAAGGCCAGGATAGGATACTCTTTAAATAAAGTATTTGTTGGAATATTTATCTTCTGTAGAATGTAGGTCTTATTTTATACAGTTCCTTCCTGACCAATTATTCCTTAATCTATACTGGTGCAGAAGAATAATACAATTAAACACATTAATTTTTTTTTAGTTGTACGTGTTGGATTTTAATCTGGATTAAATTGCAACCTAGTACACACAATTACACGAGAGTAGTTTTTATACATTGTACAGAAACTTTCCCCATATGTTGCTGATTATCAGTGAAATTACTACTCTAATAACTTCTGCTAAAAAGTTTCACTAAATAATTTTCATATTGCATTCATTCCTGTTCCAAGTTTGTTTTTTTAAATGAATGCATGCATTACCCTCCAGATAGTGTCTTAATGAAAACTGTTCCCATTAATGGTTCTTTAATTGTTCTTGTTTATTTTTGGTGCTTTTGCCTTCAGTAAAAGGGAGTACCAAATCCCTCTTTGAGGAAGGATGTGTTTTCTAACTTTTAGATAGGGAGACATTTAGCCTAAGAGGCAGAGCTAAACATAACCTACTTCAAGCAAGATGATGATGTGAATATGAACATTTGGGCGCCTGTTTAATGGTATCTGAGAAGGGGATTGTGCACATGGGGGAATCTGCTGGTGTTGGACATAACTAAATTGATGTTCTGCAGGTGAAAGAAAATTCTGATCCAGGTTTCAACGCTTGAATGTGGGAGGGTAAGGGCTCTTGGATAGGTTTTGTGAAAACTCCAATTGTCTTCTGCAGTCATCCCCAAAGTTAGGTTTGGCTCTGCAGCCAGGGTTGGCCATACCCTTGTGGCTGGTGCTTCCCTTAGCATGGTCTCTGTTTCTCACCTACAAGTTGTAGGGAACACCTTCTAATGAAATATCATTCCAGAGTTTATTAAATTCCTGATGCTTGTTAAACAACAACTTCTCACCCCAGAGTTTTGTGCCTGCATTAGATTCTATTTTCCTCCCCCTTTAACCTCCCCCTTAAACCTCTCCCTCCTTAATCTCGTTTTTGTTTTCTCAACATCCCTGTAAGGAAGCTCCAGTCCACCTACACTGATCTATTCTGACTATGCCTTTTTCTCTCTTCTCTCTTTGTATCGGCATTAGAGCAGATCAGAAGGCTGCCACTCCTTAAAGCATTGCTGCCTTGTCCCTCCATGTGACTTCTTTGCTTGACTTCTCCACTTCCTGTCCTAGGGCAGTGTGAAAGGTTTTGTGGTCTGTTGATCCATCAAGACAACAGTCCTGTGAACACATGGGAGTGATTTTTGGTCTAAATCTGCTCAGAGTAGGAGGTTGTGTCTCACATCCTCTCCTCCAGATCTCACCTAGCAAATGATTTTCCAGCAGTGGAAAATGCTGCATACTTTTCCAGCCAGCACTCTGTGGCTTGCTGAGACAGTGCAGCTGCATTAAAAGGCCTCTTGCATACACAGCATTTTGGTTTTGGTTAGTCATGGTACAAAGTAAAAAGGAGCATTACTGTCATTTTCAGAGCTTGAACTTCAGAGCTTGAACTCCTCTGTGCTGCATTTGTATCGCCTTGGCAGGTTATTCAGCTGGTGGCATGGGAATGCTGCTGCTGCTGCAGAGAGCTGCTGTGCAGCAGGCAGTGCAGAAATGGTTGGGAACAGCCTGCTGGTCGCCATCTCATTTCTAAGAGGAAGAGATGGGAAACAGCTTCAGCCCTAGAGACGCACCTGGTCTCTTTCTCCTTGTCCTGGAGAAAATAAAAACTTTTCAAGTGGAATGTACTCTACAACCTAAGCATCGACTCCTTTGCAGTTTTTATTTCCTGGAATTGCCAATGTGTCCATTGAAAAAAGGGCTTTGAAACTGATAGAGGATATGCCACTATCCTCACAGAGATATCAGTCAGCATTGTTTTAAAACATTTTGTCTAATTCAGCTAAGCAAAATAAGACATTCTGTTTATTATGAAGAATAAAAAGGAAATTAAAAGATCTCTTTGGAAGATTTTTTTTACCCTTTACAATTGCTCCTTCTTCTGCTAAGACTAAAAAAACTTGAGGATAAAACTGCAGAAATGATATACAGATCTTATCAGGCATGACTGATAGAAAGTCAGGGTATGCAGTCTTTGCTTTTTTAACAATGTCAGATATGTATAGACTTTGAGCTGGTTAATCATTTGGATTATGCTCGTCTTTTGAAAAAACAAAATTTCTCAGCTGAAGTCCACTTACAAATAACAAAAAAATGAGAAATCTCAGTCCTTTTTAAGAAGCCTGCTGCACTTGTTGGAATAATATCCCACTATTAGCTTCAGAATAATTACACAGACAACAAGATGGTGAGGTGTACTGCCTCACGGTATTCCTTGCTTTCGTGGGTCTTTACAGGATGGTGTGGTAATGTGAATGGCTCGATTACTTTGCAAGGGAAAGAAGATATTAAGGAGAAGAGTATAATGATATTAACTGTAGGATGTGTTATTGAATGTGAGACAGAATATGGCAGCTGAGGATGTGGGTTGATGATTTACAAGAGCTGTATCAGCTAAGGTGGGTAATGTATAATACAGTGAATTCAAGTGGCAGGTAAGTGTTTTCACTCAATGATTTAGGTCTTTGTTTTCCAGCACAAAGCACAATTCTTTAATAGCTTAGGAAAGAAATGCAGCAAGCTGAATTCTTCCAAGGGTATGTCTCCCAGAGCTCCTCCCTGGTGTTACAGTCTTGTGAGTCTGTCTTACTGGATGATCAAATGTTAGTTTTTGTATCACGCTGCAACAAGAAGCAACAGTTATTCCAGGTGATAGGTACTGATTTTATCCCTGACCACGTTCACTCCTGTGCTCTCCTCATTTTTAAAACACAAGCAGTTTTGAAGCTGACTTGGGAAGCACGGAAGGCTTTTGAAATCTTGCTAGGCTAAGCCTGAGGCCAGAGCTGAGAGGAAGTGTTATTTCAGTAGCTCAGAACAAATAAGGAAAAAGGAGCAACTAAAAATTGTACCAGAAGTCCCACATAGCCTCAGAAAATCCTGTTGTCTTTACTGCTGTTTTGCATTTCCTTCATTATTCATACACTTTATGTGGCTATGTGTACAGAAAAATGGAGCTCAGATTATAACTAAAGCTCTCAGTCTTTTGGCTAGTGTAACCTCTTCCATGATCCTCTCCTCCCACTTCTTTTTGACTTCTCTGCCTGTCAGTTACCCCCTTTCTTGCAACTCATTCAGCTTTAACTGAAGTAGTGGGAATAGAACAGTCTGAAATGACTTCTGCGAGTGTTTACATGAGCCAGGAAGTTCTCATGATGGGTAGCAGCCAAGTTTCTTGGGTGCACTAGGGTGAGCATTTACTTACATAGCGATTGCTAGAGTTCTTTACCCACTTTTTCTGCTGGAGGAACCGGATCTGTTATGAGGGAATAATTTGCTGTTTAGATCTGTAACTCTGTATTTACATTTGATTTTATTATTTGCAGTGATTTATTATATATGCCTCATACATTATCTGGACCTTCAGAGATTCTTGAGTGTTTGTGTCTAAGTACTTGGTTATAGGACCATGTCTATAATTGTCTTAGTCTCATAGCTTTTTTTTTTCATGTTTGTTTAAAATTTAGGAAGATTTGCATCTAACTTGTATAATTAAAAAGTCAGGTACTAAATTCAGTCTGCATCATGCTGAAAAATTAATTCCAGAGAGTCCTCTCTAATAATAGGGGAATACTTGCATGATTAGATAGCTTCAGGCACAGAGGAAAAACCCTTTAATTAGCTTGGAGAAGATAAGTTGCTGTGTCTGAGTCATCGCAAGGAACTTTGACTATTTGTCTTTGGCTGCAGGTGCTACTAATGCTGAAAAACAGTTGTTGTGTGAAACCTTCAGAAAGCATTTTCCATAAAAGAGAAAATATGATTACCTAACTGAAGTGTTTTTTAATAATTTTAGTATTTAATTTTCTTAATACGCAATTGAATGTTAAAATTGCCTCTTTTAACAGTGATGGTTAAACTGACCTCTGTGTACCTGTTCTCAAAAGAGTTGTCCTAGTTCCTCGTATTACTTGACTGGTAACAATGGAACATAGTGATTTCAGGTACAGCGTTGGCCATTGAGAGCGGTCTCTGCAGTTCATTTGCTTCAGTGTTTGCTTCCCACTAATGTTATTTTATACCAAATACCCTGTCACCACTTCAATGGCATTCTTCAATCCTTGCAATCTCTTAGAAGTTGGATTCTGTTTAAGGAATTCAAACAAATAGGCATCTTTATAGCGTGGGCTTTTTTTCTTTCTTTTAAAAACAGTGCAAGCAAGGTAGGAATCCTCATCAATTCAAAGCTTCCTGTCAAGTTTTTATACACTGCTTAGAACATAAATTATTTGGAAATGTATAATTCAGAAATCATTGCCACTTAAGGGAATATATATCGTTTATATGGGCTAGAGATGAAAAACTCTGAAGGAAAGATACTGCTGTTGGAAAGGCTTGATTAGATACGTGGGGCTGCAGTACAATGTGTTTTGTAAGATCAGTATGTATAACAATGAGTTTTACAAATACCTTCAGTCAACCTTAAAGCAGACTTGATCTTTAACTTCCTTAAAGTATTCTGGTAACGTAGAGGTAATGCTAATCCTGTTTTTCTCTCTGCCTTTTCATCCTGCTTATTTATTTATTGGTACAGTAAAAGAGAGTGATAGCTGTACTTACTGTTTATGACCCTTATGTATATCACAGTTTACTTTTTGATTCTATGCTCTTTGAATATAGAAAGATAAAAAGAGGCCAGTGAGAAGAGCAAAGAAGAAGGACAGCAGAGTGACCGATTTTAAGACAATCTTACATCCAGTTCGTAGAAGGGAGTTAATGGAAAATAGAAGAGCTTCAGAGACATTTCTTTCCTGGAATACACTGCCAGCACACCGGCTTTTGTGTCAAGGACAGAGTATGCAGGTTCCAACAGCATGTTGGCCACTGGGCCTGTGTGTGAGCATTGAGAGTGGTGAAAGCACCCAATATTTATTTTGCCCACTCCTAGGTGGGCTGTGTAGATTCGATGCTTATTTGTCTTTTATTGTACTATCTAGAATCATAGAATCATAGAATTAGCCAGGTTGGAAAAGACCTACAAGATCATCCAGTCCAAACATCCACCTACCACCAATAAGCCCACTAACCCATGTCTCTCAACGCTATATCTAAATGTTTCTTGAACACCTCCAGGGACGGTGACTCAACCACCTCCCTGGGCAGCCCATTCCAGCACCTGACCACTCTTTCAGAAAAGTAGTATTTCCTAATGTCCAGCCTAAATCTCCCCTGGTGCAACTTGAGGCCATTCCCCCTCGTCCTGTCACTAGTTATAAGAGAGAAGAGGCCAAACCTCAGCCCACTACAACCTCCCTTCAGGCAGTTATAGAGAGCGATAAGGTCCCCCCTGAGCCTCCTCTTCTCCAGACTGAACAATCCCAGCTTCCTCAGCTGCTCCTCATAAGGCCTGTACTCCAGACCCCTCACCAGCTTCGTCACCCTCCTCTGAACATGCTCCAGGGCCTCAATGTCTTTCTTGCAGTGAGGGGCCCAAAACTGGACACAGTACTTGAGGTGGGGCCTCACCAGGGCTGAGTACAGAGGGACAATGACTTCCCTACTCCTACTGGCAACACTGTTTCTGATACAAGCCAGGATGCCATTGGCCTTCTTGGCCACCTGGGCACACCACTGGCTCATGCTCAGCCGAGCATTGACCAACACCCCCAGGTCCGTTTCCTCCACACAACCTTCCAGCCACTCTGCCCCAAGCCTATAGTGTTGCCTGGGGTTGTTGCGGCCAAATTGCAGGACCCGGCACTTGGTCTTGTTGAACCTCATCCCATGGGCTTCAGCCCAGAGATCCAGCCTGTCCAGATCTCTCTGTAGGGCCTCTCTACCCCCAGGCAGATCGACACTTCCTGCCAGTTTGGTGTCATCTGCAAACCTACTGAGGGTGCTCTCAGTGCCCTCATCCGGGTCATCAATAAAGATATTGAAGAGGACAGGCCCCAGTCTAATCTCTCTTCTGACTGATTCTGATGTGCTTAGCATCAAGAGAATTAATACTAATCTGAGCAAGGCAATGAGGAACGGGAGTAATTTTCTCAGGTGATTCTTAGTAATCTCTGAGGAGTGTCTTTGCTCCCAGCCAGGGCTCAGGTTACTGGAATTCATACATAAAAGCACTGTGCATCAGGCAGACACATGACAGAATGTTTAAATTATAGGGTAGTTCTCCACTAGGCAGTGCACTTGGTAGAAGTATCCTGGGGTCATCTCTGCACCTTCAGGTCTTTGCAGGTCCCACTTTCAACACAGTGTAACTAGTATTCAGGGAATGAGTATTTAGTGTCCTGTATTTCATACCTAGTGAAGGGATGAATCTTATTTACTGCCTCAAGAGCTGGCTGTTCCATGTGTGGATAGATATTTTCGTGGAGTTCTGAGAGAGACTTATTCACTGCCGCTGCTCCGATTTTTCTATCCAACAGCACTGATTTTTTCTGTCCAAGTAACAGGTTATCTTCAGTGTTGAAAGGGAAGCCCTATGAGGTATGCTTTGATGATGTAAAATATAATTTCTTTTTTGATTTTTCTAATGTAATATGCAGTGAAAAATATTTTTATTGTAAGGTGTTGCACTTCCTTCTCCTCTTTTTTAATTTCACCTTTTTTAGGCCATCTTGAATAAAAATAACATGTTCTTCACAAATCTAAAAACAGTGGGGATTTTAGCCACAAGTTTTAGCCACAGTTATCTTAGTGTTTATATTTGTATAATGCTTTAGAGTCACAATAATTTAGGTTGATACTTCAATAACAGTAAGTAGAAAACCACATCATTACTCTGTACTCTGTTAAGTGATATTGACCTGGAGATATTTGTTTTATTAATGCCTATATTGCTTTATTTCCTAAAAGCCTTTGAAATTTATATTGTAGCTATAAAAGAAGTATCTTTTTCTCTAGAATGTAGTTGTCAGAGTATACTAAGTGTGAATTTATTCAGGAAAATTTTTGATATTTTTCTCGTCTGACTCCCCAGAGTCTTCATGTTCTTTTTTCCTATTATTTGTTTCTTTGGAAGGAGTAAGGATCTTCAAGGTTGCAGGCAAGACTATGTTATCTGTTCCCAGAACTTTTGCAGCATTAGCTTAGAAGAAAATGTTTATTTTGCAGCTAAAATCAACTAAAATTTTGAAAATTATGCAACACTTACTTGCATCTCATTATCCCTAATTTAATAAGGAATCTTTTCTTTTGCTGAAAAATAAAAAAACAGTTTCAAACTAAAACCACATAGTGAAATGGTGGCATCTGTTCTAGAGTCTGTGGAGAACTGATTTGTCATTTCTTCAGCTTAGTGTTTTGTTGTTTTTTTTTTTGTCACCATGAAAGTAATGTCTTTTTAAAGCATTTGATGGAGAAGCTAGCCTAATACAGTAGCTTTCAGTTGTATCTCATTCTGTATATTCATTAAAATGGATGACTTTACCTTTTTATTTCTTTTGGAGAACAGCAGTGCAGATTTCCCCTGAACTTATCAAAGCACAGCCATATCTGAGGCAAAGAAACGGGAGTTGAAGGTCAGAGTGTCAGTTCTGCTGGAGTTACGACATTTGTAAGAGCTGAATCTTACCAGCATTTAGACTCTCAATTAGGCAAGATACTATTGAGCATAAATTGCCCAAATAAGTGAGCATTTCTTTGCTTAGCTTCTGTGTTGTTTTTTTTTTAAGGTTTAAATCAGAGTACATGAAAGTATGTCAAACTTAGAATGCAATGTTTCAGAGGAATTAATACTAAGAAGGATATTTAACTGTTACTTATGTCTAATTCTTTCTGTTTCTTTTATTATGAGGATTGAATCTGGCCAACCCAAGACTGCATTATTTTATGGATGATAGATGGGTAATCTGTACTCCGCTGTACATACAGGGGACTTTCAGTAGTCAGCTGGTAGCCTGAATGGCTGAAACCTTTCTTCTGCCATAATCTCAAGTTATGGTCATCATGTGGGGGAACAGTGTTAAGTGTTGTCTCTATTAGCGCATGAAATCAGATACTGAAAAATAAATTTGTTTCCTGTTGATTTGGTTTTGCAATTAGATTGCAACATCTTATGCGGAGTGTTACATAAATAAGCTTAAAAATAAGGTCAGTAGGTCTGCAGGTAGCTGAAGATATCATAGCTCATGTTTCTCTTTTGTAGTAGGGGCTAAAAATCAAGATATGTAAACTAAGGTGCTTGGGTTTTTATGAAATGCACTGAGAACCAATGCATAAGAAATATGTGATTTCCAGTTGTCCAAAGACAGGCTCCCCTTTTCCATAGGGAATTACTGATCTGTAGAGCCATCTGGCAGAGAATGAGTGTTACGTGTTACAGAGAGTCTGAAGCAACTGTTTTGTAGGTGAGCAGGGCAGAATTGCAAGGTATGTGATTTAACACCTACTGAAGAGCAGGAAACTCCTGCTCCTGCTTTTTGTGGAGGTGAAAGGATGAACTGAAGAGTACTCAGGGAAGATTGAGGAAGCCCAAAAATAGGAATCTATTGCACAACAAGCTGTGGTAACTTAGTTCTAGATGTTGTTGATGTATGCAGAAAACAAAAGTGGAGTTAGGGGATTGAATTACCTTTGGATGTTAGACTTATTCTATATGAAATGATAAATCCACATCTTAGTGATTTAGGTTCCTGGTTCAGAGCTGGAGATCAGTGTGGCCCAGTTATTAATGGTAATTGACTGATGGGTATGGGAGGCTTGTGTGTTGACTGAACTACAACAAAAGGTCTTTCCATAACTTAGTGTAGTTGATGTAGGGGTTGGAGTCAGTGATCCTTATGGGTCCCTTCTAACTCGGGATATTCTGCTGCTGTTATAATTCTAATGTTATTTGTCTGTATCCTACTGTTGCATTGAGCTGTACGCAGAAAATACTGCTGCCTTAGGATAACTGCACCATTTTCCCTTTGGTATTCAGCCTTTTCACCTCTGAAAGCCCATGCCTCAACTAAAAGTACCCTTCTCCTTTTCTTCTGCTGATAATGCTTCTTCCTCTTACCTCTATAAAGAAAATTTCTGTCAGTGAACAAGCTAGAAATCTCTTATTGATAATAAATGAAAGATTTCAAAGAAACCTTTACTAACCTTGACAAACTGAGATAATTGTAGGTGTGTTATTGCTGATAGCTAGACTTGGTGATCTTTTATAGGTTTTGGAATTGGAATGAAGAACAACTGAAGATCTCCAGGAGTTGAGGTTTTCATTAACTTTAAGTTGTTATGATAATGTCTTGTTCTAATATTTTACTACATGCATATTTATTATATATACATGCATATAATGCATATCCTGTTACATCATCATGTGCGAGTTGTGAACAGTTGAAGTGTGTGCTTTTACATGTTTGTTGAGAACAAATGATACCAAGTAAGCCACTACCATCAGGGTATGGTGGATGTACAATTGTCTATTGGTTTTGTTTGCAAGACAAAGTGAAAAAAAAAAAAAAAAATTCCAAGGTGAAGCAAATGATTAAATGATGCATTTCACCTGATTTTTATTAATATGGTTTGTTGTATATATTTCTATTATAGAGTACTAATAGTAATTTTACTAATAGCGATGAACTTTGGTTAGGGGAAAGTTTTGAAAGCTTGTTTTGGTATAAAAACAAGAAAAAAAGGCACGGTGCAGCAAGAGTTGTTATCAGTTTCAGATTAGCTCTCTATAACATTATTTTTAAACCTACATTTGTATCAGAAGGTAATGGGATGATAGCAAAATTAGAGATGATTAGGTGAACTGCAGTGCCAGTTATGGAAAATTCAGAAATAGCTTCAGATGCTTTAAGCAATTTGATTATATTAATGTAAAATATTTGCATATTGTTAAAAATAAATGTGAATTCAAAATGTTGTTTAAACTCTCAATAATTAGACAACAGATAATTGTCAAAGCCAACCACAAAGCTGTGATGTAGTAGGAGACTGGTGTGTGATGGGCCTCTGAGCCTGGCATGTGCGGTGACGGAGAGTAACTAAGAACATGCTGTGCTATGTCAAGCTTGTGTTAATAGAGATTCCAGTTTGTTTGAATAATTCCTTGCACTTTATCTGCATAACTCATGACAACAGAGGAAGAAATTCTTTCCAAGAGTGTAATACAAAGTTAAATGTTGAAACCTTATGATATCTAGGTATGTGCAAATATGTTTGATGCAGGGATGTGTTTGACTTACACGTCTTACATGCTTGTTTATTTAATCTCAGCCTCTTTATAAATACGACCATCACGTTTCAGAGTATAAGGGTGTAAGAGTAGCACAATATTCTTACTCTCGCCCTCTGCTTTTTCTTTGTAACTGCAGTCTTAAGAAAAAGCAAATACGTGAACAAGCAGATGTTCTTTAGATATTGAAATTATCCTATTTTGATCCTCATTTCAAAATTTGCTGAGCTGTATTCACATATCTACTTGTTTTGTGTGTGCAGTACAGTTTAATTCAATCAAGTTACTACAGCATTAAGTATTATCTGTGTTTGAACGTTTGAAAAATGGAAGAAATAGAGTTATGACAGTGATATATTGATGTATTTTTGAAATCATACACAAACACAAGTAACTATCAATCTATGTGTGTAGCATTTTGAAGATTTATTGAACCTACTTACTGAAAACCTTGAACATACTTGTGTTACCATGTGCATCTTTATTAGTGCTTTAGGAGTGACTTAGGTGTGCTTGTTTTGCTAGTGCTGTAGTCAGATAATTTCAGGAAATATGTACTTAGGAGTTTTTTCCTCTCAGGTTGATGTCAAGGCTGTTACTTGAGAGGTAGAGGGTAGAAAACATTCTAGTTATAAATCAAACAGATTCTTCATCTAGAAAGCTTTGATTTATCAATATCAAATTAACTTTTGCAAAGTTGCTCCAATTTATCTCAAATACAGGAATTTTGATTGGGAAAAAAAAGTATTCACACTGTCCACTCAAGGTAAAATCTTGATGTAGTATCAATTTACTGTGTTTTCTAGGAAGATGGGGATATAATTCAGCAGATACTTCTGGAGCAGCTGTCCTTGATCTGGTTGACAGAGAGACCAGGAGAAAAGGTAGTTTTTTTTTCTTCTCAGAGAAAAGTGTGTTTTAAAGTTAGATGTGTTTTTTTCCTCCTCTAACTTCATAAAACATACATGCACATGAAGACTTTACATGGAGAACTCTTGGACAGACAAAATAGATAAAAAAAAGATTAAATAGTGTAACTAGTATGCTATAATATTTAAGTAAGATAGTGTAATAGTTTATTAAAGTAGGAGGTTCCTGAGATGTATTTTAAAAACAAAACAAAACTAAGCTACATTTTTTTTCTTATGCATGTGCAAAAAAATATTTCTACTATCTGGACTAGATTTATTATTCTCCATTGATTGCCTCATTCTGTTGGAGCACATTTCTTGCAATAAAGTAGTAGAGCTGTCACATCTATCATGATGCGTCAGAGATCTGTCAGGCCGATGGCTTTTTTGGAAGTTTGCCTTTTCAGAAAAATGTAGCTGAGTGTTATAGGCAGAAGTTTGACATTTTCAGGATGAAAATCAGTCTTGTTTTATGTGGTGTTTCTCAAACAAAACTTGTGCTGTGATTGCACAAGTAATGGTTTAATATGTTTGAGCGTGCACTACCTATGCTGAATACTTTGGGTAACAGACTTGATGTACTCTGTAATGAACATAAATTGCAGAAACAAGAGATATTCAAGGAAGATGGCAGATCACACTTCATCTTCAATTGTTATGAATGTGAACATAAAGTTAGGAGCTTACCTTTTCTTCTGAAGTTAGTTAGGAACTTACATCTTAGAATTAAACATAGCCTGTTGCAAACTACTAGTTTCCTTCCGTATACAGGAAAAGAAAAGAAGCAAGAGCTATTAAAAGCAGTTGCTTAGAACAGAATAAGCAGTGGAATGCCTGAGTACCTTGGAGGAGAGCTTGAATGAAGCACTTCTGAAACTGATGGATATTGTACTTGAAAATTAATCTCAAAATGGTCAAATGCATTATATATTAATAAAACATCTTGTAAGAAGAGGAACTGTGTGCCAGCACAGGTAATTGCCAAATTGGTTAGTATTTGGGTTTGTCTTTATACATTATGTTGTTAATAAAGACAAGCTACAGATAAAGACGGTAATGGTTAAGAGGAGTATCTACAAACAACAGAAATCAGGGAAAAGCAACAAAGAGCCATAAACAGACGAGCATCAGTAGTAGGATGCTAGGAGAGCTCTGGTAAAAAATGTTTGATCTAGGTTGCTGCCCTGGGAAAGTGACTGGAAATAACTAACGAAGCGATGGTCTTGCTCTGTTGTTAGTCACATTCAGCGTAATAGTCCTCATAAAAATAAATACGTAAATGTTTTGATTCTTAGTTTTCCCCTTTCAGTGGACACAGCTAAGGGAATTGCTTAGTAGTAGCTATTAATTCTAGAGCGTAAGTATGTGGGATGAAGAACCACCTCTGTATGTGTATGTACGTAGTGATGGTTTTCAACTCTCTTTTGGTTTTGTTGGAATGGTACCTTTGGCACAGAGGCATGGTATAACAAAAGAATATTAAAATGGTCCAGAACCATTCAGAAAGAGAAAGCAATAGACTGTAACAGAGCAGAGGTCAGATTTACTGTAATGAGTCATAATTGGCCGTTCTAAAAGATGCGTATTTATGGAAATGTATTATACTGTGTAAATATAGGGGATTTTGTTTTTCAGAAGCCTTAGGAAGTCTTTTTGGTACCCTCTGTGCTATGTTACCTGGTATCATTATTGTTCTAACAGTAACTATTTAAATCAGACATTTTGTCACTGGAATACATACCAATTTTCCATGCAAATGATAATTTGTCAGCCATGAAATAGTGGCACCATTTTGTTAATGAGTTTAGTAATGCATGAGATGGGTAATTAGAGGAGGAATGGTTTTGTACCTTTAAGTTCCTAACAATAGATATATTTAGGAGAACAGCGAAGCTCCCTACAGCGCTCATACCATCTTTGATTTAAGTAAGCTTGATATCCAAGTTTGACTGATAATTTCTCGGCCCTGTAGTTAGTAATAAAAAGGAACTGGAGAAAAACAGATATTAGCTATTCCTGAGCTAAAGGCACTCAGAGCAAAAAAATGTATTTCACAGTAGATGCCATTAACACAGATTGCCTTCAGCCTATTAAGCCTCATCACTGCAATGTTTTAAACAAGTGTTTGTTTCTAAGAGCTGTGGAAGCTGAAGAATTCAAAGCCACCTAAGTTTTAAAAGTATGTTTTCTGAGCCTTAATAAAATGACACTTGGTCTTAATTTTATGTCTCCATTCATGCAGGAAATTAGGGGACTAACTTCTTAGTGCACAACTCTCATTTTTGAATCTTTAGGCTCAATTTGGCAGACTCTATTGCTCAAATTAGTTCCTAAATGAATTACTTGTTTCTGAAGTTTAACCGATAGCAACTTGGATAAAAATACTCATCATACGAACATGCTTCTCATTTGCAGAAGTAATTATATGATGGTTGTTCTCGTCAAGATGCATATTTGCTCAGAAATTTAAAGCTAATAAGTTACTGAATTTCTCTGTGCAATATGTCATCAACTATGGCCTTTCTTCTCTAATCATAAGCTGCAAATTTTACACTGTTTTGGACTAGAATGAACCCAAACATCATTTAACTGTTGTGCATCATGTCTGTGGAAAGTCTGGATGAAGACTGATGTTGTTATTAGCATGTCTGTTTTTTTTTAATGACCATTTAATTGTTATGAAATGACATTTTCAAGTGAGGCCTTGGTAAAGGTATAGTGAATGATGCTTTCATGGCATTGCAGGCTTGGTGGACATCATGCAAAGTCACTGGCTGGTCCAGCCTGAAGTCAGGTTGGGAGGAGTCACTTTCAGCACACACACTGACTTGGAACTAAGGTGTGAAATGGCTTGTCAAACTTGCATTTGCTGTTGATTGTGCCTCTAGGCTCATGCTTTGAGCCAAAATACAGCCTGTTGAAGTCATACAGTTTGGAGGTGGTTGTTTGTCATTTTACAGTGTTGCTAAAGTGATATAAGTATTGTTAATAATCATATATTTTGTGTGCCCTTGTGATGCTTCAACTTCATCTGATGCTCAAGAAGGTGAACATCGATGCTTTCGTTGCTTCTGTGTGTAGTGTACTTGAGATGCTGTCTAGTACCATACTTAGATCCCTGTCAGAGCGTTTAAAGGGATCTAGATAGGCCTTCTCATTACTGTGATTTTCTCAAAGATGACTGAAATGCTTTTAAACACTGAGTAAAAGCAGGTTTAGATATACCAGAAGTTCAAAGGCTTAGCTTATTAGGTACAAAAGAACTATGGGGGGTTTCTAAGCACCTTTCCTCCTAATCCCCTTGACCTGCAATAAGTGTCCTTGACTTCAGCCAACACAGCAACTTGATCAGAAAGTCCCTGTGTTTTCATAGGGTTTTTTGTTCCATGTCCTCTGAGGCCTACCTGTCTGCACCCTGCTCCGCTCAGCACTCTCCTGTTTGTCATGAGCAGCAGGGCCTTAGCTCCTGGTGCTGTCACTGCTGCTTTGCAGTGGGTGTTACTGTTCTGTTCTTCTGCCCCACTTGGTCCTCAAACCCCAGCGTAAGCACTTATAATTCTACACAAATGACTTTCAGCGACCAGTGCATTTATAGCTTTGGTTCATATTGGTGCATGATGAGCTTCTGTTGCTTCTGAGTGCAGTAGTTGGTCTTGACCACAGCTAATGTGGCATATATTTGTAAGGTTACTAACAGTAAAGGTCACCTACAGTTTAGAAATGGTTACATTCTTTCTTTTCTTTACACTTGCATCTAACAAGTATCCACCGATTCATTTGTAGAGTCCTAAGAAAGCTCAAGGTCCATGACAGAGTCTGTGCCATAAAACCTCTTCTCAAATTGCTGCATCATAATTGTCAAGTTCCGAAGAGATTGCCATTAAGAGAATGTGTTTAATGTGTAGATAAATAAATGCACAAACCTATTCCCCATCTGCTGTTCATTTTGATACTGAAACTAAAATAATGACGTTGAAAATTGATTTCAGCTTTTCCATTAGTAAACTAATTGGAGTATTCTGCATATAGTTAATTTTAATTTCATCTGAAAACATTCTTCTTTTGACGTTTATGGGTTGTTTGAGTGATTGTTTATGTGATAAGAAAATTAATATTTGACACATTTTGACATTGTGATCAGAAGTCTGTTTTCCAGTATGTCGGGGTGGCAGAAATGAAAAAGAAACAGAACTGGTTGCATCGCAAAGACTGTATCAGCAGTGGATACTTTTGCCTGCGTGCTGAACCTGTGGTCACTAAGCCCTAATCTGGTATAACAAATAGAAGAAAACCACAGGATAGGCAGTTGTTTTGCCCACTTGGTTTGATAGGCATAGTTTAGCTAGGAGGATTTGGATTTTTCAGTGTCAGCGTTAGCCATCTGAATTTATTCACCTGAACATGAGAGTTAAGGTTTCAGGGCAGCCCTGAAACCTCCTCCTGCACATTTCTTTAATTGGCAGAGTGTAATTAAGTTAAGCTGGAAGGTACTATTAGCTGCAAGTGAGAACACTTCGGTGTCAGGGCAGACTTCAGTGCCAGTTGGCATGAAATGTGCCATGGGTTCATGTTGAATGGAGAGAAGAATAGAACTGTTCAGCAGTGAGCTGGCTGAGTAACAGAAACTGCCACCTAACATAACTGAGAAGAGCAACTGATACATTAATAGGAACACTGCTTTCCTTTGAGGCTTGATTGCCAGTGGGATGTAAGATGTCTTACAGATCTAAGAGGGTAACCAGAAACACAAGATGAGGAAGATGGATGGACCACTCACTGGATAAAGAATTGTCTGGATGGTCGCACTCAGAGAGTTGTGGTCAGTGGCTCAATGTCCAAGTGGAGACTGGTGATGAGTAGCATTCCTCAGGGATTGGTGCTGGGACAGGTGTTATTTAACATCTATGTAGACGACAGACAGGGGGATCAAGTGCACCCTCAGCAAGTTTGCAGACAACACCAAGCTGAGTGGTGCTGTTGACACGCTAGAGGGAAGGGATGCCATCCAGGGGGACCTGGACAGGCTTGAGAGGTGGGCCCATGCCAACCTCATGAAGTTCAACAAGGCCAAGTGCAAGGTCCTGCATCTGGGTCAGGGCAATTCCTAGCGCAGGTACAGAGTGGGCAGAGAATGGCTTGAGAGAAGTCCTGAGGAGAAGGATTTGGGAATGTCGGTTGATGAAAGATTCAACATGAGCTGGCAATGTGCTGTTGCAGCCCAGAAGGCCAACCATATCCTGGGTTGCATCAAGAGAAGTGTGACCAACTGACCGAGGATGGTAACTCTGCTCCTCTACTCTGCTCTCATGAGACCCCATCTGGAGTACTGTGCCCAGATCTGGAACCCCCAACACAAGAAGGACATGGAGGAGTTGGAGTGGGTCCAGAGGAGGGCCACAAAGATGATCAGAGGGCTGGAGCACCTCCCCTGCGAGGACAGCTGAGAGAGTTGGGGCTCTTAAGCCTGGTGAAGAGAAGGCTCTGAGGACACCTAATAGCGGCCTTCCGGTACCTGAAGGGGGCCTACAGGAAAGCTGAGGAGGGACTTTTAATAAGGGCATGTAGCGAAAGGATGTGGGGAAATGGCTTTAAACTGGAAGAGGGTAGATTTAGACTAGATATTAGGAAGAAATTCTTTACTGTGAGGGTGGTGAGACTCTGGATCAGGTTGACCAGAGAGATTGTGGATGCCCCCTCCCTGGAAGCATTCAAGACCAGGCTGGATGGAGCTGTGAGCAAGCTGGTCTAGTGGGAGGTGTCCCTGCCTATAGCACGGGGTTGGAATCCAGATGACCTTAAAGGTCCCTTTCAACCCAAACCATTCTGTGATTTTACAATTAAGAATCTGGCAGACAAATGATGAGGTTGGCACAACTCCTTGTGAGTTAATTCTCAAGCACCTTCTTGAGGAAACAGCCTTGGAAGTTGTAATAAAGCTGTTGATCACTCTTTTATTTGGTTTTTGTTCAGTGGAGTAGCATCTGTATGTGTTCATGGACTGTAAGTAGG
The DNA here is from genome assembly GCF_002078875.1 of Numida meleagris. NCBI lineage: Eukaryota > Metazoa > Chordata > Aves > Galliformes > Numididae > Numida > Numida meleagris. The sequence goes on from NW_018362987.1 coordinate 241,762, forward strand.
CTGGCATCATAGAGGTATATTTATCTTTAAGTTCCTTCCTTGCAGAAGCAACTGGGGCTGAGCCTCACTTGGACTTACTGATTAGAGTGTCACTTACCTTCAGAGTAAGCTTTCCAGTTGAGTTTTTCCCGTCTAATGAAATAGGCCATCTGGTTGAATGCCATCTCTGTGCATTTGGTATTCTCCAGTTTCTCAGTCTCATTTGTTATGTTGAGGATATAAACTAAAAACAATACCTAAGCAACTTCTCTCTCCAAAATGATAACCAGATGTGCCTTTAATCTCTGTTTATGACCAAAATGCTTTTGTCTCAGATAAAATTACATTAATTACTCACATTCATGTATTCATGCTGATAATGAAACAAAACGAATTTTCTTCATGTTGTTGGAAAGCATAGCGTGATGAACTGAAACACGTGGATCCTGTGGTATTTTTGTCACTATACTAGCTCATGGAAGACGTGGATTTTTTCTTCCATCACTTCAGGTGCATTTCTACCTTGAGGATTGCAAATGGTAGATGTTTTCACAGCCTGTACTGACTTGCTGGCAGAAATCTGTAGGGTATACCAATGGCTTGTTGTAGAATGGCACTGAAAGTTCAGCTAGGTGAGTACTACTATAGATGTGTGGCCCAACATGGTTCTCTTCCTGCTCTGCCAGGGCATTTACTATCTGTTGCAAACAGGGTGGAGTGTTCTCCCTAGCTATTCCCAGCCTGTCATAGTTTTCCTTGATTTTTTTTTCCTCTGAAGTTTTTAAGGAAAACATCAGAGCTAAGGAAAAGGAAGCCTTTTCTGTTTCCATCAGTGATGCATCAGAATAGAGGGAGTGAATATGAACATCTCAGTGCTTCCCTGTGTTATTAGATTCAGTTAGGTGAACAATCAAGTAGAATGGGAAAATGGGAAAACTGTGTGCATCCATAATGCTGTTTCTCTGGTAATGAGAGTATGTATTCAGAACTGAAAAATATTGATTTTCCGTTTTTGTTTTTTGTTTCAGAATGGGATGCACTTCAGAACCTAGTATTTTTGGGTTACTCATTTACAATGAGTACATTTTTACTCATTGTGTTAAAACTGGCAGCAGCTGCACTTTTAAAGATAAGGGCAAATGACACTTGTCCAGACAAAGAAATCATTTGGAAAGAAATTATTAGTATGCAATACTAAAATGTGATGGCAGGGAATAAAAGAGCAAGCATGTTGTGTTGGCTTGTGAGCATATAGGCTGACACGAGTATGAAGTAATGAATATATTTCAAAAAAAATTCACAAAACCCATCCCCAAAAAAGTTAGCAATGCTGAAAATTTGATTGATAAGAGCTTTCTCTGCTCCATGGAGTTGTCCGTTGACCAACTGTTGTCACGATGTTATCTAAGGATCTGCGTCCGTGACAAGGGGGACAGGCCTGGAAAAAAAAAAAAGAAAAAAAATTGTCGGCGGGTAGGGGCCGGCCCCGAGCAGTCCGGCAGCTAAAGCAGCAGGGAAGCCGCGGACCCACACCCTGGGGAAAACAAAGGGAAAAGGGGAAAGGCAGGGAACTCGTAGACGGATCTAAAACAAAACAGCGGCACCAATCTGAGGAGGAACAACTAATTTTACTAAATATATAGAAATTGTGGCCAGTAAATCAGAACGGAGTTTACAAACTGAGATTCTCACACTGTAAGCTGCAGGAGGACCACGTGCTTCTCCGCCGGGCAGGAAGGGAAGAAGGCAGGAACACCTTCTGGCTCTGCCAGGCAGCTTCACCAGCCTCTCCAGACGCAAAGACCCCAGGGGAGTGCAGCTCCTCCCCTCCCCTTCAGATAACCCAGACACCAAAAAAGGCAGTTTGCAGTAACCAGGGAATTAACTCTTTAATTGCCAGTGCTTTGCATGATGTTACGATGTGGAATACCTACAACAAAAATCACAAAACCATGACAACTGTAGGGCTGAAATATTTAAAATTAATAATGAGGAGAAATACTTCTGTTGCTACTACTCTGCTTTTTTCCCCCTTTTTCTTTAAAATGGCAGTAATGCAGCTGCAAGGCTTTTAATCCCAAACTGAACAATGTGGGTAGAGCTGGTCAAGTGTGACTAAAAGCTACTGATTTATCCTAAACGTGTAGTCTTTGGACTATTCACTATTAAAGTGTGAAGTGAAAGGTAGTGAGAACGCGTTAAAAATGCAGCCTTTCCATATGGAAACAAAAATATGTCTTTATGAACTATTTTCTCAAGATTCACAAGAAGTGAAATAGAGACAGGTATGAAACAGGCATACCTGTATGCAATGCATATAATTTAGAGGCAGAACAAGGATCTTAAAGGTGAGTCCTCCTTCCTAGTGAATATCAGTGCAGTAATCTGTGATCTTTTAAAGGAGTAATGGTGTAAATAATACTGAGTGTTCATTTCTCCCAAGTTTACCAGAATTAGCATGTCATAGCTGCTCCTTCACTCTTATGTCATAACAAGTGCCAAATCTATGCAGTTAGTATGCACCAGTGCATTTCAAATGCAAAACTGTAAAGCAACAAAATGCTTTTGAAAGTCTGGTGACTGACAACCATCTGCTGTATGTTTAATTACAATAAGCTATTTACTATTTTGTCAACATGAATTACATGTGCACATGTACATACCAAATGTATATACTTTATATGTACAAAAAATCAGACTATACATGATTACTTTGTAGACCAAGATGATGTAGATTAAAGGGCTGTATATATTACTCGATTGTTAAGGACAAAAGTAAACGCCCTCCTTGGGCAGAAAGTGTATTTGGGTAGTGTCTCATCCCTCTCCCTAGGTTTTGAGGGAGGGGAAGCTTGTTTTATGTCCTGAATCACTCTGCCCCTAGTCAGCAGGGCTTGCTGCCATAATGGAGTCATCCAAGATACAGTGGTATGATCTCCTAACATCCTGTATGAAGATAAAAATATTTGCTCCCAGGACAAGTCTTCAGCCAGAAAACATTCCTAGGCCTTCCCATTTGAAGCCAAACAGCTTCTGGCTCTGTCCAAAGGAATGCTTTCCAATGTAAAACTGTCCACAAAGTGTTGCTGATTGTCTCATGTTGATTTGAGACTAAGCATTCCTTACTAGTCTCAGGTAGATAACTGTGATACCATCACATGTTTTGTGTTCAGCAAAGTCCACTGAAGTATGTTAATGTCAGTTCTATCAGTCTGTAATAGAAAGATAAGAAATTGTTAACCAATTTATAACTCAACAAAAAATTAGGAGTGAATGTGCTTAACTCTAAAAACATGTTAAATAGGTTTAATGCTTGTTAACAAGGAAGTGAGTTGCTTATATACATCTGTATGCATTTTGTTAAGGTGACTCAGACTCTGTTATTGCTATCTCCACTGAGAGGGAGGAGGGTGAAGGAAGAATTGTCTACTGGTACTTTAATATAGAAAATAATTTAGTTCTCACATGTCCTAGTGAATGACCTCTGCAGCTGCTGCCAGGACCCAGGGTGCACTCTTCTAGGAATGTAATTTGGCAAAGCAGAAGAGTTCACCTGGCTGGGTCTTAGGTCAGCTCCCTGAATGGCAAGAGCTGTTGGGAACTGCTTTAAGCTGAAGCATTGTCTCTGCTCGAGCTGCCCTCCCCCGCCATATATGTTCCAGGTCTCCTTCCTTTAGGGCTCTGACTCACACCCACTCATGCTTTATCTTATGGAAATACTGCACTGAGGAGTGTTCTTTCTCCTTACATTTTAAAATATCAAATGTGGCTGAACAAGCAGTTTTATGTTTTGTCCTTACACTATGTTTCAGTTATGTCTTTATGTAACTTAAATCCATTGAAATGTAGTAAAACATAAACATAAAAACATCTGAGTCTTAGAGTAGCCACTGAAGACATCGAGAAAGAAGTTTAATAGTATAGATTACTGTTCTAATCGAATAAGTCTAGCTCATGTGCACATTGTGTCTTTCTCCATTTCTTTGCTTGTATTGTTTTTTAACTGTGATTTATATCTGGAAAATTTATTATATATAATCTGTGCCACATTTGCCTTTATTGTCTCATGGCACATAACTCATTATCTGTGGGTGTAGACATTAGTGTGACTCAGTATTACTGAGTCAGAAAATGTTAGATATCTGAGGGTATTTTGCTTATTAAAGAGCTCAGTTTTAAAGCAAGTAAAAGTGATAACTGGAGTCTGTGAGAACACAAAGAGATGAAAGTGAAAAGTACTTCACTTTTTGTGATAAAGCTTGAAAATGGCTCACGATAGTTTGAAAGTCAGAAACTCATTAAAATGTCTGTATTTGCTGATGCTTATGTTTTTTTTGACATAACTAATGGTTGTTTTCCAAAAGTTAGTTAATATTACAGCATCAGGAAGGAGTTTTGGGGTGGTAAGTACCTGCATCATGTAAACAACTTTCTTAAATTTTTAATAGCTGGTTATGTAGTATGAGTTAATTTCTTTACTACTTACTATGACATACTTTAGTTCTCCTGTCTTATTCTGAGTCTTCAGTATTCTTACTGTAGCTAGTAGTGTCCCCTGGGGGTCTGTGCTAGGTCCGATCTTGTTCAACTTATTCATCAGTGGTATGGATGAAGACACAGAATTCACCCTCAGCAAGTTTGCTAATGATACCAAACTGGGAGGAGTGGGTGGCACACCAGGGGGCTGCACTGCCATTCAGAGAGATCATGACATCCTGGAGAATTGGACAGAGAAGGACATCATGAGGTTCAACAAGGCCAAGTGCAGGGACCTCTGTCTGGGGAGGAATAACTGCATGTACCAGTATGGGTTATGGGCTGACCTACTGGAAGGCAGCTCTGTGGAGGAGGACCTGGGAGTCCTCGTGCAAAGAGGACTGGCCATGAGCCAGCCGTGTGCCTTGTGGCCAAGAAGACCTCTGGTATCCTGCATTGAAAAGAGCATGGCCAGCAGGTTGAGGGAGGTGATCATCTCCCACTGCCCTGGTGAGGCCACATCTGGAACACCGAGTCCAGTCTATGAAAGACACGTTGCTCCTAGAGAGAGTCTGGTGAAGGGCTACAAAGATGATTAAGGGGCCTGGAGCATCTCTCCTACGAGGAAAGTTGAGACTTTTTAACCTGGAGAAGACTGGGAGGGGATCTTATTAATGTGTGCAGATACCTTAAGGGAGAGCATCAACAGGATGGGGTCAGGCACTTTTCGGTGGTGGCTGGCAACAGGACAGGAGGCAATGTGCTCAAACTGGACCACAGGAAGTTCAGTCTGCACGAGGGAAAAAAAAAAAATCTTCACTGTGTGAAGGCACTGGAACAGGCTGCCTGGGGAAGTTGTGTCCTTCTCTGGAGATTATCAAAACCCGCCTGGGTGTGATACTCCTTTGAAGCAGGGGATTTGGACTAGGTGATCCTGAGTAGTTCCTTCCAGCCTCAACCATTCTGTGATTTGTACCTTTTCTTTACTTGAATTTGACCTGATTGTCTTGTGATGGCAGACTGACACTTTTGTGTGGTTTTTATTCCATTATTTTTTAAAAACTTTTGAGCACAAAATGTAAATTACTGACTGAAGAAATTTCTGGAGAGAAACACAGCCTTAATTCTAGTATTTTCCCACTGTTCAATACTAATAAAAAGGTCTACATTTTATTAAAATCACAAACCCGTGATATATACATAGATGGAATACAGTGTGTTAAGGTTTGCACGTATGAGGGCTGCTCCAGAAGAAACGCCTCCTATTTTATTCTGTTGGCCCAGAACATCAGAGGTGGATGTTGGTAGTATGGCAGTAGAGACCCAAATTTCGCCCCAGCATCTTGTTACATTTTATTGCTGTGCAACAGATGGCAACAGAAGGGCAGTCTGACAAAATGACATCTGACCTGGAAGTGTATATGAAGGAGAGCCATTGAGTTCCTCCATGCGGAAATAGTGGCACCCATTGAACATGCATAGCTAATGGTGGTGACTGTGTTGAAAAACAGTGTTTTGTAACTGAGAATTTGCTCTATCAGCTAACCTTATTGTGCTCTTTGTATTTGTTGTAGTTTCTATGGAAAGAAATAAGAGATGTTACTTTTGGAGCAACCTGAAAACAGGACAGATGTAGTCTACAAAAGCATACAGTATTAAAACAGGAGCATCACATAGATTAGGAATTAAGCTACAAAAAGAAATTATGTTCTAAACTGTCCTAAACCCTTAAATATACAGAAGTAGTCCCTTTCGTCTGATGAATGACGAATGGTCTCAGCAGTGCTCTGCTTTGTACTGCAATAATAGTAATGTGGCAGGGATGGCATGCAGTGGCTTTTTCTTGCTTGTCTCAGCGTCAGATGAATGAGGGCTAGATGTAACTGCTGTGTAATTCAAGGCATTGCCCAAATCTCATGAACTCTTAATTGAGTGTTCAGGAAACTATAAAAGGCATCCTGGAAACTCTAGCACAGTACCCAGGGGCATGGGCCAGGGAAATCCAAAAATCTCTCCATTGCTTTATTGGAAGAGATTGTCAGATAGTTTCAGGACCTCATGGGTGCTTACTGTAATCCATCAAAGATACTGCTGTTTTGCACATTAATCTCACCTGAAGCATTTAAAAATCTTTATTGTTAAACTTACAGTCCAACTACAAGGTCATCTACTCTATGCTTCCATGGGCAGTGGAAGTTTCTGATGAAATCTATGATGTGAACTAGAAGGATTTTGAGATTTGTAAGACTTACACAGAATTTGGAATAATGAATGGGAAATTGGTGACACAGAAGTAGATGTTGAGAAAGCAGTGACCAAGAGAGTAAGGATGGTTATTATACATGTTGTATCTGTACAAATTGTATCTCCAACTTTGACCAAATCACTGGTATTTTGGTAATGCATGCTCAGTAATGTGATGACATTTAGAATCTATATAATATTGTTTATTGTTCATAAGGGGCAGGTTTTTTTTATTCTAAAAGCCTTTTAGGGCACCATGAACTATGAGAAACACCTAGTAGGCTGATGGGAGGCGGTGAGTAGAAAATCAGGACTGTTTTAGGCCCTCTAAAAATAAATATGAGACAATAATCACTTTATGAATAGAACAGTATTGCTTACTTTAAAAAAGCTGCAGAAGTAGTCTGCATTTTTCTCAGTATTCTCATATACATAAATGAATGACACTAAAAAATCCCAACTTATTTTAACATAACTAAGGGTTTTCACTTTTTTTTTTTTTGTAATCTGTCATATGTGATATGAAAGGCCTGGAGTTACAGTACTAAGGTAGTGGAGGAAGACTCAGAATATGCAAGGGGGAGATTTTTAAAATCAGAATATATGATAGAATCTGAATATATGATAAAAAGTTGCACTGACTCCAGTTAGGGAAAAGATATAATATATACCGTTGGAAACAAAACAAAAAACACCCAAAGACCAGAGTGCAGATTGAGAAGCTTCTTTTTGTAGGAATATTAAATGTAGCAGTATGCAAAACGAAAAATGAACAAAACCTTCCCATTGTTGACTGAACCTTGTTTTTAATCAGAGGCTGCATTGTTTTGAGAAGCTGACAAAATGGAAGGAATTTTTGAGGAGATAAAACAATGGTGATTTTGTTTTGTTTTCTTCCCCCTTTTCTTTAGTGTTGAGCAAATTAAAAGGAAAAAATGTCAGAATGGTATTTTCCTGTGTTAACAAACAGGAAAAGGGAAGCATAAGATAGTTCATCAGACAGATCCTTTTAATTAAAATGCTGTTTGTGCTGAGTTTGCAACAGCAATGAGTGGCATCATTGGTGGTCTTAATTGCAGGCTTAAGTTGCTTCTGGGAGAAAAAAAAATAAATGTATTTTCTGATGTAAAATAGTAGTAGAAGTAAAAGCATACGCTTCAAATAGCAGTTAAGCGGGTTAGAGCTTTATGAGAGTAATGTTAGAATAATGTGAAAGAGCTTGTGAATATTTTAGGTGGTTTGGCAGAAATGTCCACTGAGTATTAATTGACTATCAAAAAGGTAAACATTGTCAGGATTTTTAGAGAGGATGAAGAATTTAGCAGAGTGCATCTCTGCTGTGTTGGTCTCAGAGGATAATCAGAGCCACAGAATTACCTCTGTGCACGGAGCATGCAAGTCTCTGGCTCTTCAATCTGGAGAAGTGGTGTTCTGGTGTGTGTACAAAAGAAGTTAATAAATTATGAGCAGCCCAAAGAGGATGTATAGCAAGTTGTTATTGCCTCTGTCTTGAAAGGTTTGCAGATTCAAAACAACCAAAAGTAGATGGTTCTGAATAAAGTGATCTGAAGCATTGCTGACTTGTGTTCATGTAGACAGAAGTGGAAATTGGATGTGATTATGGAGGAAGAAATCAATAAAAGTTAAATATGTAGAAATTCTCTGACCTAAGAAGTTCCCAAACAGCAAACTGTTGGAAGCCAGAAGCTTGTTTAGGTGAAACAGAAGGAATTGTCTAACAGGAATCATTCAATGCAGGAATTCTCACCTTACTAGCTGTGTTTAGAATCCTAGCCACAGAAACAGAGCCCTTTATGTGGGGATTGCTTAATGGAAGCTTTATATATGATACAAATGAATAAATAAAACAGCAGTAGCTAAACAGAAAACAGGAAAACATATTAGCTGGAGTAACAGAAGGAATCATTTGCATTATGAACATAAATCTTGATTTTAAGATTATATTAGGAGACCTTGTTAGCGTTTGTATTGAACTGCATGCCTCAGAATGTCATCTCTCTCTAAATGAGATACAAAGCAGGGCAGTGTGGCTAGTATGGATGCCTCCTTGTTCAAGTTGACTACATGGCTGTAATGCCAAAATGCAAGGGCATCTCTCGGATTGGGAAGTACAGGGAGGATTTTATTTCAGGACTGGACCGGGATGGCTGAAGGCTCAGGGTGAGAAATACAGAAGTAGCAACTTCAGGGAGACCTCTGTTGGCTTTGCCTGGCAATGTATTTCATAGGATCATTAAGGTTGGAAAGGCATCAAAGATCATCTAGTCCATCAGCCCGTCCCACTGTGCCCACTGAACCATGTCACTCAGTGTGAGATCTACCTATTTCCATAATCCCAGTAAAAGTCCCAGCCAAACTGAGGATGTTAGTTTTTCTCTTTGAGTTCCACCTTGCAGTTCCTGGTCTGAGAAAAAATGAATAGTCTGTTGTCTCCAAAAAGCTTGAATGGGGTTTTGTAGGAATGCTACTAGATATATGAAGGTGGTGGGGTTTGTGATACTGTTAAACAGTGGTACAGAGGGCATCTGTACGTACTGGGAATATTCTCCTGCTACTTTCATACTTCACCCCAACTGAAGTGCTACTAGCAGATAAACTGCTATAAATATTTCCATGTGCTGACTACATGTCCAATGAAGCACTGATATGTGCAGTTTTGGTACTGTAAATACACAATCCAAGAGTATAAGTACCCAGCTATATCTATACGATGAATGCATGAGAAGAGAAGGCAGGAAGGCATTTCAGAGAACTCTCAAAGTTGGAACTTCTTTTGGTGAAACTCTCTTAAACTTCCAAATGCAAGTAGTCAGTAGAAGACACCAGAAACAAGTGTCTTAAGAATAGGGCAGTGCTTCTCTGGGTGAAAGAAGCGTGCGAGATGAATGTTGCAGCAGCAGACTGCCTCTTGCTTTGAGAGGCACTGAGGAGTGTATCAGCAAAAATATTTCTCACATAGATCAGTGCTCTAGGTTTGAAATAGCTGCTTCAGAGATGGGCTGTCTCTGTGTGCTGGCTGAACTTCAGAAGGATTCTGAAGTGATTTATGTGAAGAACAGTAGTTAGAATAATATTAAGATTCTGGCCAATGGATACCGTGGGAAACTAAACATTAAAGTTGACACTTTATTCTGAAGTTATATATCTGTGTTCTCTTATTTCGCTCACTGGAGTTAAGACTTAAGGGCCAACATTTTCAGCTACTGTTAATTCAAATTGTTGTCTTAAAGCTTTGATGATTTATTGAAGATTGGCTATTGTATGATCCATACTCAGAATTGTTTGAAAATCATGTCACACTCTTACTATTTCTTCCCAACATAGTTTTATTGGAGACTGTCTTTCTCAGGGAAGTAATTTGTGAGCATATGAGTTTAAACTCCAGTTCTCACAAACCATATTACTTCAGTATGTGGTACAAGGAACTGACTGTGTTGATGTTGAATTTGCTTTGTTGATGTCTCATTATTATTGTGTAGTACTGTAGATGAGATTACACATTATGAAGATATATTGCCAATTGTGTGTGAACAGTAGGAGGTTAGTAGAAATGCTGATCGCTATATGTGTTTACTAAAATGTGGATTAGCATGATTTTTCCAGCTTTAGATACAGACTGGTTTTATTGGTCTTCTACAAAAATGTATGAATCTGATAGATGAGTACTTTGAAAACATTACAGCAATTCAGACTGCTTGTTCTAAACATTATGTTCATCTACTCAGAATATAACTTAAAAATTATTGCCAACATATAACTTCAATATGGATGTATCTAATTTAGCTTATATTCTCTGAAATTCTGTGGGATCTATAAAAGCAAAGTGTGAGAAAAGCTTTATTCCATAGTTTTTAGTTAAAAGCATTAGCATGAACTTGTTATTCCATTTTTTGTTTTTTTTCACTTGTTCAAAACCTTACTCAGCAAGTAAACCTTGTCTTGATAAAGCCTGCTTAAGCTGTAGACTTAAACTGTAGGCTGTAGGGAAGTTTGGATGTATTGTCTTTGGATGAGTTGGTGCTGGACAAGTGTGATCTCCAACAGCTTTCAGACAGAGACCAAGAATGACTGCCATCTTTCTACCTTTTCTTCCTGCCTGCTCTTTATCCAGCAGCACTGTGACTGCGGCACTTGCATGTGGTCAGTTAGACTGAGGTTCAGGCTCCTTCCCAACTGCAAAGATAAAAACTGTTTCTCAGTGTGTGCAAAGGAGAATACTGTTAGAAGTTCTCATGAGAAGTATGCTGGGCCACTGAGTGTGTGAATAGTGAATGAGCTGTCCAAGCAGGAATGGTCTACACCTGCTTGGCTTCATGTTTGAAAGAGGCTACTTCTGCCAGGAAACCTCCGATGTGATAAACTCAATTAAAAGAAGTGAACAAACAAACAAAATCCAACTTTTCTGGCTTCTGTTTCTTTTTGATCTTGCCAGTGTATAGCAATTACCTACACTGGAATAAAGGAGGGAAAAAAAAATCTTCACATGCGGACAGTTCTGCTCAAGTAGAATGTGAAATCTTTTCTGTCCCCTGCCCCAGAGAGACTGAAGTGATGGCAATTTGTTTTTCAGAATAAATTTGCTTGTGTGATCTTCTGTGGTAATGACCTCTAACAAGATTCACACTTCATCTCTTTTCAGAACACACAACAGCGTGATGCTCATAAAATGTTGCAGAACCGTCAATAGCTCTGACAGGACTCTCTGAAGGGTATTTTTTGCAACAGTGACCACACTTTTAATATGATCTCTGGGAGAAGGGTCGTTTAAAGATTCATTAATTCTGTTTCCTGGTGTCTTTGAAATAAGACGGTGGTAGTGCAGAATTAACAGTGGCATAATTTCTTCCAGTGAACAAATTGTTTTCATAGACATTAAGCTTTTATGCTGATATTTACTGGAATAATCAATTAGGGCTTTCGTCAAAATTAAGTGGAGTAATCTCAAAGAGCTGTTATGTGTCTATAGCTTGTGAGAATACAATCCTCCACTGTGCTGTTGCTAAGCCAAGCTGTCTTTCATAGCTACACAACATTAGAGGCCGTAGAAGATTTCAACATGAGCAAATGAGAAGTATGAATAATGGAATTACCTAGTGGAAATGAACACCCGAGCTTGGTTTCAAAAACAGGTGCAAGACTGCAGCAAACTTGCTCAAACCAGTTACAAGCTAGAGTGCTGAGGTAGAAGTGCTCAAAAGTTTTGAATGACATGATCTTTTGGGACATGGTGTCATATTGTTAATTTAAAGGAAGCTCAGAAACTGGTATCACAGTGTTGGATCTGTTGAAAGCTTCTATGATTTTGGTAAGCCATATAAAACCAGTTAACCTTCAGCTAGAAAGACATATGAATGCATATATTTGATTGTATAAGAGACTGATTGATCACCTGTCTTCATATTTGTAACAGTTTTTCTGATAATATGTTTTCACTGCTGACTCCTACACTGCTCACTTCTATCACAGCTACTCAGAGACAGGAGATACAACAGCTATAAATATTTTTAGAAATCTTTTCCACATTATTATTTAAATGGTAGAAATTTAAGACTGTAGATCAACAGCATCCTTTTGTAGTCTGTGTTCACTGCTGTCTGTAACAGGCTTTAACTTCCATTCAATGAATCCAGAGAAGTATATGGTACCTACAATTCAATTAGAATGCATTGGTCAGTATTTTAACACATCCTGATCTCAACTTGAGTGACTCTCTCATCTTAATCAAGTCCTTGCTCCAGTAAAGTTAATAAAACATGATAGTACAAACTACGATACAAGTTACAAATGAATGTTAACCTTGAATGTTAAACTTTCATAATACTCTGCTATAATTTCATAATGTGAGATAACTAACCCCAAGATATGCCTGCTGTTCACATGGCATAAGCATGACCCCATCAAGATTTCTGTTATTGCAGAGAGCTGTTATGCTGTTGCTAAAATCCAAAGCAGCTTTCTCAAGAGGTCAGGCACATGGGCTTGGTTTATTCATATGGCAGGCAATGATGTGCAAATAAGAGAAGTCACACGAGTCAGTCGTTAACCACTGCTAAGACTGAAAAAGCAGAATAGGCATTCTCTGAAAGTGTTTTTGTTTAAAAGTTCTGACTTCACTGCTATGTCTGTTTGCCTAGAAAAATTAAATTGCTGCTCATTGTGTGTTTTCTTACTTAGCCAGTTAAAGGGAACACAAGCAACAGGAAGAATGAAAGCAGTGCGAAAATAAGACATAGACTACACAGTGTACATGAGAACATTTTATCACTTACAGAAAACTGATCTGGAAATCAGTTCAATGCCGTTTTCCCTCAAATGTCTGGAATGCCTAGTTTAGATATAGGAAACTGCTGCCTTGCCTGCTTTTTGTCTACATCATATGTTAGATTTGGGGCTAAACCTGTATCTATGTCCTACTGCTTCTTAATTCTCCATTTTAAGCACTTCTGGCTCAGATTGCATCATTTCCTAAATCTGATCTAGAAGCACTGTGTTCCTTGGGGCTAGAGTAAACCAGCTGTCCACGCCAAAGCTCAAATCTGCAGTGTGTGTGACTGATGCATCATACCATGCCATTTCTCTGCTGTCAATAGCCATCTCCCAGCTATGACTGGAGCCATGTAGTTAGAGTGCCTCTCTTCGGTTACCAGGAGGGATGAGCAAAGTGGATTGCTTACAAATGGAGACTAATCCTCATCCATTTGGCTCTTAAGGAAATTGTCAAAGTCATATTGATTCAGAACAGGAGGTTCCAACATACATCTACTTTCATAGGAATCAGTTTTGTTCTGGTATATATGTCCAAGGAGCAGAGCCCTATTTTCAGGGGACTTGATGTTGCAGGAATAAGATGAAGGAGGCTGAATAATAACTATCGTCTCCATCTAAAGGTTGTACAGCTTCCCAGCCGCAAAATAAATCTGAGGGGCAGAAGTACAGTGACAGCCCATTATGCAAATAACTGTGCAGTGCTGGTCTGTCTAGTATGGGCTAAGGTACAAGATTCCTAGTGCCAATCTTGAGTCCCGGTGCTTGAGAAGCTTCTGCATATATATATTTTTTCATCATGGTGCTGAAAGTTATGCATGATGTACCTTTTTGTAAAGCTGTGATTGTTTCCTGAAGTGTTAATACAGTGCTGCAGTGTGATTGCACCCTGGCATGGAATTCCAGCTCTATCCACTTAGAATAGAAGGAATATTACTTACTCTAAAGTTGTATTACTTCAGTTTTCTATCCAAACTCTCCTAACCATTCTGATCCTCTTTCCTAGCTTTGTTAATGCCTTATGCCCAGTTTTCTTTGTTTCCTTAGTTTTTTTTTCTGTGATAATTTGATTATTTTAGAAAAGGCAACCATTTTCTGAGAAAAGGGTTTCTGAAAAAGCTTCAATAATTCCCTGCAACTCTTGGTTGCATACCAATTTCAGTTGCTTTGTTCTAAATTGAAAGGTTGTGTGCTATTTTATTTCTGCGTATCATCGTCTCCTTTGCATTCCCAGACCCTGAGCTATGTTTGTATTAACTTCATAGCTGAGTCTTGCAGAGATTTGGAATGGTGTTTTCCAGCTCTTCGTGCTGTCACTTGTGCTGGATTGCCAGAAATCTTCTCCAAAACTGGTGCTGATTTTCCTTGAGGGAGTTCTGTTTATAAGAGCAGACTGGTGAATGGAAAATATTATCCAGTAAGTAGCTAATTGCATATTTCTTATGTGTAATTTTGATCCATAACACATATCTATCTAGGATCTTCTTTTCTGTTAGTGTCACAAAAGATATTGCCATGATTTTGAGATGAGGTTTGGCACGATGTTTTGGTATGTTGTAAGCATGTAAGCTATGTAAAATCCTGAAAAAAACAGAGACATTGGATTGAAAGTGATGCACTGTTACAGCTGCTGTGTTGTCAGCCATCCATTGCATATTTTATCCTCTGCTTCAGCCTTAATGTTCTTACTGTGGACTTATTGTGCTAGGCTCCTCCTCAACAAGCGTGATTCTCAGTTCTGGTACTGCAGCAGATATTTCTCAACTGCTTTCTTGTGTCTTTTTGTGCTTGGGGTCGTAACTGGCAAGTTTCTGATGTCTCCTAATCTATAATTCCTGCTGTGGTTTTCTGTAGCATTAGGCAGCTATCTTGGCCAGTAGCAGTAAAGACCTGTTTCTCAGCCAGGTTTCTATTATTCTTATAAACTGTTAACATTCTTTTTTGAAAGCTGCAAGGAGGAGGCATGTACTTAGTCTTTACTTTGAGTATTCTCTTCTTTTTTCTCCTAATAACAGTTCTTCTCACGATCTTTTGATTGTGTGAAGAGGTGATTTATTCTGCTGGATTTGGTCACAGCTATGCCCAGTGTCTTCCACTCACCTGCTCACATGCTGTGTTCAAATGCGTTCTCAAAAGGTTAATGAAAACTATTTACTTAAATTTTAAAAAGATTTCTTTAAAGAATCAGTGTAAATCAGAAGTATAAGAACTTTTTTTTTTTTAACTGTTCTTAATCCCTATATAGGCCTTGAATTTCCAAAAGTGAAATCCTTAAGTACTTCAAGGTGCTTTCAAGGTGTTCTCAAACAATTGAAGGATAACTAGGAAAAACATCTTCATGTGAACACTGGAGCAATTTTCACTGTATAGTGTGTCAACTGTTTACGGGCTTTTGGCCCGGTTCCATGACGAAGGGGATGGGGGATCCACGGGTCCACGCTCCAGGAAAAGGGAAAAGAGGAAAAGGGTAAGGAGATGGCCCTGAGAGCAAAGAACAGCGGCAACAATCTGAGGAGAAACAAACTAATTTACTAAATAAGATATCGGAATGCAAAACAACACACTATAATACAATATAATTACAATTTAAGCTGATAAATCCAATACAGAGAGAGAGAGAATGTCCCAAAATCAAGGTAGGCCTTACTCTACTACCGACGATAAGACGGCTGGAGAGCGAGGTGCTGCCAAGACGAGAGACGGCAGAAAAAGGGACGAGGTTTCGTGATCTGCAAGTTTTTATACTGCGAGCTTTTATCTTTTCCCTCTGGCTGGAAAATGGTAACAGAGGAGCAAAGTACCGTGGGGAATGTAGTAGTCCTTCTCTTCTGAGAACCAGGTACATTCACTACATGATGTTATGATGTGGAGTACCAATAACCGAAAATCATAAAGCCATGACAATAGTGTTAAACTAGGAATTAGGGTTATTATTAGATATTAATTACACATTTAGATTGTAGCTTTTAATACAATTTATAGACCTTTTCATATGGTGTAGTTCCTCTTACTGCTCATTCAAAAATTTCAACGTCAAAAATCTCTATCTCTAATTTAACCCTTTATTCAAACAGAGATAATGTTGATTTCAGTCAGACTTAAAAGCCACAGAGTTTACTGGCTTTGATATTTTGTATCAGCTTGTTATACATCTACAATTCTGAAATGAACAGACTTAATACCTTTATAATGTATAGGGAAAATAATTTTTTTAAAAAATCTAATCCAGAATTTCTATGAAATTGTGTTGGTTGTAATTTCAGTTAGTGTGTCCTGCTGTTTCTTGGAGAGACTTCCTTGCTTACAAACCTCTCTTACATTTCCCCTCAGTTTTCCCTTTCCCAGCTGGACGAGTGCTGGTCCATGATACTGCTTTCCTCTGTGAGCTGCTTCATTCACCTGATTAGCATCTTCTCTCCTTCCCTAAATCTTTCTCTTTGTACATTGACTCTGTTCTTTACTGTTATTCCTGCTGATTTGTCCAGTACAGACAGCCAGCATCATGATCTGTAGTTCTCTTTATCTCTGCAAAGTCCTAATAACTGAATTAGTATTATACTTGGTGCCTTTTGATTCTTTTGACATGCAAGCATTTTAAAGTAAGGCATTATGCACAGTAATTAATTATTTCACTGGTGAGGTCTTTTAGAAATATAGGATTTTGCCCAGTCTTGGTGATTTGTTATCAACTACCTATTTTTTGTTTATCCTTCCTTTGCCCTTGCTGTTAGTAACTGTGAGAGATCCTTTGAGAAGTCACCTACTAAGAAGGAATACTGAAAAATAAAATTCTGTGAATGTATTTTCTATGGTTTGACTCCCTGCCGCCTGTACAAGCTCCTTGGCAAGCCTCTTTTGTGTAGAAAATCTGTTTGGAAAAAGACTATCTAAGCTCTTCTGCAAACATGGTTTTGTAACTTTTAGTCAACCTGCTTTATTGTGTATTTATTAATAACCCACCAGAGTTCATGAGCTTTCCTGTTTTTCTTATGTGAACACCAAGTTTCTTTTGATTTGCAGATTTCAGCTTTTTTTCCCCCCTAATTTCTTATAATCACTGCTTAGCTAGACGCAGAACTTGAACACATATTAACTTGAACCATATTGAGTCTTAACCAATAATGTACAAGGTCTGACTATAGTTAGGTTCTTTGTAAGCAGAATTACTGTCAGATTACTGGAGTTTGAAATTGTTTTAGAGATTGATAGAAGCCAGGAATATAGCTGGAAAACCTGTTGGTTTTTCTTAGTGGATGAAATTTGGGAGGAAGAGTCTAAATCCTTCATTTTGTCCTAAAGAGCTGTAGAAATAGAACATTGCATCAAGAGAAATTCTGATATGATGCTGGACAAGAAACTTGTAATCAAGATGTTGACACAGTGAGAGCAGGTTGCTCGGAGGTGTTGAGGGATCTTCAGCTTGGATTTAGAGCTCAAGTGGGCACAGTGAGCAGCCCAGTTTTCTGTTGTAGTTCTTCCTGCTTCAGGATGTCGAATCAGCAATTGCCAGAGGTTGCTTCCAGCCTGCAGTATTCTGAGATTCAAGGTGTCCTGAGCTGTTACTCCTGAAGAGACTGGAAGGTAGATAATATCCTAATGTTTGCACAGAGGATTCTAGCTAAGGCTTGATTTCCAAAGCTGAGGCTTTGTGTTCTTCAGATAATGCTGTCTAGGAGCCATTTTGTTGTTGCTATGGGTCCTACGGGTATGGGAAATGTCATTTCTAGGAAGAGGCTGCTATTCAATTTGTGGTCACTTCGCCAGCAAGTTTGCTTCTTCAAAAATATTAACTTGAAACAAGAGAAGAAGAGCAGCTTCTGAACATCAGCAGTGCTATATTATGCCAATACTGAAATATTTAACAGTTATTGCAGCATTCCGTGTTTCACACTGATGTACTGATGTGGAAATAGACTTTGGCTATGAATTGTGTGGTCATGATCTTCAGTATTTCAAATACTGTTGCCTTAAGCCCTGTGCAGGTGACTTACGTGAGTGTTTGGGAATAGCAAGGAAGTTGTGTTCAGGTATGAAGATGAGTTGGTTCTCTTCTTTTTTTAATTTTTTTCTTTTTTTTCCTCAGGGAAAATAGATGATCCTTTCAGCCCAGAATAAGAAATTAGAAGTTGTGCAGTGTTTATTAATTCTCCCTTCTACTCAAGTAGCATGAATAAAAGATAAATATGAAATTGCATCTCTTCATGGTATAATGAACTCAGGTAACTGAATGTATTTCTGCTCTATGTCATCTCCTTGTACTGCAACATTTGTTATTTCCTAACCGGAAGAGTCTTGCTGTCAGACGAAAAACTGGGTGTCCTCCACACCCCTGGAATATAAACCATCTCATCAGTGAGTCATAGCCTTATATTTCTCAGAGTGACTTCCTGTTACCAGTCCTTGTAAAGATTTAATTAATGCAATGAAGCTCGTCCTCTGTCTCCACCTGTGGCCTGTATCCCTACAGGATTGTGGTAGATGATCCCTTCAAGCAAACCTGCCAGTTATTTTCAAGGCGGGTTAACAAATGGATGTGGATGACTACTTTTCCTCCTCCCCAAACAAATGTTCTGAAGAATTGGGTCCTTTGCCAGAATTCTGGGAAAGGGCAGAGAACATTAGCACACCATGGGAACGTGCACTCTTCTCCCATATAGGTCAGTAAATAAGTTTTTGGAAGAAGGAGGGAATGTGGCACCTATATTCAGAGCCAAACAACAGAAACAGAGTTTTTCTCCCAGTTCAGGCGAATCGATATAAAGGAAGTCTAGTGGGGATTGTGGCAGTCCTTTCTTGGGAGCTGTCCATCATGTTCTGACTGGGCACTTGGGTACTCTGGTGCAGCCAGCTCCCAGCCTGGAAATTCCAAGGCCAAGTTAAGTATGTAGGTTTGCTCTGGATGGTGTCTTCATCTCTGGATTGTCTGCCTGTTTTGTAAGCACTTTTCAATGGTAATATTGCGGTCATTTCTGCCAAACATGTGATTTCACCTTGTAGCTAGCTGCATGCTGCTGAGTGTAGTAGTAGAACAATTTGATGTGGTACGTTAAAACAATCATATGGCAACGTTTTTCACATAATCAACTGGTGTGGCATGTTTCAGTGAACTGAAAAGGTCGTTTTCTTGTCTTGAGGAGTATTTGTGTTCAACAAATCAACACTGAGTTTCTAATAGTACAGAATCATAGAATATCCCAAGTTGGCAGGGCCTACAGTGATCAGCAAGTCCAACCCCTGGCTGCACTCAGCACCACCTAAACCCAAACCCTGTGTCTGAAAGCAGTGTTCCAACACTCCCTGAGCTCAAGGCCGTGCCCACTGCCCTGCACAGCCCGTTCCATGCCTGCCACCTTCTGGGGCAGAGCTTTTCCCTCACCCCCACTGGACCCTCCCCTGACACAGCTCCAACTTTTTTTTCCGTAAGTCTAAAGGTGTTAGTGTTTAATTAAATACTAGTGGGCTTTGGAGGGGTTTGAGCTTGCTGGATATAACTTTCATTTTCAGTGAAGTCACAGCGGAAACTGTTCTGTCACCGGAATCCTCCCTCCTGGCATCTCCCTTCCTCATTTAATGGCTCTCCAGAGATTGGTGGCTTTCAACCCTCAAGCTGCTCTTAGCCTGTAGAACAACAGATCAATTTTATTACTGTGTGCTGTAACAGAAAATGCTATAGTGAAATATTTGAAACAAAAGTGTGAAAGTTAGTGGAAGGAATGTGCTGCACACTAATATATTTTTTGTAATTACCATATCAATTCTTTTTTTTTTTTTTCTGTTAATAGGGGCACTTGATCATGTGTTTGATAATAGCATAAAAAGTGAAAATGTTGTTCTTCAGCTCTTCAGTTTTGTTCTGCCTGTCTTTTTTCTTTTATTTAAAGAGCAATTAAAGATGAATGCCATCACAGGACAGACAGCCATTGTCTGTTTCATGGCTGTCTTGGCCACCATGATCATGAATTAATGGAGCACAAAATCTTTGTTGTAAGCCAAGATGCCACCCTGGACTTTGAAGAGAGCAGACTCGAAGTTTATGAGGGAGCTAGTTGATGTCCTCTGGGAATCTACTCTAGGCAGATCAGGGGCCCATGAGTGCCAGTCACTTTTTGAGAATGTCCTTTTAAAAGCCCAGGAGCAAGTGATTCCACGGGTCAGGCAGGGCAGAATACAAGCCTGGCTGAACAATGAACACTGTTAAACTGGAGCAGGAGAGGAAATAAATGATCTCTGGAAAAAAGGAGTTGCTTCATAGGGATAGTAGAGCTGCAGTTCACATCTGTAGGGAGAAAATGAGAAAAGCTAAAGCCCAGCTCGAACTTACAATGGCCACTGTGGTGTCGGACAAAAAAAAAAAAAAAAAAGACTTTTCAAGCATGCCAATTGCAAGAGGAGCTCAAAAGGAAGACGGTGAACTGATATTTGGAGCATATGTACACCTAACAAGGAGGTGGAAAAGATGAAGGTGTTTAATGCCTTTATTACCTCAATATTTAACAATAACAGCAGGTCTTGGACTGCCCAGACCTCAGAGTTGGAGGCCCGTGACTAGGGAATTAGTGTCTTTGTATTTCTGGTCACTGACATTGTAAGGGAAGATTTGTATCAGCTCAGTGTTTTTATGTTCATGGAGCTTGACAGGATTCACCCCAGAGTACTGAAGGAACGAGTACATGTTACAGCTGGATCCTTCTCAACAGTTTATCACAAGTCATCGGAGTCTGGGGAGGTCCCTGCTGACTGGAAGCTAGCCAGCATTGTACCAATCTACAAAAAGGGCATGGGAGAAGATACAGGATACTGCCTGCAGCCCTGTAAGTCTAACCTCAGCACCTGGAAAGGGCAGGAGGGCATGTCCTGTGAGAAGAGACAGAGGATACCTGCACTATTGAGTCTGGAGAAGAGGAGGCTGAGTGGTGACCACATTGCGCTCTGCAGCTCCCTGAGGACAGGAAGCAAAGGAGGGGGCTGGGGATTGCTCCTGGGAACCACTGACTAGACGGAAACTGCACAGAGCAGTGCCAGAGGAGGGTCAGACTTGGGCATGAGGAAAAATGTCTTTACCGTCAGCATGGTCAAACACTGAAACGTCCTTACTGGAGCAGTTGCTGATGCCCCATACTTCTGCTTAGCGCGGAAGAGCTTAGGCAGTTGGACTAGATCATCTTTGTAGGTCCTTTCCAAATGAACTATTCTGTTCTTTTGTGTTGTATTCACTTCAGTAAAGGGAATAATTGCAATTGTATATTTCAGTGCTCAGCATTGAGATTCCTACCTTCTTAATTCCTCTTCACGTAACAATTGCACTCTCTATGACTATTTGTAAAATGCATTCTATTGCGCTCTGTTCTTAAGGGAAGCATTTTCTACTACTGCTTTGGCTTAACAGTCCTTTCCTCTTTTTTTTTAGCGTCAAATCTCTGGCCTACCTACCATGGCTTTTCCCACAGGAAAGAAAGCCTGGATGAAACACCCACCAAGGCTGTCCTTCCACTTGTCTTACTTTACCATGCCAGGTGTATGTTATCCTCTGGAGGAGGTAAAAGGCTAGAACCGCTGTTTGGTTTGTGCCAACTTGCAGGTGTGTTTACATATATGATGCCCATTATGCCTGAACAAGATCACATACATAGTAAAGGATAAGTTGTTGGGAGGGATCGTCTACTTCTTTAAGGTCATTTCCAACCTAAGCCATTCCGTGATTCTAAGCTTCAGTTTGACTCAACCTGCTTGTTATGCTTCATTCAAAAATTATTTAAGATAATTATCAAAATTATTTTAAATACGTAAGACAATGCTGTAATGAAAGTCAATATTTATTTGGATCCGTAGTTTTCATTTAATGTTAATTAAAAATTATCTCAGATTTCATTTAGCAAATGTGAAAAAATAATAGGTTTGATTTCTTAATTTTGATAGGAATTTTATGAAATCATTTTTGTCTATTCAGTTCCATTATCGATTACTTTTATTTTTTACTTTGAATGGCAGTTTATAACTTTGTGATCCAAAATTAATCAACTGAATCATGAAATATCAAGAGCCAGGGACTAATACAGTTGTATTTTTGTTATTTACAATCAAGGGATGAACAGGAGAGGAAAATCCATTGCTGTAATCTTCTGCAATGTCACTACGTATTTCTTTGACGTGGAATGTTTGCATGTGTATGTTTGTATTGGAGAAAAAAATGAATCATTAGTTAGAAAATAGTCTGTTGAAAGAAATTAATGGTTTTTTTCCCTATAGTAACAGAAAAATCAGTTGACATTTCAAGTGCTCTCTGAGGTCTGCTTTGTTTGCAGGCTTATGCAGTTATGATATCACATTCACAGGAAAGGCAATTAATATATCTTTTAGATTTAAATGAATCAAACAGAAACTCCTTGAAGTCAAATGTTTATTATTAAGAATCTTATCTTTTAGGGTGGTACCTGGAGGTCCTCATTGAAACCAAGTGCTGAGACAGCCCACAGTTAAAGGCACTGTGGCAAAATTGGTGTCTTCTCAGTGCAAGCTCGTGGGAAAATTATTTTTCAATGGGCATGAATTTGTAATCAGACTGTAATGGGTATAATCTATTGGAATCATATTGCTGGTTTATGAGGAGAGACTTGATGAGGCTTGAAGGGGTAGTCTGATAACCAGGGATTGTGCAGTATAGAATCACAGAACTGTAGGGCTTAGAAGGGACCTGTGAACTGAAGTTCTGAAGTTCACATGATGCTATGGATATCTCAATTGCAATGGTGGTGTTCTGAAACAGATGTGGAATTCAGAGTTACTTGAGTAATTATTACCAGTGGTGTATTATTTCTTTGAAAAGACTGAGAACCTCAGGTTCACGAATTTCCATCCACATTCATTATAATCAATCACAAGATGCATTTCCTTGCAGAAAATCAAGCTCAGTCTGAGTAATGCTTCCTGTTTTATTTACCTGGTGCTTTTGGGAGACTGTTCCAGGAGCACATTACTCTGATGAGTAAAAATCTACTTTTAATTTTCATTTGAATTCATTCAGAATAGTCATCTTAAATGTCATGTTTCCATGATATGTGGGCAATGAAATTTCAAAATGATGGTTGCTCTGTCCTCAGCTCTGTTTTCCAGACCCAGCATGGACCTTATGGCCATGAAAGTCTTGCATATACTCAGCGTACATCTCACTTCAGTTGAGTGGATGTTCTGTGTGTAGGCAGGACTATTTGATCCTTGGATTATGGACTTAAACTGTTTGCCAAAAAGAGGTTAGGACAAAAAGGGGGTCTACTGTTGTGGGAATAAAGTGACATGTTTCTGGCTCAGACTGTGACAACACCATTCAGAACTGTAGCATGGTGAATTCTTGCTCTCTTTCTGGTCTGTTAAGTGACAGACTTGCAGCTGACTGGTGACTAGTGAAATAGAACTGTAACAATCTTGTGAAGGCCTCAGAACAAACACTGTACTGTCACACGCTTGTGAAAGGTGCAGAACAAACACAGGTTGCACCCAAGTACAGTGGAGAAGCCAGGAGTTAGCTGTCTTGCTTAAGGTGGTCTCAGGTCCCCCCCAGCCACTCCATGACTCCCACTCCTTCTCCTTCTCCCTTTTTCTTTTCCCTTCCCCTTCCTCTTCCCTTGTCCTTTCTTTCTCCTCTCTCATTTGCCTGTCTTTTAGTAATAAGGGCACGTTCTTGCTCAGTCAACACCTTGACTCTATTCCGAGTCTTAATTAGGAGGGCGTTGGATCAATATAACAAACCACAAGCCACTTCAGTTTGCAACAACTCTCTTCTTTCATGATGATTGTGGTGTAAATGTCCAGTCATACTTAATTCAAAAGATATCTTGAAATCACTAGAAATTCTCTGGTCTTTTATGAAATAATCAAAGAGCTGATGCCTCTCTGACTTGAAACCTGGGGATGGTTACAGACCCCTGTGCCGTCAGCCTTTGAATGTCTATAGGCAGTTTAATTGCTTAGTCTGTGTACACAGTCTTTCAAGTGTCAAAATAGAAAGCAAAGCTAATAGTGTTTTGGAATTGATGCTTGTCTAAGATAACTTCATTTTATCAGATTTCTCAAAAGCTTCCAGGTGTGAACAAGATAATGAAACATTCAATTTGACGTATTGAAAACAGTATTTTTTTCAGAAGTGTATTGGGATCCAGTTGTGTGAAACAGAGTTAAGTAATTATTTGGGGAAGTGAAAATAGTTAGGAAATGTTACTACAGTATTACAGACCTTATGGAGTTACCTAGTAAAAAGTGAAATGTTGGTATTTGCATTATGCTTAATTAGAAGGGAAGAGATCAGCTTCTGACGCAGAGACTGGCACATCTCTGGGTAAAACAACTGTTGAGACAAGAATTTATTTTCTTTTCTAAACAAGCAAGCAGACTACATTAACATTTTGATAATTCTGTATATTCAGAATTTCCTGAGAGCACTGGTTCTCAATCGATGAGGTAAAATAAGATTGCAGGATATTAATGAAAGAAGGTTCATTTCAGGTAGTCACATTTGAAAGAGTACTACTGCATTTCAAGTCATATTTGACTTAATTAACAGGTGTGATGTCAGACGAATGATTTCTTTTATGGCAAAATTGCAACAACTGATTCCACAAGCAGATGAATACCAAAATGATTCCTTTCACCTTAGAATTGGTTCTTCATTTCTAGTTAAATATAAGGAGGAAGATGTATCATATGTATTGAATTTCCTCATATTGGATCAAATTTGTAATTCTGAGAAGGCTGTTACTGGTAAACTCTAACTTTCTTGAACATGTTTGCGCATGAATGGGAGTTTGTATGGAAGAGTATAATTGGAACCTAGATGTTTTCTGTTGCATTTTTCTGTTTTTAGAAAAAGTTACACCTGGGTAGCAGTGGGTAAGCAGACAACTCTGGATAAGCATTCATGGTGTTTGCAGTTTGTGCTATGCTCGTATGCACTAACCAGAAAAACAGGCTTTTGCTTTTCATCTTTCAGTCCTGTTTTGGCACATTTTGAATTTGAAGTAGCAAATACTTTTTCCTCGTTTTGATTTTTTGTATGAGTGTAATCAAATACTCAGCACATATGCTTCAAACATGTGGAAAACTTCCCTGGGCGTGAAGGTCGTAAGAATGTTTGGAGTGCTTTGTCAGGAGGTGCTTTAGACAGTTGGGTAGGATCAATTTATGGAGTACTAGAACACAGCAGTTACCTAGCAGTGCTCAAACGCCAGATTGGCTGGCAGAAGTTAAAAAGCTGTCTAACTACATGGATTAACGAACTGGTGGGTGCCAGATGTCATTAGCAGCATCCATTTGTAATACATTTATTGGCACTTCATTGTTAGTCATTGTTTTCTGTGGCTTTTTTTTTTTAATATATATATTATTATTTGATCCAAGAAAGCTAATGTTGTGTCTTTGTGTGGGGAGGGACTGTAGAGCGGTCTGGACACATACCTCTGGGTGTGCTCAAAAGCAGGCTTCAAAGATGTCAGGAAAGTTTGCGTTAATAGGAAGCTTTCCCTGGGTTCTCTATGTGCTGCCTCTGCATGAAGCCAATTGAAGCTGAGCAGAGAAAGGTCAGGTCATGAGGAGCTGAGGAAAGCCTTTCTGATTCATGGGCTGCATGGGCAATCAGTGATGCCTGCTGTGAGACACCACAGGTATCGGTTTCTGTGCTGCTGCGTCCAGCACACTAACTGCCTGTTGGCTCTTCAGGGCAGGCTTCAGATGTGTTGACTACGCTGACTGTGTATTCTTTAGGTACATCAAGTACATGTATAAGTTAGAGGATTTGGGGTAAACAGAAGTCAGGATATACCATTCTCCAAATACAGGACATACTGCTACCACTAGGAGTTTTTTTCATGTATCTGTTGTGATTTAACCTGGCAGGCAGATAAACACTGCACAGCCTTTCACTCACTCCTCTCCCTGGAGGATGGAGGAAAGGATCGGAAGCAAAGGTAGAACTTGTAGTTTGAGATAAAAACTATTTACTGAGTCAGAAAAGAAAGAAAGAAAGAACAGTAATGATAATTTTATATACATACAAGTGGTAAACAAGTGATGTACAAAGCAATAGCTCACCACCCACCAACCAGTGCCCAGCCAGTCCCCAGGCAGTGGCAGCTCCCCCAGCCAACTCCCCTCAGTTTTACACTTTCACTGTTTTTCTCCTGAAGTCCAAACATAGCATCATACCAGACACTATGAAAGAAGAACCAACTCTGTCCCAGCTAAAACTAGGTCACCATCTTTGGTAGACAGGACAAGAAACTGAATTGTAGGAACAGAATTTTATGTTGGTTGATGTGAAGAAATTTCTAACAGTAAAGACCAGGAAACACCAGAGTGGCTTTCCATTGGTCATTTTGGAGTCTCCATCTATAGCAACATGTTGAATTACTCAGTATGATGAGCTCATGCTGGGGCAGTACATCAGTGAGTGGAGAGGGCTCATGAGCTTTAGAGGTGTTTTTCTTCCTTAGAAATCTCTGTGTCATGATTTTTTTTTCCTTGAGAAACTCTATAGCTTTTCATGCTGTGAGTGGAGAAAACATTGTTCAGATCTTACAAAGGATGCTGAATATGAATGCAGAAGATTGCAGACATGAGAACTGATGTCCTTTGCTCAAACAGCATGTTGCTGTTGAGCTTAAGGAGGACAAGAACTGCAAGGAGATTTGCCACTTGGTACATGCCCCCTGGTAGCCATGTGTTGATGGGGCAGCAGCAACAGATGTCTAAGGGTGCCAGGGGGGAGGCATGCACTTTGCATGCACTGTCATGCTCGCAGTTTTCGATTGACAGTTGGACTTGGTGGTCTTGAAGGTCTTTCCAGCCGAAATGGTTCTATGGTTTTGGGAATTTTAGCGAGACTGATATATTGCATGTCTCTTCTGAAGTGAATTCTGGAATTTAGGGTAGGGGAAAGGTTGCTCTGGAGAAATGGGGCACCCACCAGGTTCTACCAAGGGAATTCCCATCCCATTGCACATCAGAGATTACACAGTCGTCATTCACAGTAAGAAAATTGGCTAAAATTCTCTGCCCAATTCTGGCTCCACTTCTCAGCTAATTTCCACTCTGGTCATAGAGCAAGAAACTCCTCTTGGGGGTGCGCCCAGGATCCTGCCTTGTTGTGTGCATGGTCTGCAGGAGGACTTCTCATTGTCCATTTCCTCAGTGGCTGGCATCTTCTCCTCTGGAGTTCCTGGCTTTTGTTCATGCATCAGACACTCTCAGTACTCTCACCAGTACTCAGTGCTACTTAAAGTCCCTACAAACAGAAGTAGTTAAATGGGGAACAGGTCTCATGCCCTGCAGCTGGTGCTTTGTGCAGCAAGCTAGGCACCCTTGGCCTTCAATGGCTCAGTGCTCTCCTTGGCCCCTGGAAGCGCTCCAGATTGGATGTAAGTTGTCAGGTGTCCCTGTGCTCATTATGAGGTGCATGCCTCTGTGTCAGTCACCTGGCACATCTGTTGGCCTGGCTAGGCCCTGTGGTTGGTTTCCCTCCCTGCCAGGTGAGGGTGGGCTCTGGTGCAGGCCTGTGAGGCAGCTGGGCCTCTTGTGTGCCCTCCTGTGACTGCAGGGAGATGCAGCAGTGCCCAGCTCTGGGTGTGCAGTGGCCTCCTCCAGTGTGGCTTGCAGTGAGCTGGGAGTGAAAGGTGCAGCTCTTTGCAGAATCAGTGCATGAGCAAGGCCAGGGGACATGGGGAGCCATGAGGGGGCCTGTCCTCTGTCCTTGCCTTGTGGCTCTTTATTTTCATGAACAGCTGGTACATAGCTGGGACTTTCTTCCTATCAGTCTTGAAAAATTAATTCCTGCCTTCTGTATGCTTGTCTTCTTGCTGGTGAGTCAGAGCCTATTCTCTTCCAGGTTTGATTGTTCCTGCAATCAGCATGTAAGAGGTGGTCAGAGAATACCTAGACTTCAGCCTTGTCACGTATCTGCGTGTTGAACAGCAGTCCTGGTACCCATAGTATTATAAGCAATGAGGTTCATATCTCCTCGGATTGAGAGACGATCTTCCAGTGAGCTTTCCAGTGTTACCACCACCTTTCCCAATAGGAAGGGTCTCTTAACATCCAAGACAGTTGTTATATTCTTACAGCAGAAGGCAGCCACAAAGGTGCTGTGTTTCTCTGTGAATTAATAATATGGACTGAATTATCTGAGCTCATCTGTTTCAGATTAAATCCATACTAAGCTTCTTGGCATGAGAAGTAAGCAGAAGAGGAACAGGCAGAAGAAACAAGAAAGCAGCCACTAGCTGTGGTCCTATACAAGCTGAGCAATTCAAACCTGATCCTTATGGAACTCAGTTGTTAGTGGGAAAAGCTGCATCTCTGAAGCTGAAAATTCTTACAGGCTTGACAGAATGAAATGAAAGGTCTTTGTACACTTCACATCAGGTGTTTGAAGATGAACTAAAAATATCCAGCCAAATATATAAATATATACCATATATAAGAAAATAATTACTTAATTTTTTTCCTGTTGAAGCTGTACCTTTTTTTTTTCCCTCTGTCAGACTTCTGATAAATTATTAATAGTCCCAAACTCTTCTCCAAGTTTACATTAGCAACATCCCAGGGTGTTGGAGGAGGATATACTTCAATTGAAATTATTGATTTATTCTTCCATGCTCTTAAAAGGCATTTTATTTTCTTAATGCTAAAACTAAGTGGAAGGAAAAGATTTTTAAGAGGCAGGTTTTATTCTACAGTGCCCAGCTTTTCTGGATATTTCAAACGCATTGAAGTATTTATTCCCATGCAGGCATGGCACTGCTGTCAAAATGGTAGCAAAGTGGCTAGAGTGATTGCCTCAGCTATCGTGCAATTTAAAATTGATTTAATAAATTCATCCTTTTTCCTTTATGAAGTCTGTATCCATGTCACCTAACTTGACAAGTTCATCTTCATTTTTTTTTGCAGTTGTACCTCCTCTTTGAGACACGGTTCTCCAACTCTGTGTGGAAATTGTCAGTTATCATCTGGTTAAATGAAGCTGACAAGTATGTTCTGTCAGCTTTCATTTTAATGACTTAATATGGGAAGAAGTCAGGATTTTGTATGGATGGTAATATCTATGAGTATTTTTCTGTCCTACATGGATTCGTATTAGGAGCCAGACCACCTCGGACATGGCTTCTGACTTCAGATGAGAGATTTCATTTTGGATGATGTGCTGATTTTGATTTAGTGTATCTGAAACTCAATGAATTTAAAGGGAGTGTGTCAGGGGTGTACTAGCCATTCTAGGAGAGCAATGAATACTGAGTGCTATGCTACAAACCTACAAATTGTTACATCAAAAATTAGTAGTTTTATGCTGAGTTACTAGATACCACTGTATGGGATATTAAATCCTGAAATGTTATATATCCTCTAGAAGATACCCTGGCTAGAGTCATATTCAATCCCGAATCAACAAAAACTTTAGAAGTGTTCAACTTTTAAGGACTTCAGTGGCCCTCACAGGACTGTCTGCACACTGAAACTAACATTTCGGTGTTTCATCTTCACTTGCATTTAAATCACAGCACATTGTGCAAAGCAACTTCATGAAGGAGTTCAATTTTTCACATCCAAAAAGAGCTTTAGTAGGCTTTGAAAGGATCCTATGTAGAGCAGACACTCAATATTATGTCCCATAAACAAATAGAAAGAATGGCATGTGAATATTTATTTGATAAGATAAATGGTTCAAAATGCATCAAACGTTGAAGTTCTATTAAAAAGAATTTCCCTCAATTTCCATTTCTACCCATTTTTCTTGTTCTTGTATGTCAGACATTTTACAAATATATGTAAAAACACCCACATGAAATGTGTGCTGAAGTACAGGAATCTGAAATGCTTTCAACCTTCTAATTCATAGTAAGGATACAGAAAAGAATGTTTTATGTATTTGTTTTTAATGGTATATAACACTATTCCAAACTGTTTCAAATTACAGGGAGAACAATTTGGGTGTAATATTGGGCTGCTTATTACAGAATGACTCTGTTAGCCTGTTTAATGCCTTAAGTTTCTGGCTTCAGTTGGCAAGATCTAAGAGAACAGGTTTTGTTCTTTTTGGGGGTCATCTCTACTCCAGCCTGCATTTAAGGTGTTCAGTGATACATGGAACACGACAAAGGCATTAATTTCTTAAATGACAAGGGAAACAATGATGTATAGGAACAAGGAACTTTATTTTCCCCTCTGAATGTAATTCACAATCACGTGTATGCATTACGGATTTTCTCCCCCTACTTTCAATGCAGGCATCAGGCATTCCCAGTTGTTGCCATTTCTGTATCAGACTTTATAATCCTTTCTGCGTCTGTATCACAGATATGAGTCATGGTGACATGATTGAATGAACCTGCTGAACGAGCATTTAAGGAACACCTCTGAGCACACTGAAGGGTGTTGAACACTTGTTCACCTAGGTGAGATGTGTGAAGTCATTAAGCAATGTCTGTTTGATGTGAGCCTGAATTTCAGCTACTGTTCCTTCTGTTTAAACAAAGTAATTAATTTTAATAAATTTAAAATAAAAAAAATCACTTTCACAACTACTGTGCAGCTCTGAGATTAGCATTAGATACTGTCATGTCTTGTCAAATGCAGTTCTTTATAATTGCAAAACAGACTAATCAGTGTTTAACACTAATCAACCTCTTTCAGTAAAATGCATGGTTAAAAGATGCTCAAAAAGGATGCTTTTACTGATTTATATGAAGGAAGTTTGGAACGCTTCATTGTTATCTCTGAGAGACATAAGCTTTTGTGTGTATCTGGGATGCTGAATAAGGCCCACTGGCAGTCACAGAAATGTCAGAACTGAAAATGTTAGCATCAGGGCTGAGCACCAGGAGATCCAATTTTCAGCACCAGCTGCCTGCAGAAAGAAACAGCAAGGGTCAGAAATCCATCAAAGTTTTTTCCTCCTCTAGTTTTAAGAATCTGATAATATTAAATAGACCTGCCCCCATCTGATCTTTGCTTGCTCTTCCGCAGACAATAGCCCTCTAATACCTGAACACTGATAAAGCAAAATTGCTCTGTTAGATCGTGGGAAAATGATTTTCTCATTTTTCAATTCCAGGCAGACTGGATCTTACTGAAGTGAACACCACCACACATTAACAATATGGATTATTAATTGAAACAGCTGCATCATAAATAACATTGTTCACCTGGGTGTTCAGACTTCTCGAGACATATGACACATATATAATAACAACATAGTTCTCTTCCGTTTGGTAATACCTTAATCAATGTATATTCTTTTTTTTCTCCACGTTCACATTAGGTGGAGAGTTTTAGTTTAAAGAAAATTGTATGATGACATTATAGAAATGTTTTATGGATGGGATTGTCAATACATGGGAGAAGAGTAGCCAAGGCTATGCACAGTTTCTTTTCCAACTCTTATATCAGTATAGGCGTGTGTCTCCTGGAGGACGACAACTTCAAGAGCATGTTCCCCAGCTCCTTTTAGCCACTTCGGTTAGTTTAATTAATTAGAGAAGGGTCATGGAACAATAGAATAACTTGTCTTGAAAGAGACCTCTGCAGGGAGGTCCATGCCTTTGGCCAAAGCCAGTCTAATCCTCCGAGGGACTTCTCCAAACACATCTCAAGCATCTCTAAGGAGCTTGAGCTAACTTGGTCATTATGGAAGGTGAATCTCCTCTTGAGAGAACTGTGGGAATTTGACTCGCAGCTGACTAGTGCTGGGAAGCATCAGGGGACAGCAGTGTGTCACCATGCCACAGCTGCACCCTGAAAGGATGTGCTCAGTTCCCTTTGGAAGGGCTCCAGAGCTTGCACACCTGCTTCTCCAGCTCTGACCAGGCAAATGTCATTCAAGCCAGGAAGTTACTATGGCTCAAGCACAGGAAATTGTGTGAACGCTGTTAACTTACTACTGACTATCCTTTCTCAGCTTTACTGGAAGTGTGCCAGAAGCTTCTTAGGTTACTTTGTGTTTTCCCATAACATCTATTGACCCATACCTTTCTGTATGGTTATCTCTTGGCAGTTTGATGTAGAAATCTCTTTTCCAATCTTCCAAAGCCTTCACTCTTTATCTGAATTTTAGAATGGGTGCTGTACTTTGCTTCGGGTAGGAGAATGCCCAGTGAGGCTGAAGTGAGAAAAAAGTTGGGGAAAAAAATCCAACAGAGGAAAAAATGTCATAGAATCATAGAATCATAGAATTAGCTAGATTGGAAAAGACCTACAAGGTCATCTAGTCCAACTATAAACCTACCACCAATAACCCCACTAAACCATGTCTCTCAACGCTATATCTAAATGTTTCTTGAACACCTCCAGGGACGGTGACTCCACCACCTCCCTGGGCAGCCCGTTCCAGCACCTGACCACTCTCTCAGAAAAGTAGTGTTTCCTAATGTCCAGCCTAAATCTCCCCTGGCACAACTTGAGGCCATTCCCCCTCGTCCTGTCACTAGTTATAAGAGAGAAAAGGCTGACCCCCAGCTCACTACAACCTCCCTTCAGGCAGTTATAGAGAGCGATAAGGTCCCCCCTGAGCCTCCTCTTCTCCAGACTGAACAATCCCAGCTCCCTCAGCCGCTCCTCATAAGGCCTGTACTTCACACCCGGCATCAGCTTCGTCGCCCTCCTCTGAACATGCTCCAGGGCTTCAATGTCTTTCTTGCAGTGAGGAGCCCAAAACTGGACACAGTACTCGAGGTGGGGCCTCACCAGGGCTGAGTACAGAGGGACAATGACTTCCCTACTCCTACTGGCAACACTATTTCTGATACATATGCAATCACTTCTCCTGACAAAATGGACGCAGTAGCCCTTACTGTTCTGCATTTAGGGACTGTTGCGCTTCCTCATCTGCCTGGGCACAGAGAGGGGTTTTAACTGGTGAGATTAGGTCTGTATTGTTAGCTCAGATACTGAAGTTGGACAAAATACACAGAACGAATGCTTATTTTTAATTAGATTTCTCTAATGTAGCATGCTTCATTCTAGACAACAATATCTTAGGTTTGTATTTGGTATAAATACTATTTCCTATGTATATGGCAATTCAAGTACATGCCTAGCTTAGCAGAAGTGAAATTCTACATCTTGAGCCACCCAAGACAAGTAAATCACTACTTAGTGTGTTCATTTAGCGATTTCATATTCTCTTCATCATTTAATCTGTGTACTCACTCTATTCAGACAGGTGCTGCAAAAGAAGGAGGAAGCCGACACCTTCAAATAATAATTAAAAAGATTGCATTAAACTAAATCATTGGTTTAAAATATAACTCTATTCCTGTCATACACTTTCATCTCATTGTAATTATAGATGTTAACATTTTAGGTGTGGTGCTGTGGTATATAGCATTAAAGATCTCAAGTGTTTAGGGACATCTGTTTGCAGCTTCTAGCACATACAGAATCAGCCCAAAGTGTTCATTTATGAAGCCAAACTATTCAGCTGAAACAGAAAATGTCATATTCATCTCTTTGTTTTCCATGATCATCTTTTCATCCTTTTATCTCCTGTTCGTCATTAATGTTGGAAACGATGCTTCCTGCTGTACACAAGGTACTACCACATTGCAGCATTTGTAAATATGCCGTTCTCATATGTCATTGCTTTGCTTCTTCTTGGCAGTTGTAGATCATGAGAAAATGAATCCAAATACTAGAAATTAATAAATCTCACTCTGGATATGCATATAGTTTTTTATGAACTACTGTTATCAA
Organism: Numida meleagris; assembly: GCF_002078875.1. Classification (NCBI taxonomy): domain Eukaryota; kingdom Metazoa; phylum Chordata; class Aves; order Galliformes; family Numididae; genus Numida; species Numida meleagris. Next base: position 275,473 of record NW_018362987.1, read on the forward strand.
TGGATAGAAACAACATAAATAGGTTTTTCTTTGACAGTCTTAATTTCAAGAGTTTTAAATACGTCTTCATCTCTTCAAGGCAGGTAGAAGCTCTCTTTGACTATCTGTTAAATCTACTTTTGCACTGATTTTCTAGTAGTCTGCTCAACTCGTGTTCATTGTCTTGACACGTTTGGTAGTGGATACATGTGGACAGGCTCTTGAAAATACACAGCATATGAAATTAATTAGGTTTTGCTGTCTGTGCTTGAGTTCAGTGCTGTTGTCTTCTGAATTAGCTCCAATGTGTTCAGAGAAGTCCTGGGAGGTGCTGCTTAGTGTGAGAAGAGCTGGGGCAGAATGTGTTCTTCTGTGAATGATACAGTTGAGGTTCCAGGCAGTCCAGTGTTTTGTCAGCAACAGCACTGGAGCAGTAATGGCTTATGCAAGCAGCACTGATGATCCTATGGCGATATTTTACTGAGGAAGACAGGCATCAAAATGTATATTGTTACTTAAGTTGTTAGATACTATGTGTATGATGTATAGACTCACATATGGTTACGAGATACTGTGTTACTTTTGGCATGTCTTTCTCATTTCTACTGGTTCTGCTGTAAGGAAGCACGCCACTAATGCATTGCGAGTTCATTTTTGTATCTAAATTTGACTTAATGGTGTTGAAGGAAAGATTTCTCTCTTTGTGCTTTTGAAATGACGTGACAGTGTCCCCTAGTGGCCTGATGTTTCTCACGGTAACATTTACAGCTTTTCTGTTTTGTTTTTTTTTGGCGTGTGCATGTCTTTTTTTCCCCCCATTTGAAGATATTCTGGCATACTTACAAAGAAGGCCGTTGACTCATCACTGATAATTATTTATAGGATGTTTTAGGACAAATACCTTCTTGATTAGCACAGATGGTGTGTATCCAGGAGCACTGTAATTACTGAAACACAGATATACTACCTAAAACCATGTAACGTTTCACATGCAGAGATGGATAGAAGGATGTTTCCCTTCCTAAATAAACCATGTGTTCTTGTACTCTACAGGAGGTGGAGGATAATAAAGAATTTCACAGCACATTTCTAATTAGCTTGCAGTGACATTACGACATGGAAATTCAGAGTTGCACAGTAATTAGATAAAACTGAGCCAGATCTGTCTTCCAGCTCCTCACATCTTGCCTTTCCCAATATATACACAGCCACTGGGGCTGTGTAATTTCTCACCCTCATTTTGTTGCTCTCAGCGGTCTTAAGTCAGAATTTTTTTGTTATGCACTGGAATATCTTCAGTGTAATTAGTATTAAGTAGCCTAAGGACTGACATGCAAGGCAGGAACAAGTTCTTCAAAGAAATTTCAAGTAACGTTACCTCTTCTTTGTATATATTGTGCACATATGACCAGCTGGTAGGCTGCACTATAACTTAGTTTTCACTGTACCTAAAAAAAAACCACAGGAAACAACAACAGAAAACCCAGACCTTTAAACTTGATTGGGTTGAAAAACTAAGAGCTAGATTCTGTGAAACAGCATTTGACAGGTGTTACAGATGGCCTCTACATCAGATGTGAACATGAATCATGGAATTACTTGGGTTGAAAGAGGCCTTAAAGCCCACCCAGCCCCAACCCCTGCCATGGGCTGGCTGCCTCACACCCGACCAGGCTGCCCAGGGACCCATCCATGGCAGTCAGCACCTCCAGGGATGGGGCACCCACAGCTCGGGGCAGCAGTGCCAGTGCAATGGAAGCTGGAAATCTTTTCTCATTAACTTGCACGATTCCAACTAAACATGTTACCTCTGTCTTAAGCAAGCAACTATATTTACTTTTAAATTTGATTATAACCTTTGAGATGGAAGCCAGGAAATATTGGCATAATTATTGCATAGTAAAGCATTAAAGAATCAAAGTAGCTATTAGTCTTTTAGATGGGAATGAAGAGTCATTATTTTTTTTTCCCATGTGTGTGCTGGAGATAGCTGCATGCCAGAGTCTTACCTCCAGGTGCCCTAACTGTATGGCTCAGCATTTGATCTCAACTTCTAATGCACTCTCCATTTTAATACACACACAGCTTCATCTCTTAAGACTAAGAATATAAACTGTTTTGCATCATTGGTGTATCAATAGCTGTTTGACGAAATGTGTGCTGTTTTGAATATTAATAGTAGAGTTCAGCTAATCACAATATGGAGCTTTTTAAAGAACATTAAGAAAAGTAAACGCAGATTTCTCAATGAAACAATGATCTTTTTTACTTAGGAGACTAAAGTAAAAGAATTCATTGAAATTTTTGGGGACAAGTGATTTTCTTTTTGAAATGTTTTCAGTGGCCTTGTATTTTTCTAAGCTAATATTATGAAGGAGTTCAACAAGCACTCCAGATGTAAGTTTACTTCAAATGCTAATAGCTCTTGATCACATGTGCAGCTGGTACTGAGTTCTGTCCCCACATAGATTCCTGTAAAGCTGGTAAATCAGAAATGGCTTTATTTTGGCTTCATTTTTGCTGTTGTGTCTGTTTCTTTATTCACTACAGCACAGGGCTTCAGTGGTGCTTTTACTGGATGATATACAGAAAGTATGTGATAAATGCAGTGCGTTGGGCTGCAGTGTGTAGGGATTGACTGTTAAGGCCAGAATTTCAGCCTTGGCTAGCTCTGTGTGGGCAGACTCTTGCAAATGTAGAAGTTGGCTGCCATTGTGTGTGCATATAGGGATACTCTTGCTCAGTTGAAGTGGAGTGTAGGTGTAGTCTGACACCTCCAGATGTGACCTTAGGCGTTAGATTTTACCTAGATGCATGGATAGTTAAATTACTGAAACTTAGAAAATAGCTTTACTGAAAGATCAGCCTTCTGTAAATACATTGTGGGGAAAAAAAAAAGAATATGGGAGAGTAGTAGTTGTCAGATAACTATGTATTTATCTTAAAACACCAAAGTAGAATTTCACCAGCAGTGATTTTTGAAAGTAACTGAAATGTAAAATTCACTTGAGAGGAAAAAAAAGAAAGTGGCAGGCAGCTCTAGGGGGGGATGCGTGCTGAGTGTTGATGCCTGATGCTCAGTTAGGAACGCTTTCCCTGGGGGGTGGTTTGGCATTTGAAAATTGGCAGGAGATGAGGACAACTCTCGAGGGCTGAAATTAGTCTAAGTCAAGATTCACGAGATTTCTCTGGGAAATTGAGACATTCATGGTGGGAATTAAATGTCCAAGAGTTCTAACAGAATTGAGAAGCCTGGTCCTCTGATGTGGGCTCCTCATAGGCAACAGCTGGGTACACAATGACCTATCTGCTGGCTGGGGGCTGAGGCACATTCAGCCTTATGTGTGCTTCCTCTAGTTATCTCCACCATGTGTACCTGCTGAGAAATTCAGCTCCAAAGATGTCCCTCTCTGCTTTCATCTCTTTTTTTCCCCATCAACCTGCAGTCCTGTCCTACAGAAAATTCCCCAGTTCTGTTCAGATCCTCTACTGGCTGTTATGGGAGCTTGTCTTTTCTGGCAGTGAGCTGTTCTTCTCCATCAGTGCACAGCATAGTGACTGCAGAAATCCTGTAAGAACGCTGGAGAAAAAAAGGGGTCGAGAAATGGGTTTCTCACAGAGAAATTATTTTGGGGCCTAACTGCTCTTTCTACCACAGAAAAAGTTCCCCTTGTTTTTTAGCTGCACAGCTGAGAATTCACTGAGTGTTGTGTTCAGGTGTTACTCTGCTGCAGCCTTGAAATAGGATAACATGTTTTTTATTTGAGGAGTGTCACACAAGTAAAGCTGAGTGCCATTGTAGTTTGGATATTTCAACAGCTTGGTTCTCTGGGCAAAAATAGAAAGAGTCTGATAAGGAAGCACAGCTTGTAAACACAGCTAGTCTGATTTATGAGTTTTCTGAACATCTATTTACTCTGCTAAGAAAACATGCCAATTAGCTGTAGAGACACGAAATATTTTAAGGCATAATGAAATAAACATAGCAAACCATGCATGCTGTTGGTTTAATGTATAAGTTTTCTAATATCTTCTGAATAATGAACACATTTTCCCCGTGGTTAGATTGCAACCAGAGGTTACAGCCAGGATCTGTGTTCCAAATTTGCCCATATGAATTACAGTGATGCAGTTGAAAATGATAAGACAGGAACACACATACCAAGGAACTGAAAATCTGTATGGGATTTTTTTTCCTTCTCAAAATTCTCTCTTAAGATTTCATGTTCAGGCAGTGACTATGAAGAGGAGCTCTGTGGAGAAGGACCTGGGGATCCTGATGGACAGCAGATTGGCCATGAGCCAGCAGTATGCTCTTGTACCAAGAATACCAATGGTATCCCGGGGTGCATTAAAAAGAGCATGGCCAGCAGGTCGAGGGAGGTCATCCTCTCTCTCTACTCTGCCCTGGTGAGGCCACATTTAGACTACTGTGTTCAGTTCTGGGCTTCCCAATTTAAAAGAAACAGGGATCTCCTGGAAGGAGTCCAGCAGAGGGCCACAAAGATGATGAAGTAGCTGGAGCATCTCCTGTATGAGGAAAGGCTGAGTAACCTGGGCTGTTCAGCCTGGGGAAAAGAAGACTGAGAGGGGATCTGATAAATGTTTATAAATGTCTAAAGGGAGGTGGGAGGCAAATGGATGAAGCCAGACTCTTCTCGGCGGTGTGTAGCGATGGCACAAGGAGCAATGGCCCAAAACTTGAACATAGGAAGTTCTGTACTAATATGCGGAAGAACTTCTTTACTGGTAGGGTGATGGAGCACTGGAACAGGCTGCCCAGAGAGGTGGTGGAGTCTCCTTCTTTGGAGATATTCAAGACCCATCTGGACGCCTACCTGTGTGACCTATTGTGGGGAACCTGCTTTAGCGGGGATTTGGACTCAATGATCTCTTGAGGTCCCTTCCAACCCTTTGTGATTCTGTGATTGTGTGATTCCTCCCTCATTTGTTTTGTTTTCTGAAGAAAACTGAATGTTTTAGTAAAAGCACTTCATTTCTCTAATTCATAAGTTTTCTCCTCTTGTATCACATCTTTTGCTTCTTGAGACTTCCATGATCTTATGTAATACCTACTTGTAAATGTTTCTCTATGCAAGAAAGACAGTTTGGACAAATGACAGCAGATTGTCATTTGTACTGAATAAGGCATTGGTTTTGCATGTTTATGGGTCTCACCAGACAGCTGTGAGCAAGGAGAACTTGAGGAGGCATTTAGTGGAGCTGCTGCTGTGAAACATGAGTGGCTTGCTCTACCTGCAACTGGTCAGGAATCAGTGGCTTGGAAGTGCCCTGTAAGTTCTGCCTCACTTGCAGCATCACCTGCCAGCTGTCAGAGACCTGGCAGCTGCTGAGTTGGGTACCGCAGGAGCAGGATCCTTTTCTCCAGCCGTGCCTCGCGTGCCATCTGCTCGTACCCCTGCCAGCTGAATAAACTCACTTTCCACCTGCTTCATACTATCAGAGTCGTGCAAAATAAGCCAATCGGATATAGAAACTTGCTCTATCTGTGATGGTAATTATAATTTATTTCAGCTTGCTCACACAATCCACAGAGATGTTTTAATATTGGAATTGTGGAGAAAACAAAGCAGCATAGATTGACTGAAATGGAAGGAATTATTAAACAGTGTTATGAGGTTCTGAAGTTGTAGAAGAGTGGAAGTATAGCTTAAATAACAGAAAATGGGCACATAAAAATCAGATAATTGCCTCCCCGTCATGTATTGCTTAATTTAAAGGAAATTTGTTAAAGAGAATAGGCTTTAAATAGATGATTTGTCTTAGGTTTAATTGCAAAGATTTAAGAAGCCCTGGAGAAATGAGCAGAATAACCCGCAGTGATATCTTAAATGCTTGCTTGACTCCCTCACCCATAGTGCAAGGTTATGTGAGAGAAACAAAAGGGCAATATAAATAACAGAAGGGGAAAAAGATTTTAGAGTGCAGTGGGTGTCAGCACTAATAATGTGGAAAATTGCTCATTTTATATATAACTTCTTAAACAGCATAGTAATATTCATTTATTACTCTGAAGTGGTCCAAAAACACAACCTTAAGACATTAAGATGAAAATTACTTTGATGAATAAGCCTATATTGCTTTCAGATGTCTTTTAAAATCAGAACCCCAAAAGTTAATCATGGTTAACAGAATCTAAACATTAATGCTGTCATTTGAATTATTGACTTTTGACATATAGATATTTTAGAAGATGAATTGTGGTGTTCAGCCAACATAAGTATTCTCTGCCAAAAATAGCATGCAGTTAAAATGGAAAATAATAAAACAATCAATATGTGATGCAGAAATGTCTTATGTTTTATTTTTAGTCTTGAGAAGGGCTGTATGAGTTGAGCTGAACAGCAGGATTGCTTCAGGAGATATTCTGTGGTGTGCCTCTGTCTTAGGTGGGAAGGAGACTGAAAAAAACGTCAGCAAATTGGCTGCACTCATTCACTGCGTGAAGAGATAAACCTACAAACTATACTAATGGAGAAGATAAAACAATGGTTTTTGAGATAGAAATGAATTTAGATCATTTTTCTGTAGGTCTAAAGGCTGGAGCTCAGAGGGGTAGGTTCAAATAGCACATGTCATCCAAAGGTTTGGGAAGTAAAGGGCATGTAGGTATTTAGTAAATGAGCACAACTTCTTGAACATCTTTTTTTTTCTCAGTGACGTAATGGTGAAGCGGCATATACATTTTTCCTTATTGATTCAGGCATCATCAAGTGAGTGGATTGCACATAGGGTTCTATGCATTGTCAGTGATGGTGGCCCTTTGCTCTCATTTGATCTGTTGTTGTTCACCTTCAGACATGCCTTAAGGGCTGCCTGTACAGTGTGTGTGAATTAAAATGATCAGAACAAGTTTTTGACAACAGAAACGGTACTGTGAAAATACTGTGATGTGCTGTCTAGTACCTCTGTGTGAGCAGGAGAAGCCACTTCTGTTTTCCTGTTGGATGTGCACGTGCTTTGACAGCACTGCCCTTGCTCCAGCCATGACTAGATGAACATCCATTATGTGCCCCACTGTGGTGAGCAGCACCATCAAGGTGCTGGATGTGGCTGGGAATGTGGCCACTGAGGACAATGAAAAGGCTGAGGTTCTCAATGCCTTTTTTACGTCTGTCTTTAAAAGCCAGACCAGCTGTCCTCAGAGCACTCTACTCTCTGACCTGGAAGTCTCGGATGGGGAGCAAAACAAACCCCCCATGATTCAGGAGGAAACGGTCAGAGACCTACTACTCCACCTGGACTGCCACAAGTCCATGGGGCCGGATGAGATCCACCCGAGAGTACTGAGGGAACTGGCGGAGGAGATAGCCAAGCTGCTTTCCATCATCTATCGGCGTTCCTGGTCAACTGGAGAGGTCCCAGAAGACTGGAGACTTGCCAATGTGACTCCCATCTACAAGAAGGGTTGTAAGGAGGATCCGGGGATCTACAGGCCTGTCAGCCTGACCTCGGTGCCAGGAAAGGTTATGGAGCAGATTGTCCTGAGGGAGATCACGCGGCATTTGCAGGACAACTGGGGGATCAGGCCCAGCCAGCATGGGTTTGTGAAGGGCATTTGCAGGACAACCGGGGGATCAGGCCCAGCCAGCATGGGTTTTGTGAAGGGCAGGTCCTGCTTGACCAATCTGATCTCCTTCTATGATCGAGTGACCTGCCTGGTGGATGAGGGAAAGGCTGTTGATGTGGTCTACGTAGACTTCAGCAAAGCCTTCAACACTGTTTCCCACAGTATTCTCCTGGAGAAACTGGCAGTCCGTGGCTTGGACAGGTACACTCTTTGCTGGGTAAGGAGCTGGCTGGAGGGCCAGGCCCAGAGAGTGGTGGTGAATGGAGTTAAATCCAGCTGGTGACGGGTCACGAGTGGTGTTCCCCAGGGGTCGGTGCTGGGGCCTGTCCTCTTCAATATCTTTATTGATGACCTGGATGACGACATTGAGAGCACCCTCAGTAAGTTTGTAGACAACACCACGCTGGCAGGAAGTGTCAATCTGCCTGGGGGTAGAGAGGCCCTACAGAGAGATCTGGACAGGCTGGATCTCTGGGCTGAAGCCCATGGGATGAGGTTCAACAAGACCGAGTGCCGGGTCCTGCAGTTTGGCCGCAACAACCCCAGGCAACGCTACAGGCCTGGAGCAGAGAGGCTGGAAGGTTGTGTGGAGGAAACGGACCTGGGAGTATTGGTCGATGCTCAGCTGAGCATGAGCCAGCAGTGTGCCCAGGTGGCCAAGAAGGCCAATGGCATCCTGGCTTGTATCAGAAACAGTGTTGCCAGTAGGAGTAGGGAAGTCATTGTCCCTCTGTACTCAGCCCTAGTGAGGCCCCACCTCAAGTACTGTGTCCAGTTTTGGGCCCCTCACTGCAAGAAAGACATTGAGGCCCTGGAGCGTGTTCAGAGGAGGGCGACGAAGCTGGTGAGGGGTCTGGAGCACAGGCCTTATGAGGAGTGGCCGAGGAAGCTGGGATTGTTCAGTCTGGAGAAGAGGAGGCTCAGGGGGGACCTTATCGCTCTCTATAACTGCCTGAAGGGAGGTTGTAGTGGGCTGAGGTTTGGCCTCTTCTCTCTTGTAACTAGTGACAGGACGAGGGGGAATGGCCTCAAGTTGCGCCAGGGGAGATTTAGGCTGGACATTAGGAAACACTACTTTTCTGAGAGAGTGGTCAGGTGCTGGAATGGGCTGCCCAGGGAGGTGGTGGAGTCACCGTCCCTGGAGGTGTTCAAGAAACATTTAGATATAGCGTTGAGAGACATGGTTTAGTGGGCTTATTGGTGGTAGGTGGATGGTTGGACTGGATGATCTTGTAGGTCTTTTCCAACCTAGATAATTCTATGATTCTAATTCTTTGATTCTAAGGTGGTATGCCTATTGCTTGCAATACTAGTCAAAGCTTTGGAGTATATAGATATTTCAATGTTAATCTGTCTTGGCCAATATTGCTACATAGCTGCTGCCTTTCAAAGAAATGTAGCGTAGCTTTTTCACAGAAAATGTACCATTAAATTGCAGGTGTCATGGATGAGAGCGCTGTAACTGCAAGAAAGGGGATTTGACATGCAAATATGATAAGATCTAATTCCATTCTTGCTGAAGTCTAGGGAGGTTGAACAACTGACTTCAGATGGCATCTGGAGCAAATGGTTTTGCCATTTAATCTGCAGTGTGTGCCATTCTTCTGAAGCCAGGCAGACGCAGATAGGAGCATTTTTTGAAATTACTTGTTTCAATTAATCTTGTAATGAAGCTCAGTGTAGCTGTGTAGAGGGGCTGCCTACTTCTGTCTGGGAGGTAGCAGAGCTCTGTCCTGAAGGGCTGGGAGGGCTCTCCTTACCTGCATGTCTTTGGGACAGAGGGCAGTTCCCATTAGGGCAGCAGCAGGGCTTCTGCTCCTGCATTTGGCCACTTTGGGCCTTCAGTCATTGTCTAGAGGAGCAGAATGTAAAGGCGCTTCATAGATTTACACAGGGATCTTCAGAAAGATGGGGAAATAGTTGTGTCACAGCTGCTTGATGAAGATACTTTCAGTTTATAGCTGTTTGAAGAATAGTGGATGTGTCTTTTTCAAAGTTGTCTTTCTTAGTAATGAAGCATTTCCAGTGTTCTTTATGCAGATGTACGTAAGTCTTCCTTATGTGTAAACACATTATTTCCTTTGTGCATTGCAGCTTGTTGGTACTTGAATTGGAAATGCATAACTTGTGCATGTGGAAGTGTGAAGCCATGTAGTTGCATTTTGGTGCATGTCAGTGCAGTTGCTGTTTTGGAAAGGGATCTCAGCAAAGAGTTAAGAAGCAACAGCAGTAACTGAGCTATTAACTGAAAGGTGTTATTTTTTGGCAAATTTCTGTGCAAGATGAGCACAGCATGTCTATCATATTCTACTTTGTGAGGGAGCCAAATACTTTTTCTCGCAGAGCGTTGAAGCCACATGAAGTCAGTCGAATTTGGGAGCAAATCCTCGTACATCAGGCCTGGCACATGCAAAGTAATAGCATTGCTTTTCTAAAGCTGCTGAGCTTTTACAGAAGCCTTTCATTCCTAAAGAAGCCACTCAGACAAACTTCCAAAAAGACTTCAAAGCCCACACAGCATTTGCTATCAGAGGTTGATAGGGTTTGCTTTGCCAGGAAAGGTAAGCTGTGCTTGTAAAGCACTGATAAAACGTAGAGACCTCCTTTGAAAGAACTGAGATACACACTCTGAAACCAAAGATGTATATTCCTCTCCTGCTTTCAAATTCCTTTTCTCCTTAACAGTCTTTTCATTACATTCCTCAACAGCCTGATACATCCTTTGCATTCATGGAGAGATGCAGTGGTCTTAGAAAGGAGATGGTTTCATCTGTCAGGACTGTGTGCACTGCATTCAGACTGGGGCTTTTACTGTAACATGCTGAGCATTTTTTATTTATTTTTTTTGGAGAAGCAATCTATGGATGTCTGCCACTGTTGGGTAATATATTTCACTTTATAAATGTACATACAAGAATCATAAAATCATTTGGGTTAGAAGGAACCTTTAAAGGTCATCTGGTCCAATTCCCCGGCAGTGAACAGGGACACCCACAGCTCCACCAGGTGCTCAGAGCCCCGTCTAGCCTGGCCTTGGGTGTCTGCAGGGACAGGGCATCCACCACCTCTCTGGGCAAGAACCTTTGCTTGTATTTCTTGAGTAAACACCACACAATAATGCCATACTTCTAGCAGAACATTTCCAAGATTCTCTGAACTCTCTTAAGTCTTTTCTGTTAAGAGAAGTTGGTGTTTTGCTTTTAGTAGAGAAATTTGATCTTTTTGGGTAGATTTTCCTTTCTCTCCCTCAAAAGTGACTATTTTGGGAAGAAAAATTTTCCAAAATTAATACGAGTTCAGTTACAAGTAAGTATTGAGTTTTGTTGAATTACAGATACACATTTTGAGCCAACGTAACCAGATTGGTTTATTTGGAGTTGACCTTTGTGAAGAGATGATCCAAATGCTGTCAAATGAGTAAGTGGTGTAAATGTTAGCATTTCACATTTGAACGTGACTGTGAAATGTTTCAGTTTGCCTTGGCATACCATTGCACTTCCATTTCCATGAAGGTATGACCCTTTCTCAGAGGTGAGTCATGGCCAAGTAGTGAGGACACTGCTGAAGACCTGTGATTTATGGCATCGCTGTGTGGGTGTCAAAGCAGAGCCCACCCGTGGAGGAGGCACTGAGTGGTGGTGCTTTTTCCTGCAGCTCTGAGCAGTACATTCATTCCAAACTGTGGAAATGGCTGGCTTGGTAAAACAGGTCCAGTTTTCAGATAAATAAACCCACCGCTAAATGTTAAAATGCACTTTTGAAAGAATACAGGCTAAAGGAACTTTTGGTGGCATCTCAGGCAGTGTTTTTGAATGTCACAGGTGATCAAGAACATGATAACACTGAATTTTTCATTTTGAGAGTATGAGAATTTCACATGGTTTCTTAGACCTAAGTGAAAAGAGATTTGACTGAGCCTTGAAGTATGTCACATACAATTCAGAAATGTCTTTATACTTGTCTCTTTAAATTGTTTCGCTCCTTTTTTCTTTCCTTGTAAAAGGAATGCAGATTTGCAACAGGCTTTTACTGCTGCCTGTGGAACAACCTGCATTTGCTTCCTCTGGCCCCGTGAAGTTTCTGTGCTTTGAGTGTGGCTCTTTGGCTGCTCTGAAGTGAATCATTGTGATAGAATTTAGTTATTTGCAGCAACAGACTTGCATGAAAGCTAATTCTAGTCTTCTGGCATTTTTTGCTACAGCCAAAAGCAAGTGTTTTCTATGAAAATGAGGGAAAAAAATGCTGATTTAAACCAAACTATTATTAGGTAATACGTCCCAGTGCTTGAGGTTTGTGGTTTCTGCCCCTGTCAGAAGCAGGGAGAAGTACCATTGAATGGCTGGAATTCCCACATCCTGCTTATTCCTCTGGCTTGTGCAGAATCCTCCACAATCCACTGTTTTTACCAAGCCTCCTTATTAGACAAGTAGCCTCTGCTTCCCTGGTAGCTCCTGGGTATATCACTGTCAGGGTCATCACCTCGTCATGCTCCTAGAAGAATTTGTTGGATAAAATGAGCCGTGGCAAAACACCTGGTACCAGTGTCATTTTGATCGTCTTGATACTTAGAATGCTTCGTGCAGCTCCAAGATTTCATGTGTTCTCTTCTCCTTTCCTGTAGTTGAAAGGAATAACTAGGAATACTGATTTTTTCTTTGTTCTTTAACTCTGAGAGGGACATGTTATTCTCGGGTTGGCTTGCCTTTGTTATTGTTTTGGGGTTTTTTTGCTTGTGGAATTTTTGTCCTCAGCAGAACCTTTTAGCAAATGTGGCTGCTTCATCTGAGCTGTGCTGGTACACTGCCTGTAACAGACATCACAGACAGCTACAGCATACACGTTATTGTGTGTACAGGTTTGACAAATGCATCTGAGTTGTGACAGTACTGGAATACACAAATACTTACAGTTGAAAATGTCTATGGAAATCCAATTTGCAAATGAGCTGGAAAGTCCACACCCTTTCTTTATTTAAAGCATAGGAAATAACTCATACTAAACAGGACAGCTCTGAAAGACGTTGTAGACTGTTCACTGTTATGCAGCTCTACATTTAGCAATGCATCACAATATGTTGTTCTCATAATACAACAGCCTAATTACTTTGCAAAAGGCAGTCAAGGATGTTTGAAGCATCTTCTGCTTTGATATCTCTGGGTTTTGAAAGACAGAATTGCAGAAATGCATATATCATTTTCAATACTAATTTTTCACCAATCTCAGTTGGTGCATTCTTGTCACTTACGGTCTAATGAATGTAAAGGATCTGATGTACTGCTGGGCTCTGCCCCAGTGGCTGGAGCAGTGCACTTGGCTTCAGGGAGGAACGATGCTCTGAAGGGTAAGAGCTGGTCTTCATTCAGCACTGACCCCTGTAAGTAGTGGCAGCACTGCAACCCCTGATGTTGTCTTTTCCTACTCTAGCCTTGCTGACTATCTGGGAGGATTTCTGATCTTCCTGTCTTGTCTTTCTTTATGCACTGTTGGTACAAATTATGATAAAAATCATACTTGCAATTTTTTTTTTTTTTTTCTGCTCTTCGGTTGTAAGCTTCTTGGTAAAGGGAAACATAGCTTACATGGGGTTTGTGTTGAAGAGGATATAAATAGAAGTTTTGACAGTAATGTAGATTCTAACTAAATTACTGTATGTTCATTGAAACACTGTGTAAAAAAAGTTGAACTCAAGTGTCTTTAGTAGTGCTTAGGTAAAATTAGCTTCATTTTATACTTAATGTATCTAACAGCTAGTTTCTTCTCACAGCTTGAATATGGTCCATGTGATGTTGAAGTATTCACAGTTGTTTTTAATTGGGTCTGTGTTTTTGTTTGCTTGTCTGTTTGTTTTGACACACTGCCTCAGTGTTGTACAATTAATTTGGCAGAGTTCTGCTTTCTGAATCTGTGGTGAGCAGAAGTGATGGCAGTACAAATGTAAAGTTTATGGTCACACACTCCTAGGGGACAGGAACAGCACACGCATGCGAGGACAGCCTAATCTTGTTAATTAGGGCTGGGTGGGAGGGAAGCGTGGCCTGATAACTCAGCTTCTGTTACTAATGCCTGTCCCATCCTGGGCCTTTTTTCCCAGTAGGTGAACATTTATATGAAGAGGAATGAGAGAACAACTAGAGAAAAACTTATTTTTCCTTTCCATGTTGCCTACACTACTACTAACCATCTCCCAGTCTTCCTCCTGTCCCCTGCATGCTGTATCTGAAGTTCGATGAGCGTCCAACATTTTTGTTTCTTCATGTGTATACAGCTGATAGGCATGAACAGAGCAATGACTGCGCTTTGTAGGGCAGTTACTGCATGGTGGTGGTGGTGTCCTGGCCTGATCTCTGCAGGAGTCTCTTTATTCCAAGGTTGGCTCTGTGCTGGTCCCAGAACAACCCTGCAACATTGGTTTGGAGCTGCAGTTTAGATTAAGGAGGGGTGAACATAATTTCTGCTAACTTCTTTCAGTCCTGGGTCGTGGGATTGTAGGAGGCACAGCACTGTCGGGCAGTGAGACTGACAATGAAAAAGCTGGGGTCCCTTCGAAAGCGAAGTGCTCGTGCATCTTGTGTGTTTGACCTTTTGCCAGTGGCAATAGTGTAACGCTTTCTCATAAAATACATTTGTCTCGGCAGTCCTTGACCTCCGTTCAGTAAATGAAAATGTGGAGCAGAGCTATATCCCCAAAGGATCAGAAGAGGGACATGGTAAGTGAAGAGTAAAATGAAGAAAAATGTACAGTACTTGTGCTAAAGAACAGTGCAGCAGGCTCTAAGTGCTACTGGCAGGCTCTAAAAGCTGCGCTTCTTACCTGGGGTGGCATGCCTAGTGAGCAGAGGGTGTCTGCCTTTGAGTGAATAAACAGATGTGCTGGGGACAGCACTGTTAAGGCCGCATGGTGGTGGAGCTCTCTGCACTGTGGTGTCCTTCTTTTTAAGTTGTTATTGGTTACACTGTAGGCCCAGAAAGGAAACTAATGATCACTCAGTGGGACTTGGATCAGGATGTGTGCTGGCAGGTTGAGATGGCACGGAGGGTCAAGGTGTTGTGCAGTCCACCATGTCTGTTCACATTAGGCTTGGGTGTGAAAGAAACAGACATTACTGCATAGAACTTAAATATTGTGTTGAAAGTGTGTGAGTTTTGAAGAGTACTTCTGCGCTAGGAGGAGGTGAGACTAATTACTTGAAGTGTATGTTAAACTTCTGTTATTAACAGGTCGAACTCCAAGTGTGTGCATCACTCCTTGTGTTACATACCCTCTGAAGGTTCAATTTTGCCTTTGTTTAGGGAGCAAAACTAATTCATTCTCTTTCCTTTGTAAGAAACCTCCTGTAGAAACACATCCAGCTGTAACGAGGCTCCATACAAGTATGCCTTTTCTTTGCAGTGTTTCCCTGCAGGAATCTTGTATTGATTATTTTGTAGACAAAAGAGGGAACTAAGGAGTTGCCTTGAAGGTGTATTTGCTCGATATATGGGGGTGGAAGGGGGATCCTGAATATAGTTTCCTGAATAACAGTAGTCTTGGGAGTTCTTCATTTTCTTGAAATCAGTCAATGCAGTTCACAAACTGAGGAGCACCCACTTGTAGTGCTAAAATCTAAAATCAAATGCAGATTCGAAATCTGCAAATTATTTCATTTTTAAAGCCTCTGTTGTTTAGCGCTGAGTAGCTTAATAGGAACTGAATTCTTGCAGAGTATAATCAGGTACAAACTGACAAAATTTTAATAAAGTCATGGCATGTTTATCCCTGATGTGGCTGTAGGAAAGAGTAATGTAGTGTTTCAGACAGAGAGAAATCTTTCCTGTGCAGGACCACAATGTTCAGATGAGAAGAGAGTTCTTCAAAGCTGGCCTAGGAAATAAAAAAGAATGTTTGGGAGACATACTTAGGAAGACTACTGCTGTGCAGGCTTGCATCAAGACCCACAGTAAAGTTTGTGATGTGAAAGAACTTTAAGCTGTTTTTAATAAGAACATTCGTATAGCTAGTTCTTAAGAGATGGAGTGTGGTTTGGAGAAATATTTTTAAGAGATATAGCCAATAAAATGTTATTGAAATATGTTACTAATAGCACTTGTAAAATGTTAGCATTTCTATGGAGATTTTTTATTTTATTTTATTTTCTTCTGCAAAGCTAGATACCAGCTGCTTAAAATGAAGTAATTGGAAACTTTTGCTTTCTTGTCAGCTGATGACTTTTTACTGCTGTTGTTTTTGCTTGATTCTCTTTGAGATATGTGCATTTATTAGATTGTTTTTATTTGAACAGCTGAAATAACCACACAACATGTAATTTTCAACTTGAAGTTTACAAGTATATCATGGCTTTTAAATGAAAACTGATAATCAAGTCTTTTCCATCCAGAAATTTGTCCACATTCAAAGTAGAGGAGGAGAAGGTGGATTTGTGCATTCACTTTAAGCCTATGTTCCCCCTTCCATTCCCATTATCTTTCCTGAGCTGATGATTTCAGTTTATAGTCCCAAGGACATCATCAAATGGAAACGTTCAAGGTGTCTTCACTGATGAGGGAGTGGGAATTGTGCCTTTGAATCCTGTCAGGGAAAACGGGAAACTGAACCCAAGTCTTACACTTTCTGCGTGAGAGCTCTCATCTTTTTTCCTTGTACCCTGAAAGAAGGCCTAGCAGCAGAACTGCAAGAAATGTCCAACTGTAGTGCATGATCTGTAGAGCCCAGTGGTCCTGCTGTACGGTGAGCTTTTTCTAAAGACATCTCCATCATCTCAGCAAGGCACACGCTCACATACCTCAATTTTTACTTTCCCAGGGCTTAAAAATGGGTGCTGAGCTGTTTAGCGTGCTCACAACTGGCATGTCCCAAGGCATGGGAAGTGTTTTAGCTGTAGGCAGCAAAAGGAGTTTGAGATAAAAAAGTCTGCTTTTAAAATACAGGCACTCACAGCTGCTACCCAGAACTCATCAGGAATTTTCAGGCAATCTGTTTTGTGTTTAACTTCCTCCAAAAACACTTATGTGAACCTGACCCTTGATGAGATGTTTTGACACCTCATTAATGACAAATGCCCAACTTGTCATAGTGTTTTTCTTCTTTGCTCCTGGCAAGTAGCTATGTTTTGGATCTGGGAACCTCAAACGATGAAATAAGAGAGCTGCCTGAAGCTTCATCTCCAGCTAGGAACAGAATCCACATATCCTGCTTTTCCATCTATTGCAAAGGTCGGCTCTAAACTATGTGGCTTTTTGGTGTACCTGAATAAAATTCACTTCAGTGAACTGTAAGTTTTCCTTCTAATAGAGAAGAAAACATTTGTAAGAATGAGCACTTCAAACATCTTATGCTACTCCTAAATTTAATCACAGGTGTCTGCGAGTATTTACCAATCTCACTGAAAATAGAAATACTGTAACTTGGGGATGTGTGTCAAAATTCAAATGAAACACAGAACAGGGAATCTGAAGCAACAGTAATACCTACTACTTTCAGTCTGTGGAAGTGCTTTAAAAGGTCACTTCCATGCAGGAGTGACCACAGGTGGGTGCTGCCACCTCATTCTCAAAGTAGGCATCCCTTTCCTTGTGAAGGAGGAGAAAAACTACTGTTGTTTCTGCTCACTTTAAGTCACCTTGTACTGGTTTAGTGTTACACTATTTTCTAAACAACTTTGCCAAAAACTAGGTCATGTTAGCTGCATATTGGTCATCTGCTCTGTGAAAATATTCTCTAGTGTGTGCACCCTTGCCCTATGTTATTGTAACTCATGATTTGTGTGGCTCAATTTAGTTTGATTTAAAACAAGGAGAGGCTTTTAAATTGATAGTAGCAAGCAGTTTTTCTTCTGCTGGGTGCATCTGCTCCTGAAGTTGTATGTAAATAATTAATACTTCGAGTGCAGGTAGCTTTCAATGTGTTTCTCATCTGCTGGTTGAGGCAAACTTTTACACCAGATCTGACAAGCCGGAATTATTGCCAGCTCGTTCCCAGTGTGAAATTTTCTTGTGGACCCATCTCAGCAGCACACAGCATCTGTTGCATTTTAAATGCAAATCTTCAATCCAATTTGCTTTGTTAGCTTGCCACATGTAACTTTCTTCCTTGTGAGCTAGTTAATATTGTATAACTTTGTTTACTTATAGTATCAAGCTTTAGGAATAGAATTGGAAAAGTTAAAAAATCAGGGGGGAAAATTATGCATTTTATGCGGCTAATGCCAGTTGTTTTGCATTTCCTTCCTTAAAGCAAATCTTTCTTTCCAACCCTGTTGCCCAATAGCAGCTGTTAAACTTGCAATGAGCAAGCATAGCCATATGTCTTTCTGTATATGCACAGAGCCGTATATGTGTAGGTAATGTAAACTTGACAAGTGGCACATTCCTTACTAGTACTACCAAACAAATGCAAAATCAAGTGGTTCTGGCTTGCTAAGAAAACACACTACAAGAAATAACATGCATGTAAGTAAGCTGTCACAGTGACACACATAGGAGTAAATGAACGATGCACAAGTTCAACAGAGAATTTCGATGACTGGAAAAAAGATTTGTATTCATAAATGCTAAGGAGGAGGTAATGCTAACTTTAATATGTATGTCTCTTAAGTATAGAGGAAAAAACTCACAAGTGATGTCTGAGCACTTGAGGGAGAGTTTACAGGGTTTAAGTGATTAGCTTTCCTTGTTGAGATCCGTGCCTACATTCAGTGATAGTCATTCTTAATGAGTTTATTTTTTGTAAGGACAATCAAGCCACAAAACAAAACCTTTTCCCAGACAGTGTGCAGGTATGGCTTTCTGCTCTGGCAGGTTTCCGCTTAAATTTTATTGATTATTTGAAACCAAGTGTTAAATTGACACTGCCTGAAAGAACTTCCACAACATTATCCCTTTAGAGCCACAGGGCAGAGCTGATGTTCTAGATCACAGCATTGATCTCACGAGCAGCTGGCATGAAGAGCACACTGCCTGACTTCAGGATTTAACAGCTCAGCAGTCTTTGTTGATGTTTGACGAGTCCAAGCTAAATCACGAGAGATATGAGAACTTGAATAAAAAGGGTGTATGTAATTACAACTGGGCTCCAAAATTAAATAACTGTGAAGTAGGGCTTTAGAGTTAGATACCGCTGATTCCTGATTATGTAGGCTTGTTATACATTTGTGAATCATATACAGTTGGTTCAATTTGCTGCCTATTCTGAAGTGTTTTCCTGAATATACTTGGAAATGAAAAACAGATAGAAAACCTCCTGACTAAGCTTCAAAATTAATTAAAAAAAAAAGTTTAATTAATTTGAGTTTCTTTGTTGTTTTCTTTGGAAGATCAAGGGATTGTAGGCTGGAAATTGGCATTCAGAGTAGCATCATAAATGCTCAGTTCATAAGGGAATCCCGTTACTTTGATACATTTGTGTGGTTCACCGGCACATCCAAAATATGTCAAATCAAGAGTTTATGGCTTTAAGTTTGCTGCTCTAAGTTATTAAACAAGTTGTGCAATGTTAATGTAATAATTGTAATATTTAGGTGTTCTCGGCCTTCACCGAGGACTAGAGTACAGATGAGAAATAGCCAAGCTAAGTAACAGTCTGAACCACAAGCTGTGTTTGATGTTCTACCAGCAACATGCATGAAAATCCTCCAACATTATCTCTGCTGCCATCATGTCAGTCCATCAGTGATGAGGAAAATCTATGCTTCATAGCTTTTCCTGTTCATTAGATGGAATGTGTTTATGAAATATGGGCACCAGTGATTACCATATGATTACTAGTCAATTTCAGAGCACTGCTGAAATGGGAAGTGCAGAGCCTGGAGGAGGGCAGCTGAGTGCAGCAGGGCTGTGACTGTGGGGAGATGCCAATGTCTGGGTTACAAAAGATGTAGTTTATCAGGAAGCTGGGCAGCTCTTTGTAAAAGATTACTGTCACATTGGTATTTCATAACCCGTTGCTTTTAAATCCTCTGTTTCATTGTGGGAGATTGTAAGCTTAAGGTTGGAAATAAATAGGAAGTTGTTAAAATCATTTAAATAAAGTGCCATTCCTTAAGGCTCTGAAAAACTACAGGAGGAGTAGATCCCACAGTCCATATTACCAAGAGTAGAACATAACTGTTCATATTTTGTTCAAAAACTGGGAAATTCTTGAAGGGGCTGCATGGATGGGTGGAAGTGCACATGGGAATTTTATCTCATCTGATGATTTTTAATGCTTTCAGAAGAAGCTAATAGTACTTCTAAATTGGATTGATGTTGGATTCCAGAAGAAAACAAAAATAGGGGAGGAAAACAAAGAAGGCTTTCACTACCTTTTTTTTCTGTTAACTTATTTCTTGCTTTGAGGTTACACTAAGAAAGGGCTCAGCTAGAGCTGTTAATGGTGTCTTTGATACAAATTCTATTTTTTTGTGTACTGAGTGGTCAGCTTTTGTTTCAGGCTACTCTCCCAGTGTCTGGTTTTGCTAGTAGGTCATTTAGACGTTACACAGTCTCCAAAGAAATAAATTTTGGCAGCCATAGCTTCATTGAACGTCACTTGTGCTCAGTTTCAAAGAAAGATAGTCATCATAGTAGGAGAAAAAATCAAAGCTAACAATCCTGCAGTGGTACTGATGCCTTATTTTGTGACAAAGTTGGAATCGAGCCTTAGATTTAGCTTGTGAAACTCTGTGTGTGCCATGCAGTGACAAGGGAGCTGTCACATTGTAAATAAGAGAGATATGTGACCATCAGAAACAAAGACAGATATGAAAAGAAGCATCAGTAGAGTTGAATCATATTTGAATGCACGATTCAGCGCAGTGGTGCATGGACAGGCTCCATCAAGGAGAATCCCTGGAGTGGGTGTTTGTGTGCATGATACAAGACAGAAGTTTTGTTACTCGGTGCAATGGGAAAGCTATCTGACGTGTGTATTGTGTGTATCTTATTAGGCAATTTTTAGCACAATAGGAGGAAACTAGTCATATTGAAGTGATCAGAATTGCATTAACAAACTTGTGTGGTGTAGAAAGTGATAAGTAAAATTTCTGCATGCAAACTGTTTTGGAAATGTATGTAGCCAGCTGTTGTTCCAGATGCCCCAAATGGCTTACACATTCATTGTCTTCTTAAAACCTTACCATAGCTGTTTGTAGAGCTCTCATTTTAGAATCAAGACCCTAACCAAAAGTCAGGATACACTAAAAAGAGGTGAGTGGCTTGTCAGATGAGCATGATACAGGGAACAGTCCAATAATTAGAAAATAGAGTGCTGTTTACTAATGAAGCTTCTGAAAAACATCAGAAAACAGACATCTTTAAAGTGTCCCATTGCACAGGATTTCTTAGAAACCTGGTTGCAATTTTAGATTTTGAGACCATAAAAATTGGAGTGATCTTTTAAAAACACAAACAGCAAGTTCTTTTTGTTTTCATTCCTTTCAGTGAGATCTTTGTACATGTGCAAGTAGGGGAGAAATGTAAGGATTTTGCTTAACAGCTGGAAAGAGAAGAAGGATTGCAGGCAGTGAGAAATTCTTAATTTCCACTGGTAGGAAGAAATGCCAAACATACTTAGGAAAAGGTTTGTTAAACCTGTTATGAATTACTGTTTCAGACTGAATAACTCATCTCTGATTTGCCTTTTGTACTGTCTTGCTCAAACTGCATGTGGCTTATAAAATGGATCCTCCTGGAGCAGTGGGGTGCACTGGCGGGCCTCCCAGCACACCTGTTTTTCTGCGATACGAGAGGCTGTGCTGGTGTTAGGAGTGAACCGAAAGAAATGACTGGTTTGATGGTAGAGATGCACCGGAATGACACACAGGTAGGTTTGAATCTCTGGCTGCCCAATAAAATGGGAAGCTGGCTGTGATTCAGAAATCCAGAGAGCTCAGTAGGGTCATAGTTTGCCTGTACTGTGGGAGGAGGTGTATTTTGTAGCTAGCAGACTACTGATCTTTTAGCCTGCCATACAGGCTGCACTATGGCAGGTAGGAATGTCCAGTAGCTATGTTAGGTTTGTGAAGTGCCTAAACTTGTCAGGAGAAAATAGTAACAGATTTAGCTTACATTTCAATTTGCTCAGGTGTTCAGAGAGTGGCACTGACACAGGCTGCATGAAAATTTTTATAGGTGGAAAAGTCAAAAAAGGAGGAAAAAAAGGACGTGATTCTCACTGACGATAGAGAAAAAAATGTTTGCTTTTTCTGTATTCTTTTTCAAAGATAGTTTCTTGAATCTCCTCACAGGGCTCTGGCTACTGGAATTCATCTCAGCTGGGAAGGGTAAGACTGCACAGGGCAGAAGATACAATGCTAAATGCAGATGAACAGGACTGGAGACCTTTCCTTTGATCACCTACATGTTGCAGTTCTGTAAAAGCATCTCTATGAGGGTAGGAAGTTGCCACAAGTGGAAGAAATCTAGACTTGTTTTCACATTCAAAGATCCAAATATACGGCATTCCTGTTGCCTGAAATATTCTCACAAAAATGGATCTGTGCTCCCAGGCTCTTTTAGCCCAGAACACGGATAATAAGATCCTTTTAAAAGTATTAAAGTAATTTCTCCATTTTATTTTAAGATTTGTTTTTCTTTTAGTAACTTAGGACTCTGCTCTTGCATTGATGTGCTCCACTATTTCCATCCTGATATTGAGATCTGCCTTTCAAGTATGCAAAGACAAAAGTGTTTTCAAGCGGCTGTTGTAGCAAAATGAATTTAGATCAAGTGTTTAGCTGAAATGGGATGAACAGCCAACTATGCATTTTAAGGGAAACTGGAAAAGCTGGGACTGGGGAAGAAATGCTGTTGCTAACTAGGAAAATAGATGAGCAGTGTGGAATAACAGAAAGGATGTGTTGAAACAGAGCTAGCAGATACAGTTTTAAAACAATGTTTCATACCATTTTAGATGTGGGAAACTAAGGAGAGGAAACCAAATGATTAATTATTGGGGAATGCCTCCTGTGAACCTGACCCAGATCTTTCACTGTGCCAAGTGCACTATGTTGGGTTGGGAGTTCCTTCTGTTGCTGCGGGGACTCCTCACCCGCCTCTCCTAAATTGTTTTCCAATCCCTAAGTAATTTTTTATATCTGTAGTATGTGGTGAAATATTCTCCTACACTTTTGCCTGATGTTTTGAAGAGTATAACCAGAAGGTCTGTTATTTCTTGGGTTTGCAATCGCTCTGGCAGAGGAAACCAATATTTGCACTCCCAAGGTGGGCATGGGCCAGTGAAAGCAAGTGGTGTATGAGCAGTTGTTGTGAGAAGTGACTCCCTGTAAGTGAATCCATTAATCTTTCACATCTCTGAACACGTACCAAATGCTGCTGAGTGTAGCAGTTGGCGTTTGCTGCTCTAGCTGTGTGGCTGTGGTGGTGTGACACAGGTAGCTCTGTCCCGGGCCCTGCTCCTGCTGGGGTATCCCTGGTCTGAGGCCTCCTGCAGCCCACATCCACTGCTGCACCATGGGCTTCTCCATGGCTGCACATGGAGAACTGTTCCGTGTGGTGCCCTTGGACTGCAGGGAGACCTGCTCCACTGCAGGCCTCTCCTGGGCGGCAAGGAGCTTCAGCTGCACACCTGGAGCAACTCCTGCCTTCACCTTGGTGGCTGCAAGGCTCCTCTCTTGTTTCTCACTCCTCTCTCCCACTCCTGTTGTACAGCAGTTTTTCCCTTAAATCTGTTCTTCCAGAGGTACAACCAGTGTCAATCCTGGCTCAGCTCTGGCAGCAGCAGGTCCCTTTTGGAGCAGCAGGGGCCAGCTCAAACCTGACATGGGGCAGTGCTGGGCTCTGCTCAGAGGCTGCTCCTGCAGCCCCCACTACCAAACCTCACCATGTCAGCCCAGTACTCTACGCTATTTTTTTCAAGGACTTTCATTTTGATCACTTTTGATTCTGCAACCATTTCATTTCCCTTAGAGCATTTTTGATCCTGTGATCGACGCTATTTTATTACATTGGTCTCTTCCTATGTAGGATGATTTGTGGAATAACAGAAAGGATGTGTGGAATAACAGAATTGTCTTTTCCTGTTTGTCTTTTCCTGAGGCTCCAGGAGAAAAAGAGAATCTACCTCCTGTGGAAGAAGGGACAGGCAACTCGGGGAGAGTACAAAGAGGTTGTCAGGATGTGCAGGGAGAAAATTAGAAAGGCAAAGGCTCAGCTTGAATTAAGCTTGGCTGCTGGGATTAAAGGGAACAAGAAACTCTTTTACAAATATATTAACAGTAAGAGGAGGACCAAGGAGAATCTCCATTCTTTACTGGATGTGGCTAGGAATGTGGCCACTGAGGACAATGAAAAGGCTGAGGTTCTCAATGCCTTTTTTACGTCTGTCTTTAAAAGCCAGACCAGTTGTCCTCAGAGCACTCTACTCTCTGACCTGGAAGTCTCGGATGGGGAGCAAAACAAACCCCCCATGATTCAGGAGGAAACGGTCAGAGACCTACTACTCCACCTGGACTGCCACAAGTCCATGGGGCCGGATGAGATCCACCCGAGAGTACTGAGGGAGCTGGCGGAGGAGATAGCCAAGCTGCTTTCCATCATCTATCGGCGTTCCTGGTCAACTGGAGAGGTCCCAGAAGACTGGAGACTTGCCAGTGTGACTCCCATCTACAAGAAGGGTTGTAAGGAGGATCCGGGGATCTACAGGCCTGTCAGCCTGACCTCGGTGCCAGGAAAGGTTATGGAGCAGATTGTCCTGAGGGAGATCACGCGGCATTTGCAGGACAACCGGGGGATCAGGCCCAGCCAGCATGGGTTTTGTGAAGGGCAGGTCCTGCTTGACCAATCTGATCTCCTTCTATGATCGAGTGACCTGCCTGGTGGATGAGGGAAAGGCTGTTGATGTGGTCTACGTAGACTTCAGCAAAGCCTTCAACACTGTTTCCCACAGTATTCTCCTGGAGAAACTGGCAGTCCGTGGCTTGGACAGGTACACTCTTTGCTGGGTAAGGAGCTGGCTGGAGGGCCAG